>NW_006768765.1:930116-943608 GCF_000204055.1 Melampsora larici-populina 98AG31 | reverse complement strand
TCTGATAATGAAACCGATGTGATCAGGACCTTCTACTTCGATGATGATGATTCTTCCGGAAGAAATCAACGTTGAAACAAACGCTGAGATCTCTAACGAGAATTCTGATGAAGTAGAAGCCTGTGAACAAAATTTTCAATCAGTTCCAATCACTCCTTCTGAAACTCCTGAAGTCATTCACGAAACTGTTGATTCAACCGATAATCCATCAAACATCGATTCAAATGATTCTCAACCTTCAGTCCCTACTCAAACTCGATTCACCTTTCGGAACATACCTAAAGTTGACTACAAGGGTATGGCCAGCATGGCAGTCTTTGAGGATACCGATTACTTGTCACAGTTCGATTGTCTTCCGCCTGAAGTGAATCATGTGTCATCTTCCACGCCGGATCCGAAATCTTACAAGAAGGCCATGAGCTCGGGTGACTCCCAGCTCTGGACCGAAGCTTGTAACAAGGAGATGTCTTCCCTTTTGAAAAAGGATGTGTGGACCCTTGTCGATCGTCCGACTCACAAAGCAGTCATCAGAGGCATGTGGATTTTTAGAAAGAAAGACACTGCTGATGGTTCCATCAAGTTCAAAGCTCGATATGTAGCTATGGGGAATACTCAGGTTGAAGGTGTGGATTATGGCGAAACCTTTGCCCCTACGGGCAAACCTACTTCTTTTCGTATTCTTGTTGCTATGGCTGCCATTCATGGGTGGGAAATCCATCAAATGGACGCCGTGACTGCTTTTCTCAACGGCATTCTTGAAGAAGAAATTTACATAGAACAACCTGAAGGATTTCAAGTCAAAGGTCAAGAACATATGGTTTTGAAGCTGAACCGGTCTCTTTATGGTCTAAAACAGTCACCAAAGATCTGGCAAGATGATGTTGAAGGATTCTTAATTGAAATTGGATTTCATCAGTGTGAAGTTGATCCATGTGTTTACATCAGATCAGATGAAGAAAATGAAAAGTTTACAGCTGTATATGTTCATGTAGATGATATGGCCATCACTGGAAATGAAATTGAAAAATTCAAAACTGAAATCTCACTGAAATGGGAAATGGAAGATCTTGGATTGGCTAAGATGGTTGTTGGTATTGAAATTCAAAGACGAGGAAATCAAATTTACGCTCTAACTCAATCCAAATTTGCTCTAACCATTCTTAATAGATTTGAAATGACTACTTCAAAATCTGCTTCAACACCTTTAACTCCAAATCTAAAACTCTATCGTGCAACTGATGAAGAGGCTGCTAAATTCTTATTACTCAAACTGAATTATAGAAGTGCTGTAGGCTCTCTTATGTACTTATCACAATGTACACGTCCTGACTTAGCCTACGCAGTGGGTGTCCTGTCTCAGCATCTCGACAAACCGGGGATCCAACACTGGAACACAGCTCTCAATGTTTTTCGGTATCTCAAAGGTACAATTAATCTTGGTATTGTATACTCGGGTAAAGATGTCTCTTCAGTCTCCGGTCAACGAAGCTATCAATTTCCCATCTCTCACTGTGATGCAGACTGGGCTGGAGATCGCAGTACTCGCCGGTCCACCACTGGTTATATTTTCACTCTTGCTGGTGGTGCGCTCTCATGGAAAAGTCGTTTGCAACCAACTGTTGCATTATCTTCAACGGAGGCTGAGTATAGAGCAATAACTGAAGCGGGTCAAGAATTACTCTGGTTAAGAAGAATGATGGGTTATTTTGGTTGTTACGATTCAGAAGCTACTGTCCTAGAAAGTGACAATCTCGGTGCAATTCATCTTACTAGCAAATCAATCTTTCATGGACGTACAAAACATATTGAGATACAGTATCATTGGATCCGGGAGGTTGTCAACAAGAAGGAGATGATTATTAAACATTGTCCAACAAGTGAAATGGTTGCTGATTTACTTACAAAAGCACTTGGTAAGCAGCAATTCATCAAGTTGAGAAGTAAATTAGGTGTGAAATCTTAACGGTGAAAGTCTTGAGGGGGAGTATTGGATTATTTTCATCATCGAGCTGAACTCATGTTGTGTCAAGACCTTCAAGCGTTAAGTAAATAGATCAATGTTGTCACAAAACGTTCAACGGTCGTATGTACAAGTAGAACATTGTCGACTCGATCAGTTTAGAGCTAATGATACATGAAAGGGGTAAATGTGTGTTTGGTTGTCAGTTGATTGGAATGTAAGCTTAGCAAAGTAGTGCATGAATGCAGGGGTGGTCACGCGTCTTTCTTTTCTCTTTTTGTTTGTCTAATTTTTGTCTTATATGTGTGTTCGCTCGTGTTGTCCCCTTTAGTTTTTCTTTTTCCTCACCGTCTGGGAAAAGAAATTCTAAAGGTAATAATTTTTCTATTCTCTTATTAGTGTCTTTTATTTAAAACACTTTACTTACTTATCACTCGCTCTACTAGTTTTATTTCTTTGTCAAACCTTGTCAGGTTTGCTATCTTCTTAAAATCTCTTCGAGTCTAGTCAGCTCGCTGTCGAGAGATTTATATTGTTTTTCTTTGTTAAAGGTGTGTTGTGGAATTGTGTTTTTGTTTCGTTTCTCTTTTATCTTTTTCCTGACCGTCTGGGAAAAGAAATTCTAAAGTTTTATTTCTTTGTCAAACCTTGTCAGGTTTGCTATCTTCTTAAAATCTCTTCGAGTCTAGTCAGCTCGCTGTCGAGAGATTTATATTGTTTTTCTTTGTTAAAGGTTTGCTATCTTCTTAAAATCTCTTCGAGTCTAGTCAGCTCGCTGTCGAGAGATTTATATTGTTTGTCATGCTTAGAAACTTCGATATTTTTTAATTTAGACAAAACACCTTTGACCCTTGACTAAGATGTTTTGTTTAATTGTTTATTTTTATAACAATTACACTCTTGAAACTAGAGTGAGAGAGATGTGATTTTTTGTTTATGTATTTTTATGTTTTTTATTATTGTGACTGCTTATGAGGCTTTTGCTCTGCAAACGCTTCCTGGCTGAGAATCACTATTGTATCTCATTTTCTTTATTACTGTTGTTTAGGTTAGTTTCAATTCTTGTTCTCAAAGTTGACTAGCGGAGTCGCTATAGTCTAACTAATGAACCTGTGCCCTCAGGTGTGTAGTGTTGAAAAGAATCAATAACTGTTTATTTTTCCTGTTCTTAAACTGCCTTCTTACGCGCGCTCTTTCATTTACTCACGAGGTCGCAGGTTAGTTTCAATTCTTGTTCTTGAAGTTGACTAGCGGAGTCGCTATAGTCTAAAGGAACCTGTGCCCTCAGTGTGTCCATTTTGTACTATAGACAATTCTAGCAACGACGTCTTCTCTAGGTTCTATTCGAATCCTGAGAATCCATCTTTCGAGAAACATTATAATGAGAGTTTCCCAGTTTTCTGGGTTGGAAAGGCTCCACTGATGGTATGCACTGTGTTTGGAAATATTTTCCTTCTGGTTGGACAGGGAAGTTTTCAAGGGAAGAAGAAAAAGTCCATCATGGTTCTTGAAGTGATGACATCAAAGATTACTCACATTTGGCATGTGTTTTTTGGTGACATTGCCAGCACAAACAATGTGAAACCCATCACATCACCTATGGGATTAGAATCATTCTCTTTAGACAAAAGTCCTGCTAAGAGTTCTGATCACCAAGTATTATGATTGATGTATCAGGAAGCAGCGGATTGAATCAATAATGAAAATGGACTCTTGGAGAGAAGCTTGAAGTCTGAATGCAGTGATTCCATCAGTCTTCAAAGGGGTTCAATCACTGCAGCCAACAACTAGTAGTAGCAAGCTGTTAGAATCAAACCCTGAATGACTCAAGCTTTGCACCCAATGAACAATTCTCCAGCTCAAGTGCTACACAACTGGTGTATTCTATGCCTAATTATGAGACTTTGACACTCTCCACTGGACCTATTCACTGTATTGCCATATAACTCAAACTATGGATTTGGGTGTCCAGCCACCACATTGTCCATTGCAAAATTTGATGCCAATGGCTGACAGCATCCTGCTCCCTTTAAAAGTTGAATCTCATTCCTCTTTCTTTGCATTGTGTTGATGTTGTGAATTTAGGGCACCATTGCTTTGCTGGTTTGGTCTCTCAGTACCTGCTAACATTGCCATGGTGGTAGCGGTCCAGAAGTGAGTTGTCTCACCATAGCCCAACTTCCTTTATCAGAATCCACATAACTTCACATTCCTTGGCAAGATCTTCCACAACGTACTGAATTCATACAACCTTGACAATTTCAAATTCAGCCATTTTGTATAATCCACAGCGTCATTTAGGAGAACCTACTGCTATTCCTCATCGTATACATGCCTAGCTGCATCTTTCACGACATCAACAACTCTTCCGTCCATCTTCAAGTACACCCACCAGACGCCGGTTCTGTACACTACGCGCCTATTGTGATGCAACATTGTGAACCATCTATTCAAGAAGAACTTTGTTTTTTCAGTGATCACCAAAGCCTTTGTTACTTTCCATTTGAAATTGGAAATGAAACTGAACAAAAACGTCACTTATCTCGAGATGACACAGATCGGATTGAGTGGTATGTATACAACAAAGGAGAAGCTGGAGTATCTATTTTTGGTTTCTGCAAGTTTATCTTTATTCTTCTCTTTGACTCGGGTTTTCTTACAATTGTCCATTCTGATTAAAAAAAATCACTCATTTATTGCTCAAAATTCACTGTCTCTGTTTTACTTCTTGTGTCAGCAAAACAATTGACCTCCTAATTTCTTTGAAACTATGCTTACACCTATAATAAATACTTGATCAAGTTTCCTGCGTTCTGTTCAATGAATGCAAATATTTGTATCTTCAAGCTAAGAACGAGTGTATTGTACTCCTCCTTTTCCAGAAGATATCCCTCTTCCAAATGCATCTTATAATCAAAAGGTTTTAAAACCCTCAGGGCACATGGTGTAGATCTGCCAGACAGAGCTTGATTACTTTTCTCAACATCATACTGCTCTTATGTAAGCTCCAATAAGTCGTTTAGAGCACACACGATGTAGTTGAATGAATGAAGAAAAAGATGAGGATGATATCTGATTTCTTTGACAAGAAAAAGATTAATGATAAGAGACCCAAGCAAAAAACATATCACCCCATACCACTTCAGACCCTTTGGATAATACCAACCACTATATCCGTGACAGCAGTATTCAATGCTACGCCTCCATACTTCAACCTACCGCTGAACGGCATATAAAACATCCCAAATCAACATCAGATAATCAAAGTCTCGATCCACTCTCTCAAATACGACGTGGGATTTGACCGTGCCGATCAGATACATTTGACAAATTGAACATTACGATTTGGTCCATAAACCCAAATAATGAATAGAAACAGACAGAAGAAGAAAGAAACAGACTACACAAGATGAACAAAGGATGGACAGGATAGTATCAGTGAATTGCTGTAGGATATGATTTCAAAGACGGGTAACTTTGATATTTGACTTGCCTCCTTGTGTTTGAGATATCCAAGGTTCAGGAAGAGAAGGCCCAAAGGGAATCACATATCTATGCCATGTCCAAAGAGAAACTGGAAGAATCCCTACTTGCCCAAGACCAAATTCCAACCTGGCAAGAAAGGTTTAACAATCATTTCAGTTCCAAACCTCGTTTATCTTGATTTCTATCGTTCTGGCTTACCATTTAGTGACGGTATGCAGTGATAGAATAAATAGCACACTGTAGGTCCATACCTTGCCTAAAACTCCACCTACTCTCTTTCCCGTGACCATGGTAAACAAATACTCAAAACCGATTGCAACCGAACTGCATATCCACAATTTGGCAGTACCCCAGGTTGGATCCGGGGCTGGGGCAGAAGATATCACAACTGAAAGAGACAAACCGTGAGCAATCCACTTACGTATGTGACTTCAGATGATTACGAGGTATGAAGGATATTAACCATATTCATGAAAGAAGGCACTGAAGAGCATTGCACTAATGCTGCCTGTGAATCCACTAAGAGTTCGTCCAAAGGGGGAGAACAGGCGCGCAACCGGCGCACCCACACAGAAGATGATATCGCGACGAAGTGCAGCGTGCCAGCCTATTTTGATCGTCGCACGATATTCGTCAGCCGATATTCTCGTCCACCCTAGACGACAGCTTGCAAATTTACCTCTGGACCAAAACTGAGCTATGCTGCATTGCCCCCAAAGGTCGGGATAGATGGGTGGGTAGAGTGAGCTATCGAATGGGCCTGGTGCAAGAGTCTTCGGTAAAATCCGAGGACCAAAGTAGTATACTGCTAGCTCTATAAGTGTCGCCACGTTGCGCACATTTTCTATGGTAAGCCATGTAGCAAACTGTACATAGATATTTCAAGGTAAAAGAGAAAATCATTTTCTGAGAAGAAGTCCAGGTAGCTTGAGATATTGCGCATTAGGCAAAAAGAAACTGACCACGAAAGGTATGCTATTGAAGTATGGAGCTAAAATCTTCAACAAGCGACCTTCAGGTAACCTACATTCTTGGGTCAGAAACCCATAGGATCCCTGCGGATGCTGTGTAATTATTACACCCACAAACCAACATAATACAAACAAGAAGTGATGCTTCAAAGTATTCTTCATAGTCTTTGTAAAGAAATCTCTCATAGAAAGCTTAGGAGCAGGAGGTAAAACAGAACTTGGGGGAGCCCAAGTAGTTCCAACAAACCGAGGGCTAATTGAAAGCAGAAGTAGGAAATTCAACTTTTCATATTCCAGTCACTTTCTCGAGTTTTTGAAATTGGCATATGTCTAGGACAACCCAGTAACATACCTAGTAAGAAACCAAACAGTAAACTTGATAAGTTCACCCCATGAAGGGGCTGATTGTACGTCGATACTTGCTGACAATTTGTGTGAATTATCTTCACCCATCTTTTCCTTGGGTTCGAGCTCATCTAGAGGTTTTGTTGCAACAAAGTGCATGGATAAGAACATATTTCTGGAAGATAGAATTATGATACCAATGCTTACTAGATACTGGCAGGGGTGGGTCCTGTGAGAGCCCAAGCTGTATGGCGAGACATACAACATGCACTGTGAGGAAGGAACAGATTGAAAAATTGACATGAAAGTTTGTGTCGCGAGGCTCGATGTGTCTAGCACGATTGCTTGTCAACGCGAAGTATATTGTCGCTGGCATGAGGAACGCCCGTGCTGCGCTGGCCGCCTTGCTGTTCACGTAATACGGATGTCGCCAGAAGGCCTGCAATGCCAACGGCACTGTAAACAAATAAGGAGCTATGTAGGTCGCTATCGACATTCTTGAAAAATGAAGCGGTGGAGTTGGTTGATTGGCTAGGATTTATTGATAGCTATTCGAGACAAGATGGGCGAGTTTGAGTGCGAAAAAATTGATAGCAAGATGACTTGGGGGGACTTATATGTATGGCCGAGGACGTAAAAGGAGACACATACCTAATGTTGCATGAAACAGCTGCCGCGAGTCTTGATGCACTTCAAGAGCGGACGTGGTCGCGTCGGAAGAGGGGCTTAGTTAAGCTTATGATTGCACAAAGCTTGCCAAAGTTATGAGCCAATTCGCTCGAGTTTTGCGGAAACCCTGCTCAAGATTGGACAGGCTGTGTGGTATGACCGTTGTGAGAATCAAAGGCCACTTTTGTTTGTCTAGTGTTGTGAGGACATATCAGGAGTAATCTAGTTTTTGACCAGATATCACTGTCATCCGTGGGATCATTGACCTTCTAAAAGAGAGCAGATATTGACAGCTTCGCTGCGCTCGAAGCGTGCGAGAAGCAGCGGGGAATCAACCCGATATATGTAACGCGGGGGCTAACGTGAGTTTAACAGGAGTTCGACTATGTAGACGTGAACATTCGCCCTATATGTGCAAGCCGATTCCCGCCCGCGGGCCGGATGCATGTACAGCCGTTTCAAGAAAGGTTGACAACTTTTTTTGGAGAAAGTTGTCTCCGCAGCGGGTAAAACCAGAGACAAAACTTGATTTACAGGTTTATTCTTTTCTGTATTCTTCCAATTAGCGGAGAGACAAAATCGGGTGAGGGACAAAACAGGACAAAACCCGGGTTTTGCACATTGGCGAGATTTTCAAAAAAAATCAATCTTTGTTGAAACAGCTGTACTTACCAATGCCACAAGAAGAAGCCGCAGCCATCCACAGTTTCTCGTATGTTCCAATACGTTTGACAGTGTACCAAAGGATATTGACATTTCCACACTTCAAGACCAATATCCCGCCCTAAAATTAACTAAGCTTCCCATCCAACTCTTCCTATTGTTCCAATCTTGTCATCGCAGCTCATCAACATCATATCATATCATATGATTGTGAACAATTAGGGCAGGTAAGTAGGCCACTTTTTCACTCGTTTTGGCCCATAAATGAGCAAAAAAGTGGCCTACTTGACCTGCCCTGTTGTATTCTAAAATGATGCTATCGAAGGATGTCGTCAAAAAGGTGCCCGCTACCTATCCTGAAATATGAGAATTGATAACCTTAGCGCAGCTCACCAGCTTTGCAACACTGTTGGTGGATTGTCTGAAAAGGACCAAAGGTTTTTTACAACCCTCTGTTGTGCCCACCTTGGAGAGAGCCTTGATTACGCACAACCTCAGTCAACAAGGGCATTACCAATGACTGAATATCTCACGTTTGGTTTGGGAATTGGTGAATAGATGCTTGTGACCGGATGAGGCATGCAGCATTTACTGCGCAGGAAATTTACAAATTGTGATCCGTCCGGGTGGCAGGCGGGAATTGGGAATCACAACTCTGCTGATGCTCACAACTAGAGTGAATTCTGTTTTTTACTGAATGCATTCTTTGTGCAATACCTAGCCAAAGTACGAGTACACTGAAGCAAGTGTATGTAAACTCGGCCCGTCCCGGCCACTATCCGTCGAGTAGTGGCCTGCCTGGGCCCTGTCCCAACGCTTGTACAGGCTCCCCGACCCCTTTTGGGGTATTCCTGTTGGTTTTTTTTTGTATTAACTGCCGCCCAAACGCCAACCAGGTAAGTTGCCGGATATTCAATGCCTGAGCCAAAAAAGGTAGCTTACATAGTTCAAACATGAGATACTAGATACACCAAAAGCATTTCCATTTGTTGCAAATTTCATTTTAAAATAAGAGATTCTATCATTTCCATTCTTATATACAGCTATTTCATTATATGTTGGACATCAAGAAACAAATAATGAAGTTTTTACTACCTTGAAGTAGATTAAACTTCAAAATTCACCAATGAAAAACAGACAATACAGTGATTGCTGTGTTTAAATCCAGTTAAGAACTGAAATTTCAACTTCATTATTTTTTCTTGATGTCCAAGATATAATGAAACAGTAGTACAGGATCAACCCCAAGGAAAACAGCTGCGGGACAAGGGAGGTCAACGTCACAGATAACAGCCGTCCCCCTTTGTTTTTCAAAAAGCAATCTTTCACAATCTGTTCAATCCCACTAAGGGTTCAGATGTATAATCATTCAGAACAGTTTCAAATCAATCACATGTTCACTAGATTCTGCTCAATCCCAAAATGGGTTCAAATTGCAAAGTTGAGAGGACAGATGCTCAAAGAAGCCATGGCTATGCCATTAGGAAGAGACTCGGGGTAACAGGTACAGACATGAGTAAACAGCACAAGCCTCAAGTGCTTCAAAGAGCAACTAAAAAGAACAGACCTGACCACACCACAAGTTAGTAAAGAGAAAATAAAGTAGAGAGATAAGGGAAACACTAAGACAAACCTTTGCGTAAAAGCAACAGGGATTGCAGGCATTGATAAATGAGATGGTTGTAAGTTAAAAGATAAAGATACCATAACAGAGATGTTGTAACCAGTAAGAACAGTTGTTAGAAGGATGAATTGTTAGTCTAATTGAAAAAGCAAGACACTTACAGTTTCTTTCCAATGAGGAAAGAAACTCAGTGGAACAATGACAGTAGTATATATATCTATAAGAGAACACAAAAACAAACATAGAAAGAAAATCTCAGGTCACAGGCAACCTATTCCCAAAATAGAGAAATGAAAAACAATAAGTGAAACAACCTTTCCCAAACCGTACTCATAATAGCTAGGGCTATGACCCGGCCCCGTAACTTCGTGGCCGGCCACGGGGCCTGGCCCTGCCCCATCAAGGCCCGAAGCCATCCAGAATTCAGGCAGGGCCCACCAGGGCATGCCCCATGATGTAGGGTGTCGGGCTGAGCGGGGCGGGGCTCATTTTGGGCACGGAAAAAGAGGGCAAAAGCATAGATTTCAGGTTCAAAGAAGCATAATATAGCATCACTATCAGTATCTAGATCAAGTACAAAGCTATCAATCACTTAGAAACAATGTGTATAACTTGTGAGCTACTAGATATAGAATTTAAAAACTACGTGTATAAAAATTGTGAGCTACTAGATGTAGAATAGCTACCGAGAAAGAAATAAAAAATTTAGGAGAACTGGCGGGACCAGCTTTTGAGGCACACTTGGGCCTCAAGATTTTGGGTAGTGAATGAAGCTCGATGGTCACTCATTACTCTTAAAGCACTAGAGAAACACCGCTCAGATGGTGCACTAGTGGCAGGCACAGCCAACATTGCCTTGGCCGTACGTGCTAGATTTGGCCAGTGACGCTGATTCAAGAACCAGTAGTGAAGAACATCGCACTGCTCATCTTCTTGAGGGGCTGTGAGATACTCGTTGACCTCATGCTCGATAGGAACCATTTTACGGCGCTTGATGAAGTGTTGAGGTCAATTGAGGTTGAGAGTGTCTTCTTGAGGATCAACAATCTCGATCTCAGGATCACAAGGTGGTACAAATTTTCTTGCTTGATTAGTGAAATACTTGACTAGATCTTCAGGTCCCCAGCCGAGGGACTCCATTGTTGAGGCTTTGACCGTGTTGACTTTGAGGCGAGGATCAAGGATAGCAGCACATATATACACCGCTTTCTTCTGAGCGGCCTCTTGATATTGAACGATCTTCTTCATCATTGGCATGATCAAAACTTTCAACTCTTTGCAGTTGGAGTTGTGCCAAGCCTACAAGACAGAAATTAAAACATATCAGTTAATGAATCATTGAAAAAATGATAGAAAAAAAAGATGAAAAAACCAGACTCACAGATTCAAGTCGTTTGACTAGCCACTGATAGTCAGGCATGACATTAGAGAAAGTTGGGGACTTGTTGCCTTCGATTTCTTTGATGACAGTAGCAAGTGGAGCTAAAAATTGCACAAGTGTCTCAACAAGTTGCCACTCATCCTCTTCAAGCAAAAAGTCTTCGAGGGCGGAATTTCCATTGCACACATAACGTATCACTGGCTGGAGTTCAAGATAACGTTCGAGAGAATCATGGGTTGAAGACCATCAAGTGGACACTTCATGAATCAAACCAACTTGCCGTTTGAGCTTGGCACATCCTTGAACCGCATTATCAAGGGCTGCTGTAAGCTGGGGACTGTGTTTAATCTTCTTGTGGAAGGAACGAATCCGAGTGAGAATGCTAGTGACGGTAGAATGTGGGGTCGACTCGATTAAAAGAGGAACTGATGGTTGGGGAATTTGGGGATCAAGGGCATTGACTGGTGGAGGCGCCAACTTTTGATCGAAGGCGACCATTCCAGCTTTGGCCACCAAGTTGATGACATGGGCGACACAACCGTGGAGTCGATCGGAGGCATCAAAGGACGGGATCATGGTTTGAAGAGTTCAACCCATTGTAGAGTTGTTGGACGCATTATCTGCGGTAATGCAATAGAGGTTTTTGCCAATGTTGAACTTGTCCAGAGTGTGTTTGAGGAGAGTCGCAAGATGCGTTCCGGTGTGAGGTCCATCAATTGGTTTCAAAGCAAGAATCACATCACACATCTTGAAATTATCATCAATCCAATGAGCAGTCACGCCAAGCATAGCGATGTTGCGTGGAGAGGTCCATCCATCGCAAGTTATACTGACATGTTGAACCGTCGATAAAACATTGGTGATAGCAGCACGGATCGATTGATACTTGGACAAGATACCTTCGGATATAGCTGTTTGCTTTGACAGGATTGAAGGTGTAGCAGGATTGGTCATTGTAAGGAGCTCCCGAAACTCTGGAGCATCAACCAACGAGATTGGGAGCTCTCGGTTGACAATCAAGCGAATCAGGGCATCCTTCAGGTTTGCTCGGTTAAAGGCTTTGACCTACGAGAAAAAAATGGTCAGTATAAAATTTAAACAAAATGAGAAGTGAGATCCTCAAGTACATACCTTGGCGAGCCTGCCATCATTGAAAAAAGCTGCCATGGTTTGCTGATTGGTATTGACCGGTGGCTTGATATGGTGGCAGCTTGAGAGGTGTCTAATCATAGACTTCGTGCTGCCAGTTTGGTTGATTGCTAGGCTTTTGTTTCAGATCACAACAGGGGCGTCAGGATCCTTGTCGGCAAGTGTAACACTGTTGGAAAAGCCTTGATTGGCTTGGCAGACGTTCTTGAGGAGGCCTTCGATATCTTGCTGATTGAAGTACTGCCACACCCACGAGGAGCGTGCAACGGTAGTGGTATTGGAGATAGCTTCAGAGACAGAATCGGAAGGGGCTAGGCTGGCAGGAGTAGAAACTGGACTGGGGGGACCACTAGCGTTGGCTGACTCATGAGCCGCACAGAGAAGTTGGGAAGATAATCGAGTCGTAGGAGCAGTTGAAGTAGGCATGTTGAGCAATGAACTTGAAAGTTGACAGTAAAGGAATCTTACAACATCCAAGTGATTGTTCAAGATGAATTTTACCTAAAACTGACTTGGATGTTGTAAGAATTGACTAAAAATAGGCCATTACATCTTATAACAAAAAAAACAAGCTTTGAGAAAAAGGTACATATGGTGGAAAAAAGTACATTTTATCTGCTGTTATGGACTCAACAAGAAAGAAGTAGGAAAAAAAGAACTGTTGGGAACAAATAAACAACTCATACACCTTTTCTTGACATAAAAAAATGGTTTTTTTCTCAATCAAAAAAAAATCATAGGCATCAACCTATAATTTTAGAGCCCACAAGTGGCTCTAGAGCTACTTACAAGCTTTAAAAAGTGAGTTATAAATTAAGGCTTCCGAGCAATGCCTAAAACACATTTTGGGTTTGATTTCATTTGACGTGAACCCCGCTAATGCCTTCATTTGTATCTTAAACCATCACACTCTTCTTTTCAATTTTATCTTCATTTACGGGATACAAACTAGAAACCCGGAACAAATCCGGGTTTCCCAATTCGGACTTTTTGGCTGTGTTTGCGCAAACTGGGAAACTGGGAGAACGTGGGAAAGTTCCAAACACAGCCAAAAACAAAAACTGGGAAACTGGGAACAAAATCCCAGTTTTAACTTTGTATCCCGTAATTATTGACATACCAACACTGTGACCAGAAGTCCTTGACAAGTAAATTACTACACGTAATAAGAACTCAAAATAAACTAAAAAAATGGTATGCTAGATATCACAACACAAATGTATCAACAATCCAGGCAATCTTAA
>NW_006768765.1:927193-930016 GCF_000204055.1 Melampsora larici-populina 98AG31 | reverse complement strand
AGTCCCCCCGAAAGTGATATAGTTTTTGACTTCAAAAAAAAATCTGGCAACATCAATTGTTTTCAAAAATCTTCCAGTAGATCTCACAGCGGCTGTACATCTTTATGCAATATGCTACTGTCAGAGCGCTTCCAAAGGCTGTGTGTTCCTGGGCCAGCTCCAAATTCTAGGTGCATAGAAAGTCTTGTGGTAGACATGGGGGTTGAGGATGGAGCGTGCCGGCTGCCCCTTTCATTCCGCTTTCCATGTTTCAAAAGGAGTTCACTCTGGATAACCGATATACCAAAATAGCACCTGAGAAAACTCATCTGTTTGATCTTGTAACATCTCCACAATCCTTGGGATGTGTAGGGCCATGCATTCATTGTTCTTCATAGTGAATTGTGAGATGCAAGGCCTGATACATGAAGATATATTCAACGAAGTTTCTGGGAAAAGCAAAAAACAATAGAGCATCACATAAATTGGGATTGAGAAGGTGGCTTCCATTCAAGAAAGGTTGCAATACGAAAGTATCCCACGGAGTGACCTTAGGAGTACCCAAGTTATGCTGTGTAGCTGAAATCGACAACAGCAGGAGTGTGCGGCTCAAGATCCGGTGCGGAGCAAATATGCACTGAAAGCCATCATGTCAGTTCGTGTCAATTTGGCGCTGACTCATCAGGATCTGGTCAAGAGTCTGATCCAGAATTATATCCACCCAGATAAACTGAGTCATGACTTACATGATGGAATCTGAGATAAATTGCCAGACCTCTCAGCGCGACCAAAGGTCTTCTCAATGCCTGATAGAACCTTGACTGAAGGAACCAATTAGATCGAGAGGATCTAGATTTGTTGGGCGTGTTCGTTGATGGATAAGGCCACATTCATGGCACTCAAGCTCATTTGTCGCTGTCGCTGTCGCCGCAGTCAAATTCAAATTCAACCTTAACAGTTAAACTACAACCGTTGCATCCAACAATGTCCCTCTTAGACTCCATATCTTGGCTAGTGATCATGAATTGGCCACCACATCGACATGAATAGATAAATTGTTGAACCGGCTCTTCGTGTTCGGTGATCTTCGTGACAGTTGAGATTTCAGTGAATTCGGAAAGGTCGACAGTGTGGGATACGATTGGCTTCCTGGTATCGTTTTGACCTAAAAAATTTTGGAACAAAATACGCTTGAATTAGCATCTTTATTTGACCCTTATGTCTGACTGAAGAACCGGGTAGCAATCCGGCGTGAAATGCCAAGGGATCGAAAGTGCGGCAGGTAAACTAACATTTGGATCCAAGCACTGCTTGGCTTTGATCCAGCTTTAGTTTGAGATCGTATGCTTCCCGTTTCGTCTGATCGGCCAAGATGGCATAAGCTTCTATGATTCTTTGAGCCGAAGACTCGTATAGGGTAGGTCCACAAAGTTGATTTTTATCCGGATGCGATAGCTTGATGAGTCGAAGATAAGCTTGTCGGATTTCACTTGAACTGGCATTTGATGTAAGTTGAAGTGTTTGATAGTGTGAGCAGAGTTCTTCACATTTATTCATTGGTGAGATTGATTGTATGTAGTATCACGTTCAGGGCATGGTCATTGATGTGCAGTTGACCACTTTTTCCTTTTCGCAACTTCGAACATCTGCAAGCCGACCTGTTCGAACCCATGCCACACTGTATCACGTGACTCTTTGCTGAGCACCGCAGTCATGCAGAAACCCATGAATACATACAGATTTACACATTTTTTAGATGCGGTATTTTTGCCGGCAAGAGTCGCTTGCAAATTGCAATTCAGTTCTTCCAAGCAGCCTTGCCCTTCCCCACTGTATGCTATCGGGTTCCTGACACTGCCGAACGTGTTGCCGGTTGTGGTAGATCTCATTTCTGCCAGGGCTCCGTACATTTACTTATATTAATCACATCTCACCTCAGCTCAACCGATTCGAAATCATGCCACCACCCATCGCACATGGACAAGCGGAGCAATCGATCCTCCAAAAACGTGAGTATGCAGGCGAACGGCTGCGTATCATTTTAAGAACATCATAAAGTAACTCAGCTAACGAGTCCTTTGAATCGGTCCTTTAAACTAAAGTTGGAATGGGAGCAGCTATGGGTGGAGCCGTTGGAATGACTTTGTGAGGATGTTTTCAGTTTTAAGAAGGCTGTTCGAACATACAACTAATCAATCCAACATCTTACATTTTTCTAGAGGTTTTATCTTTGGAGGGTTTTCTATCATCTCAAGGGGTGCTGGTCCAAGAGGTCCTTTAAACACTCTTGCAACTTATATGTTATCTAGTGGTGGAACGTTTGCATTTTTTATGTTTGTGATTTCATCGAAATGATCTTGGATAATGATGAATGTTAACAAGATGCTTAACTAATCAATCTGTTTTCAATCCAATCTTGTCATGATGATCCTTAGGTCGATTGGGTCAGTAATCCGTACAGAAGATCATCATCACTACTCCATCTCTGAACTTGCTGCTGCTCGGTATCGTTGGAGGAAACAGTTGTCTATTCCAGAACAAGTACATACATCAGGTTTTGAAAAAAATGAATAAAAATCCCATGCAGAACTCGGTCTCCGATGGATTTGAATTGGTCCTAAAATCTTTAAAGATACTCACCTATGCCCTGTGATTGACGTCACAAAGCATTGAAGAATCACTTGACTAGCGTTTGGTATTTTAGTTCTTGGATCAAGGTGGTGAAGATTGAGACTGATTCACGTAAGACACTCTCTGTGGGCGTTACGCAGTGAAGCCGAATCAGATCGAAGTCAGAAGATAGCCCAAACGGATAGAATCCAACCATGCTAAGCCTATACCTCT
>NW_006768765.1:925210-926998 GCF_000204055.1 Melampsora larici-populina 98AG31 | reverse complement strand
CACATGCGATCACATAACCCTAGACATTCAAGATGGTTGTTAAGGTCGAGCAATTTTAGTGTTCCGTAAACTAAGTTGATCACAGTGGGATGAAAGCCAACCTTTAATCGCTTGATTTCTTTTGCATGTTTATCATCTGTTGACAAAACCTTAGTCTGTGTAGATGAGGTACAGCAGCATATACTCTGGTATATAAGCTATTTGTTCCTGAAAGATGGCCTTAGAGTGTGTCAAGTACAACTCAACTGATTTTGTTGCTTTCGATTTTGTCTTGGATTGTTTTGCTGGGGGTGCTGATTCATGATCCTCACCAGTCGACTTCCGTTTAGCCTTTGAAGGTGGTGCGATGGTCGGAGGTGATTCGGCCACGGGCTCACCATCGGAATCGAGAAACTGCGCTGACTGTTAGAATCAGATAATTTCAAAGCCACAGTCACTATATGCGTCATGTTTGAAAAGCGTTGCGGAGATTCCAGAGGTAGAGATATACTTTGATTTCATTCTTCTTTTCCGTCTTTGGACCTCGTTTTCGAGGTGCCTTTTGTTTAACAGATTCAGATTTTGAAGATTCCCCACTATCACTGGCAGTAAGCTCAATTTTAGGCTTTGAACTTTCAGAGACCTTGATTTATTCATACGAGATATTCATACAAAGTCAGAACTTGACGGGTAGATAACCTTTAGTGAAAAATCAACATACCTGAGGTTCACATGATGTATCTTTTATTTTCTCTTTTTTGGTAGATTTGCGGCCTTTAGCGCTAGATTTAGGTTTCGTTTGCGATGAAGATTCAGAAGGTACTTGAGCTTCAGGAGAAGATTGTTTGACACTGATAGAATCTTCTTTTGCCTTTGATTCATCATCCGAACCACTCGTCTAAGTTTTATCAAGGATACGAAATATATGAATCATTCAGATATGAGATAAGTTTCTAAAGATTGATGAATCTGACCCAAGAGATGATTTACCTCTTCAAGAGTAGAAGCAGCAGTAGACTTGATTAACATTTTGATTTCTTTTTGTTTAAAATATACTTCATCTACTGAAAGTCTCTTGACCAATTCATTGATTATCGTCCGTGGTGTTAATTCTCTATACATAGGTAAACAGGTTTTGAGGTCAGATTTCGGATTTAATGACTGTGAATTTATTATCAATGGTTTGAAGTTACTTACTCTTGATCCCCTGAGGAGATTGCTTCCCGACATATTAATTTGACTTCCTTTATAATTTCGTTTGAAGTGGGCTCCATTGTTGTTGAATTCTTCAATCAATCGAGTGGAATTGTTGTATCTTTGTGAGCCAAACTTCAACTCGATTTGAAATTTATCGATTGATACCGAGACGCGGGGCAATAAATTACTCTGACCCCGCGTAAGAGATGAATACCCGATCCGCGAGTCTGTTGTTAGATTTTCGATCGGGGTTATCCTAAGATTTATCAATCCATCCAAACTTTCCAAGTCTTGAATGAAATCCATTTTATCAAGACTTTTCTCATTTTCAAAACAAAATGAGCAATTCAAATTCAACCAATACTGGAATAACAGAATTTTTAGATTCAATTTATAATCCAATCATTTCACCTGAATTTCATCAAAATTTAAATCATGACCTTTCTAGAAGACCTTTCGTTACATTAACTTATGCTCAATCTTTAGATGGTAAGATTGCTGGTGTAGATGGTAGACAATTAAGATTAAGTGGTAATCAATCTATGAAGATGACTCATATGTTGAGTTTGGTCATTGGTTTTATTGATTTGATCTTTAGAATGACTTTGACTG
>NW_006768765.1:923046-924938 GCF_000204055.1 Melampsora larici-populina 98AG31 | reverse complement strand
TGATACTAAATTAAGAACTCCAATTGATGTAAATTAATTAAAAATTATCGAAATCAAACTGGAAAACAACCTTGGTTGATTTGTGCAAGAAGTATGATATCTAATCAAGATCGACAAAGTTTAGAGGAAGCTGGAGCTCGAGTGATTCCGATCACAAACGGAATGAACCCTTGTACGTCTGCTATCGATTCTTAATACAAACTCACTCAAACAGCTCATCCAATTCGAACTTCATTTTGAATAATGCTTGGGAGACTCCTTAGCTAACCAAGGATTAGATTTAGAAAAAGTCTTTGAAGTTTGTAAAATCAATGGAATCAATCGTTTAATGATCGAAGGTGGTTCTTCAATCATTTCTTCATGTTTAAATTACACTGGAGATCATCCAATCCTCAACATCTTGGTGGTCACCGTCTCACCCTACATGGTCGGTGAAGGTCTCACAGTCAAAACTTCCAACATTGATTCTGTAAGCTGATTTGATCTTCAGGTAAGTATTGATCTCGTCTTGATATCTTTTGACTAACATTTTTTTTTCTTGATCAATACATACAGAGACTATCACTTCTGCGACACATTCAGACCAAGATATTGGGTAGTGATGCTGTCTTTGCTTACACATCCAGTAACCCTGAATAACATTTTCATCACCTGGATTTTGAGTGGTTCAGATCATTGAATCAGGAGGTATTGGTATCATAAACTAGCCCGCCTTGGATAGCAGGATTGCATCTCAGTCTTCCTTCATATATGTTTTGAAGTGTTATGTATTAACCACTGTTTCTTGTATAAACTTCGCATACAATGTTCAATTTACATTTTTTGCACAAGTTGTAAAGATTTTCGACCTGGCTATGTGAGCCCTTCAAAACCAATGACTTGGATGACCGAGAAATGGGGTTTCCCAATAAGATTGCAAGGCAATTGAATGTAGCAGTCACCCTTATGATGGATGCAAGCAGTATACATAGAGATCCCTGGTGATTAATAACTGATCTTGGTCTCCCTATGCTCAAGCGGGTCCGCGGAGCTTTCTACAAATATGCAAAATATGTTTTCTTAGGGTACGCATTCATGAATACTGACCTGAAACATGATTCTTGAATCTCACATCTTGAAGATATGCTATCCAATCAAATCATAAAAAACCAAAAAAAAAAAAAAAGAAAACCACCACCGTTTTTCACAGCCAAAAAGGCAACCAACCCATAAACTTGCAAAACCAAGAAAGACAAAAAACTCTCCTCTACTTTTGTTGTGTTTAAAACATGAAGAATAATAAAATCAAATGAATACCAAAAAAAAAATCAATAAGATAAAATCAATAAAAGAGAGTAAAAAAGAGAGAGAAAGGGAACAAATAAAAATAGGGGTTTCTAAAAAAAAATGCTGGTCAAGGATACATATAATTGATAATAAGATTTAAAATCACTAGATTGTTTTTTCCTTTTTTCGATACTTTATGTACCACCACCTGATCTTTCAACTGGAATTGATCTACTCCAAACAGCCGAAGAATTCTATAAAACAAAAAAGGTAACCCCATTTCACAATCATCAGCATCTTAAGCAATACTTCGATTGTTTTTTAATCAAGGAAAAGACCAAAAAAACACGAACCTGTTCCGATTCTTTACCAGAACTTTCCTTAGCAAATGGTCCAACTGGATCAGGTTGTTGTTGTTGTTGAGATTCAATAGATCCTTGTGAATCAGCACTTAAAAACCTTTGTAATGTATTTGATAAAGAAACTTCTTTTGCAGCAGATGCAATATCCACTACGTTATAAACGATTTTCAAAAGCAAATCAACAAGTGAGAACTTCTAAGCAGTTGCACTTTTAATTCAGATATAAGAAGAGAAAACGACTTACAGAAATCTGAGAAATCAATT
>NW_006768765.1:920776-922536 GCF_000204055.1 Melampsora larici-populina 98AG31 | reverse complement strand
CAGATGGGTGTGATAATTCGTGCACCACATAATACGCCCGGACTTGCAGTTGAGCCTTTGGGCTTGATGTCGGCTCTTTCCGGTACTTTGTGTACTGTCATCCATTCATGAAAACAATGAAGCATTAGTATGGTTGAGACGAAAGCTTGATGGCATCACTTACATTCAACCACTTCCATGTGGTTTGCCACCACGGCCCCCTGATGCACTGCTGACATGACGAGAGCCATGTTCATTCTCGAGTCATTATGTGAGCCTGACCTCAAAGAAATTGGATAGGATGAAACGTCAGTGGTTACCACTTTGGTAAACGAGTGTCTCAAGATCAGGGTATGTACCAAAAAGATCTGACTAACCGTCATAATAAACCACTGCTCCACAAAGACCATCAGATTTCAACATTGGAAAATTTTCCAACGCTTTACCCTGAAAACATTGATAACAGAATAGCTCGAATCAACTCAATAAGTCTATGGGATCCAAGAAGGATAAACAAAGTCTTTACCTTTCCGACCAAATAACTTGTCTCCATATTTTCTGAACCAGCGAGTAGATCATACATCTTACAACCAGCATAATAATAAGGAACTTGCCACCATTTGTAAACTGGTAACATGATCGGAAGATGAAGTGAGAGATGAGGTGCGATATGTAAAAAAGTCTTTCGTTCATGTAGCGCTTCTCGAACTAATTTATACTATTCATCAAAACAACCAAGATCAAAGTTTTGGATTAGTTGAATTTTCAAGAATCATATCTAATCAAAAGCAAAAGTAACCCATCCATCAACTCTAGATGAAATAAATTTCAATCTAACTCAACTTGTTCATAGTCCAATCCAAAGACGGCCTTTTGAAGATAACGAACGCCACCATGTACAAGCTTGGTACTCTTGCTACTGGTTCCACTACTAAAGTCATCACGTTCGACCAAAGCGACCTTTAAACCACGACTAGCCGCATCAAGGGCAACACCAGCACCAGTGGCACCACCACCAATGACTAGTAAGTCATACTCATCGGTATCCTTGGTTGATCGATCATTAGAAGTAGATACTCGACTGATCAATCGGTTATCTTTGAGAGCACTGATGACCTCCTGACGACTAGGTGGATTCCATAAGATCGGTACACGTCTATTTGCTGGATGGCTTGAGTCACGACCTGAATCGAGTTGAAGTTTTTGTCTTTCTCTTTCACGTTGGACCAGGTAAAGTGCTGTACCCGAGACAGTCAAGGTAAGAAGGGATGTAGGTAAAAGCTTTGGCCTAAATCGAGGTAAACGAGGTGATAGCATCTCAATCTAAAGTTTAAAGGATTTGAATGATTAGTAAACAGAAGAAGGTAGATTCAGATGAAAGCAAGAGAGAGAGAGACAGTGAAATGTTTTTAAACCTTTTAGAGTGAAAGAATGACTTACTAATTCACTGTTGTACTCGTCGTATCACCACCTTTTGACAAAGTTATTTGGTTTATCCTGTTTGACTGTTTATCATTTAGTGTGACATTTTAGATGACAGTGAACAGTCTGTTACATTTCACTCAAACTATAATCTGTCGATCATCTCTCAAGACTCAAACTCAATTCAAGAAGAGATGACTAAGACCGAAGACTATAAAACTAAACTGAAGTTCCTCAAACACTCATCCAAACCAATTCATCATCATTTCAATCTCATCAAATGATCTCATTCCGAACATTTCCTTAAACTAAGATTCTCAACCGTTCAAAACTCAAGAGACCCGAGATGAACCACATTA
>NW_006768765.1:886006-920676 GCF_000204055.1 Melampsora larici-populina 98AG31 | reverse complement strand
GGTATGTAAATCAAAGATCTTGGAAAGAGAAACAAAAGACGATAAAAGGGCTCTTCTCCGCATGCTTCCTTGAGCTTTGAGCCAGTTGAATGTAAACTTCAACACGCATGACGTTTTCTTGTCTGTATACCTGATCATTTGTAAAATGTCCAAAATTGCTTTTCTGATGGATGATACAAGAGTCATAAAATAAAATAAATAAAACAATTAGGAAAAAATTGATCCTATATGATGAACAGACATCTTAGTGATTGATCTGATTATTTTCAGAACAAATCTTAATCAGAACATTCATCTTCATACTAATCCATTTAAGCTCAATAGAAATAACAACAATCACAACACAATAATCATTAAAGTTCAGAAATACGACGACGAAAATCAGAATACAATTTTGAAAAACGAAGAGATAGGTTAAAGAGAAAACAATGGTTGAATCGATCGGGAAAAAAACGATGATCGGTTGATCGACATTTCCGTTTCGTTTAAACTTGACTTGTTTTAGGTTCCGCTTCGTTCACCTTATCCATCTTGTATCCTTGTTGAGGTGGTGATTCATTAGATGGCTCGAAGTCATATGCTTGATTGAAATCAAGACCAGTGAGTGGACGTCGATGATTCACTGAATCTGCATCAGAGCCTAATCCTTGAGCCTTGGAGGTTGTATATGGCTTTCTCTGAGCATAATCCCAAAAGAATTCTGTTGCGACGGAAGGAAGCTGTTAGTTTTATGCGGCACTTGCTCATACATGAATGGGCAGTGGCATATGACAGAAATCGAACTTACTCATTGACGAGTAGAGCTCAATGCAGAAGTCACCTACAAACATTGAGGTGTCAAAGGTCAATTTTTTGAAAACTAAAATGTTGTATGGATCTGTGAGACATCAGGCAAAAAATTAACGTACTGTAATTCTGTGAGTGGAGTAACGACCTGAAAACGCCAGTTCGCTTCGTAGGATTCATCTGAGTATATGGTTTCCACGAAAACGAGAATATCATGATGATACTGTTAAACATCATATAGCCAAATTGGTAGATGATTGAAATATCAGAAAGATGGATGGATGAAGAAAGGCCGCATGGCCACATGACCGACGCATAAGCAAGAGAGAAACTCACGAAAAGGCGACCATCTCAACCGTGGTACACAACGCCTGTAAGCCTTCGCTAACGTTGGTGGCAGTCTAGAAAGACAGGAGGAAAATCAACGTCAATTTCAGGCTGAAATCCAAAGTCTTCGGGTTGCAGATAGATGATTTTCGGGAACGAATAAGACGTACCCAGTATTGCGACCCGCGAATGACCCCATGCTTCTCTAAGATCGAAAAAACAAATCCCTATGAACCACAAAAGGTTAGCCAAAGGATAAAATCATGTCAGAATATGTTGGACAGGCGTGTAGATTTGTAAGAAGGATAGTTAGGCTGAATATCTACCAACTGACCTGATAAAAGGTAAAGAACACAATTCCTAGGCGAGAAAATGGCGAAGCGAGCATGAGAATGTTGCGTCCTTGAATGACATGGTGAAAGGAGAAATACAAAGAGGAAACGCTTACCTTTGATAGTCAGAAACTTGGCCAACGGAGATCTTCCTTTCAAATGATCTTTCGTCACTGTGTAAAAAACAATCTTTTAAACATGAATGTTTCCAGCGACGAGTGTTAGAAGGTCTGATCAGTTGCTGTTTGCAGTATAAGCAGGATGAGCTTGATAACTAGACTCACAAGACCATATAATGCAATTGAGAATACGACGAAATCAAAACTGAAGGTGCAAGGGGAGTGAAAAATGAGGCCTTTGTTTCCCTTTTGTGAATTGCACAAGATGTCACGTACGCTTCCAAGTAAGCTTGAGCAAAGAAAACACTGTATTGTTGCGGGCACAACACGTGATGGGCTTCACAAATGATAGCGACGATGGTGATCAACGGCCGAAAGATACAGTACTGTAAGACCAGCCACTTGGTAGTATGCAAAAAATATGGCTAGTTGAGATCAAAAGGATCGATCAGTTTAAGATCGAGCCAACGAAAAAGGTGGGAACACATATATACCTTTGAGGGCCGATACCTCCAACAACAAAATGGAAAAGGGATTGAGCGCTTTGGCTGCTCGGCTAGGATTTGACGTTGAAGAGGGGGTGAATGACCAATGTATTGTACCAAGAGAAACATGAAGGCGCAGATTGCGAAGGCCTCATAGACCTATTTGTAAAGGTACATGGATATTTAAAGTCATCAGTTTCTATGGCCAGTGAAGAAAGAAGGGTATGTGTAGAGGATAGAGAGGAAGTGTGGATTTACAGTCTCGATCAACGAATAGTATGTGTATGCCCTAAAAAATCGATAACTGAAAAACGAGATGATCGCTGTGGAAGTGAGTTTGAGAAGATGTATGCGTCAATTTCAATCGTTTGAAGTGAAGGAATGATGATATGCAGCTGGCTGGTCAGGAAAAAGACCAACCATATACAGGTGGCATGAGTAGGATACGCTGTGAACGGAAAAGAAACGTCAATTGATGATCAGGGTAAAGCAAATGGAGGAAGAGGTTTGACTAACGATTATCTGACGTTGCTGAAGTGGTGCATGATATGACCGACAGTGCATAAAGATGCTGAAGGAGGAAATGACTAGAGTCTGAGAAGAATATCGATGCAATGTGAAACGCGTGAGTTTGAGAAGTGATTGCGGGTTTTGAATGAAGATGACATACGAGGATAGCCATTGATCCAGCCACTACCCAGCCAATTCGATGATAATCTAGAGATGAAAAGGGCGCATTTTGATCAGGATGGACATTGTTGATATGAAGAGTGAAATGAGCTTACCCCAGTTGACAGTTTTCGAGCTGGAGAAGAATGAAGACTCATCAACGGCGAGGGTGTTAACTGCGTTGCATACCCGAGCGGTCATCTTGAAAATTTGAATAGGTTTTGAGTATGTCTTGAGATGATATGAGTGAAGTTTATAAAATTGATAAAATTCTAAATTGGCTTCTAAATCTTAATGATAAGTGGTATGACCAGTGATGGTAGTGATGCCAGTGGTATGATGATATCTGGATGTAAATTGAGGGTATGAATAAATAATAAATAAAAGATTATTTGATTAATTAAAGTGAAAAATGGATGAAAGGAGTGAGAAATGGAGATCAAAATGAAAATGAAGGTTGGGTTTTGTAGATCAAATTGCCTGCCGATATCTGGAATCGGTTGGCTGGTTGACTGCTAAAACTTACTATATGCGAGTAGGGGCCAGGGCGGCCTGGTGCGCGGAACAGCTGCAGGGTAGATTGCTGAGATGAGTATGTGGTGGATCAGGTACAGAACACAGCCAAATGCTGCTGGGCTGTGTGGGCTGATTCGTCTTCCAAGTCAACTCTAATCAGCTGCATGAACAGTTTGAGAGCACAGTAATCAACTGGTCCTTTGGGAGCCGATATTCCTTCAGAGCTGACGAGTGGTTTCAAAATGGCTTCGTAAGGGCGCGACCGTGCGACGCTGCGTGACCGAGGTTCACACAAGATCTCGCCATCATAACTATTCTTACTCTAATGCTCTCCTTTGGCATGGGAAGAGAGGAAATGGCTTGAATTATCACGACCAACGTGCTTCACCGAAACGATAAGACTAGACCAGGAAGATGCTGCTAGCATATGATGGGAAGAAAAGTCGGCGAAGTTATTAAATAAATGTAAATTCATAAATCCCCCCCTTCAAGCAAAATCTCAGCATTTATGCCTTAAAATAAGGAACATAAAGCTGAGATTTCACTTGAAGGTGGGGCCTTACAAATTTACACTTATTCCTACGACACACCTCAGTTTAGGCCGTCAGAAATCTTTCGAAATCATGACTTGCCCGCGAGGTGCGCAGGCAGGGGGGACTTTGATAAGCTTAACATGCTTGACACCTATTCCGTATTTGGACATTCTATAGCTTTTACAGTCATAAGCTTATTCAATGCTTTCCTACAATGGATAGTCTTCATTATCCTCAATGTCTCCTCCATACTCTTCTTGATGATCTTATCTTTGTACATTGTTGACCAACCCACTCACCAAGGACCAGTTATTACTTTTTGCCCCCTCCTCTAATTCCAATATGTAAGGCTAACCACCTGCTTTGTACAATCTTTGCGTATCGTTCTTGAACTATTCCTCGACTAACATCACATCTATGACGTACACATAACCAATTACAACCTATCTTCCTCTTTGAGAGCGGACGTGGCCACGTCGGATGAGGGGCTTATGTTAAGCTTACTATCTTGTATTACTTTTGCTAAAAAGCTTGGCCCGATCGAGAAAAAATAAAAACAAATTTCACCGCAGCAGTTACAACGCAGCAGAGAGAAAAAAGTTTTAGGGTGCGCTCAAGCTCCCATCTGTTCCATCCTTTTGATTACCCCACTGCCACCAACAATTTTTCATATCCCTCAAATCCCTGTCGATGACTTCGTTTTGCTCACTAATGTAAGGAACAAGATACACTCTACTGCTTCAATTCCTCCCATTTCTCTTTTCAGTTCATTTCATTCAACTCACTGATGATCTCTAATATTGTCTCTAGGTATCCTTCTTCAATACCTACCACCACACTGTCCCGAGTTGAACGCTATTGAGTTTGCAGTATGTGTTGAAGTTTGATGTTTGAAGATCACAAGTTTCATCATCTAGGTCAAATCCAGTTGAACGGATCCGGAAGGCAGCTCATAAGATCTTTACAGCTGAATTAACGAGCTAGATTTTCTATAATAGATGAATTGTTTTCAGAGATGCTTGTCATTGTATAGGAATTGGAATCAAGAAATTATAGATAAGATTGATGTGAAAATTGAGATCGTTTCAATCTTCTTCATAGGATCACAAGCAAATCGATTGACTTGGATTTTCTCAACAAAATCAGTCTCTAGATTACATCAGAGAGCTGAGATTGTTCACAATCTCTTCCACAGGAACAAAGAAGGTCAATTGGTTTTGACTGAGCAAAACCAGTCGATCTTTGGATTTTGAATGTCTTTGAGAGAACTGAGATGATTTTTCAGCTCGTTCATAGGACCATAGACAAATTGAATGGATTTGGATGACTTATTCAAACCCCATGATTTCTTAGTTTTATTGACCTCATAAGAGATATGAGATTGTTCTCAACTCGCAATCATATGATTGTCTCATAGCAGATTCAAAGGGATCGGTCTTGATATCGTTCATAATCCATCGATGATCCTGTCAACCTCAGTTACCTTGAAAATTCACTCGCATTTTGGATATAGCTTTCATAAGGTATTCAATCTCAGACTTTTGTTATTCGGCTTGGTACTGGACAGGTTGAAGATATGTAAGGTACTAAAGCTTCAACATCATGTCTTTGTTTAATTTTTTAACAAATGCTCGTTATCAACATAGGAGGAACACTGTAGAGTTTCACACAACAGATGACTTCTTTCCTTGTCGAGCAGCGTTTTGTTTCTTGGTCATCGAGGGCCTACATCTCTTAGCATTGTTATAAGATGTAGTATCGTAGCCTTGGAAAGTCCTTTCTGAGTTGAGAAATCTTGAGGAATCCATTGCTTGGTTTGTCTGGATCGTGTGCAGTGGGTGGTGAAGATGACAGAGGGAGAGGGAGTGCAGGCAAAGCAATCGGTTTGTGAGCAGCACAAGGGGTAGTGCCAGTGGGATCTGGCGAGGCGTGGTTGTCTGAGCACCCTAAAACTTTTTTCTCTCTGCTGCGTTGTGACTGCTGCGGTGGAATTCTGGGTCTAATTCTGTTTTATTTTTTCTCTTTTGGACCAAGCTTTTTAGCAAAAGTAATAAACGCTGTGTAAAACAACAATTTTATCCATCAGAATTCAATCCTTTCGTCATTTGAATCAAAATCGATATGTACACACTTTTTTAACTGAATTCAATGGAGATCCAATCATAAATAACTTATCAGATCAAACTTCAACTTTATCTTCTTTATCTTCATCAACTTCAACTCTATCAACACATTCAAATTCAGATTTTCAAATTCAGATTTCGATTTTAACTTAATTGAATCAATCGTTACTCTATCATAATCTACTTCTACTTTGAATTTCAGGAATTCTCGATATCTTTCACCTTTTCTTTGGTCTAGCTTTGTTTGTAATCAAACTTTAGCTTTAGATCAAGATCAGAAAATGCAAGTTTTAATTGAAAACCTTTGTTATGAAGACCGAGATGAAAGAAACCATCTGAATTTTTCTTTTTGATCCAGGGAAATCGTTTGATTTAGTCGGGCACCATTGAGCAAAGGACCTGAAGTATTAATTGAATATTCAAATGAACTTCAATCTGTTAAAATCAAGTCCAAACCCAAAGATTATGAGGATGTGCACATTCAATTTAATCAACAAGTCATTCAGCTTGAACTTTTTTGACTAATCCAAAATGAATTGATTCTTTAAAAAGATTATGTGCAAGAGCTTTGAGTGTTGAATTCTCAGTTAAAGGGAATTTAGATAGATCATCTCCAAGTGTTTCAGACGAAATTTTATAACGTGTTTCAGCTGTTTGAAATGAGCAAGAGGTTGGTCATGAAGTTAAGTTTTCGATTTGTGAAATGGGTAAGTAATTTATCACAGTCTTGA
The DNA here is from genome assembly GCF_000204055.1 of Melampsora larici-populina 98AG31. Lineage (NCBI taxonomy): Eukaryota > Fungi > Basidiomycota > Pucciniomycetes > Pucciniales > Melampsoraceae > Melampsora > Melampsora laricis-populina. The sequence goes on along the minus strand of NW_006768765.1, from coordinate 914,055 downwards.
ATGTCTTTCTCAATCAATCAAATTGCTGAATGATTTTTTTCAAATTTGTTTAATAGTCAAACCACACATGCTCATCTCTCATTCAGTTTGACCAAGTTCATCTTCATGTCCATCAATTCTATCCCTTCTCTTCTCAATTTCATCATTCTTGAATTTAAGTATAAACTTATCGGGTTTACCACCTCCAATTGATTTAGAATTAGCCAATAGAGGCTCAACTTATTATGACAGTTGTTGGAGACCTTATCATGCATCAGGTTATACTCTTGCAGTCAAAATTCTACCAAGGCAGCAAATGATATGAAAGATGATGACATTGATCATCATTTAATGAAGGTAAAGAAGACAGCCATTCAGCTTGGAAAGAAAATAAGAGATGAATATTTATCTGGTACCAATCCTTGAAGCTTTTGGTGAACATCAAATTATTTATTCAAGCAATCCTCCTGGTTTGTCACTCTTTGTAAAAATAAAAGGATAAAAAGAAAAGTTAATTTCTCCTCTGTTTTCTGGTTTGCAATTATGAGGATTTGGTTCTTTGCTCAATGATAAGGAAGAAAACAAATAGAAAATTGAATTGAATTGAAATGCAATCATTAAGAATGTCATTCTGAATTCTTTAGAGAATTTCTTTCAGAATTTAGTTTAGAAGGGGAAGCTTCAGATAATGTATTCAGACTTGTTGCTCATTCAAGTTTCAATCTTACAAAAGAATCTTATTTGTCTTTATACTCTTCCTTAACAGACGTGTGTTATACCAATTGTTTGTCTGTGATTTTATTTTTTTAGAAGATGGTATGGGTTATAAAGTTGAAGTTTTTTCCCTTTAATTCTTATAATGTTTTTGAGTACCTTTGAGTGATTCAAATGAGGATTCATTTGACTTTTCATCATTCATTGGGTTTCTTTTTAGTGGAGTTGTAAACCATCCGTGTCTGTGCTTGTGGAGCTTTTGCTTCGATAAAAATATGGTTGATGTGAACCATTTTATCCATTTGGATTGTATAGAACCTTTGATAGTTGCTACATGGTTTTTGGCTTGATACAAAATAATGTGATTAGTCAACACCCGAACCGCTACGCAACGCTATGGAATTTGGCCATTTTCCATAGTGGTGCGCAGCCTGCGCTATGAAGCCGAGCGCTCTGGCTGCGCTATTTAGTCAAAAAAAAAGTTCTTGCCATGTCGAAGCGGTCCTTGCCGCTATATGTGCGCTTTATAGCGCGCTATAGCGCTATATAATGAAACACACTTTCAGTGTATAGCTTCACTCCAAGTTGTAGTCATTTTGGCACATCAAGATTAGATACAAAAAAGTATTAAGCTGACATACTGAACGGTTTATATTTGAATTGATAAATAATCGATTCAGATTAGGAACTTCAAGATGACACATCACTTCATCTTGATCATTCAGTTTTGATGATGATGATGGTTGTTGTTGAATCAATTGAAAATACGAAGTCAGAAGTAGAACCTAAACTATTTTGAATATGAATTCTGAGAGTATGATTAGATTTGAAGTTATTTGAAGTATGACTACGAATTGAAGTAATGTGATTGGCTGTTGATGATTATCTTGTTGAAGTAAGATTGATTGAAATTGATAAGTTTTGATTGGTTTTCCGTTTAAGATTTGTTTTAAAATCAAAATCGGTTCAGTTTGAAGAGATCCACTGTGATCGGTTCTGATCGGTTCATACCTTTGTACCATTTCATTTTGCTCCGCTATATAGCGGAGTGACACCTCCTGGGCCGGGTTGCGCAGCGATTTCTCCGCTATGAGAAAACTCAGCCGTGGAGTGCGGTGCGCTGGCTGCGCTATGTGTTTCGGAGCCCATAGTGCACGCGAAAACCGCTGCGATATCGCTCCGCAACCGCTATATATGGCGATGCGGTTCGGGTATTGGATTAGTTGAGCTTGGAGCATGTATCTCAATCATTTATCCTATTTCATGTCTTTGTTTTCCTGATCCTGACTCAACCTCCAGCCATTTAGACCATAAGGATCAACACTACTTATTAAATTTAGAGGCGGGCAAGCCCACATAAGCTCTAGTGGAAGGTAAATTTGGGTTTGATGGCTGCAAAGAGTCGAGGAAAACAAAGGAGAATGATGGCTCACAAGAGTGGAGGGTTGATGATAACTAAAGGCTCGGCAATCTTAGACCATTACAAAAGGACGTAAGACCCAGTTTTTACACAGCTTTCAAGAGATCTTTGGAGAACAGCAGCCGTTTAGCCAAAAAACTCAAGTCTGTCCTAAGCCCCTCTTCGAGGGCCGGCAAACACACTTGTGAGGGGCTTGCACCACCCTTGTAAGTTCATTATCTCCTGCTTCATCTCTTTTCCTGGACTTGCTACTCACCCAGAAATCTCATCCACTTGTAAAATGTATCATAATTATTGGGTCCCATTTCATGAAGCTGGACATGCTGTGCTTACTCTGCAAAAGGATCATTGTTCACAATGTCAACAAAAGGCTCTGAAAGATCCTACACAGATGTTTTGAATGTGTGATGAGACCGGACAGTTAACACAGCAGCGTCAATGAATACATCTGAGAACAAAGGTTAACGGAATCAGAGTGTAGATGAAGTAAAGTCAATGACTGGATGGCAAACTGAAATGATACAAGCAAGCACAAAAGGACCAAACACAAAATGAACCACAGAGAAAGCATTTGGTCAAAAGACTTGTTAATAAGAGGGTTTTTGAAGTCTACAAGCACATTGCATCAAAGAATGACTTCTGCCCTGGGTCTGATCATCCTCAACTTGAGGGACTCAAGCAGGCCAGGGAATGACAAGCTTGCCCTACAAAATTTGGAATCATGGGGAAATATGCCCTACTACAGTTGTGTAGATGCTTCTATGTAGTGTAAGCTGGATAGCCCTACTTAGCCTCTACCTTCACTGATTCTCAAAGTCATAAATCATACTCACAAACAGCTTGGATTCATCTGATTGCCCTTCGGCAACTCTGAAAGCCAAAGATCCATCTCCACATGGCAAGATGATGAGACATTTCTGTTTAGCTTCCATGGTTTGAGGAGTCAGTTTTTTTTTTGGACCATACTCCATTGTCTTTCCTGAAGCTTGTATTGTCAGTATATTGGCAATGATGTGGATCCATGATCTAGGTATGATAAGTCTCCAGACATGTAAGATATAAATGATGCCTGTGAAACTTGTGTTATCTGCAATTTGCAAAGCTCAACATAAAATTTTGAATGCTCTGAGACTGAACTGTTCTCCCTTTTGGAAGAGTGGACTTCATCTGTTTGCGCATCCTTCATCTACTCAACATGATACCAAATCAACATCTTATTGCAGCACTATTGATGGCTTTATTCAGCCATATAACTTGTGTATCAACTGATAATTGCAGGGAATTGCGGACTCCTCTTTCCATTGAGGAGGTCAACTCATCCAACAACATCTATATTGGTCCTCGTTGTCCTATTACGGCTCACCAACAGGAAATAGCATCTGGAGATCCTCACTGGCCTGCAACACTGAGTCTTGGAAGACAAAACAAAGCAGACACACAGGAGACTTCTGATCATCCACTACAAACTGAAGCATTTAAGGGGAAGAAGAGGATATCCTCAGGTGAATTGAAAAAAGCTTCCATAGTCCATCCCACTGAATCATATAAACAGTCTCATAAGCATCGAAAATCAATTGATCAAATTGAAGATGTTAACCCCAATCAAGGAATCAGAATGCATTCAGATGGAAACTGGAATCATTTTGCTTCAAATTTCCCCTTGGATTTATTCAATACAGGCAAACAGAAAACTCCAAAGAAACCATGTATCAGTGGAATAGTCTGTAAAGATGACAACACACCCGCCACATCTGGGATAGAAGGATTGAAAATATTGAGTGCTTCATCATCAAGTGATACAACAAATGTGCAGCAAAAAGATGGAAAGAAAGGTAGTAGATACCAGAAATATACCTTCATTAACAATGGCAAGACAGCACTTCTTCCCAACAAAAAAGTCCAGAAGATAGGAGAGAGGTGGCATGTAATTCCAGATATTCAACATATTGTGACTCACTTGAAGATTCAGGGGTTTCAAATAGCCATCAATGCAGGTCTGCATTTCAAAGGAGAAGTTATGCATCCTTGGTTTCATGAACTCCAAAAAACCATGCAAAATAGACTGTCATATGTACCTGAATTCCCCAAGGAATCAATTGATATATCTTTGACTATTTACAGAGCATACAGATATCTAACTATGCAGTTTTTAGCAAGTCTCCATATGATTCATGCAAGCAGGCCAGATGACCTTGTTCAATTAACTCATGATGGATGGAATTTCATTTTAAAATTCCTGGGAAGTTGGACACAAGTAGGCTGGAAAGAACTACAGATTGAAGAAATTGACACATCAAGATGTTGGGAGATATATACACCTTCACAAATTTTGATTTATTTAATGAAGATGGCCCCTAAATCAAGAGTATCAATGTGTATTGTTTGGAGTGTTTTCAATAGCTGGTACCAAGTTTCTGAATATGGAAATAAAATGAAAGTTCAAAATCTTCAAGATTTTATTACAAAGATTCACTATCAACTAGCAAAATCAGACGTATTCACAAAGTGGGAGGTAGAGCCTTCAGATATCTCTACCATCTTGCAGTTAGGAAGCTCAATTTCACAAAAAAGAGCAGAAATAATCAACAGAAATAGGCCTTCAAAGCAAGAATTATGCAGGGAAAATACTGTTATGAAAAGCAATCACTGTAAAAGAGTGGTTTCACTGAGTAAAGAAGTAGGAAAAAACATTTTAAGTGCTCAGTCAAAGGAAGGGCTTTCACTTGAATTTGTTACAGCTCATTTTGAGCAGATGAAACAGAAAATTTCCCAGCAGCCTCAACATTGGCAAGGGGATTTTGATTCATTGATGAAAAGGGTACTGGTTGATATTTTCCCTGGTTTCTTGGGCATGATTCAGATTCTTTGTCCCATTGAAACTGAATATAGCAAGAAAAATCCTGCAGTGATCAATGGCTTCCAGTATTTGATGGAACTCCTTGAAGACTGGGGAGAAGATGCATTAGAAAGGGCAAGTCAGATAAAATTTAAATGTGCCAAAACTCTTGATCTGTATGATGATGTATCTGGTGTCCTATTGGCCTACTTGATGAAGCTATGCTCTGGAAGAGGAAAGGAAGTTGCCTCAAATATATTCTGGTTACTTTGGAAGGGGTGGGATAGATGGGATGGCTCCAAGTCTGTTCCAAAGTTGAAATTACAGAAACAACAGGACCTGATTGGAAGTATAGAGAATTCACTCCAATTGACAACACAAGGTTGATTCCAGTCAGTTTGGATGTTACTATATCACATGGTGAACTCTACCATATTTCCCGTAAGGAATATTTCCTATAAGAAAATGTGTATCACATGCACTGGGATTTTCTATGTGTTGGGGTTGTTGTCTTGTTGTGCCACTTCAATATTGCTGTTTCTTTCAAATCTCAAAGTTTTCCTACACACTTCACCAAACTAACCTCCAATTTTGTTATTAGTTTGACTTCCCTCAATACTTGTTACCCTACAGAGATATTCCTATAGATTTGAGTTTTATGTGTCCAATGTACACTCATTTCTGACATATTGTCATTGATTTCCAACGTGCATAGTATGGATGTTGAGTTTATGTCTTGCCTCTAATTCATCTCTGGAATATTATTTGTAAGGAGTAAATCTGTTGGCCAGAATCTTCACTGAAAGGTGAGGTACAGAAATGGCTGTGCAGTGTTCACGTGATACACCCAGGTGAAGCCTATAGATCTTGATAACAGCATTCCAAAGCAGTTTTATAAAGTTCTATTACACATAGGTGAGGCTGTAAACATCCCTCTTCCTTCCATAGTGATTTTGGCAGCAGATTTGATATTTTTGCAACTAAATAATTTTGGGGCCTCGATGTTAACAGCCATACATTGGGTCTTCAGCAATACAACTTGAACCACCAGTACTCAAGGATGGTCTTCCAAGATAAATAATCAATGTACATCCATGTTACTCTTGAACCTAGGCTCCTGGCATCAGGGCTCAGGGCTGATATTATTACCATCTCATTTCTCTCTTCCTTTAACTGTCACCCAATATGCAATGATGCTACCTCATCATTGATGACAATGAGACATTGTTTGCCTTGAAGTTGAACCACCAATCACATCTATCTGATTTGATGTACTACATGACCATCTCATATCTGATGATACATTTGCATTGAATAACTTTCTGAAGGTGATTTGTTAAACTCAGGAGGGTTTTTCAAGGTATCAAAATTGATGAATGCTGTTCATTTGAGTGGGAATTGATACATTGAGTTCCCTGTGTATTTTTTATGTTAAATGTCCGCAAATATAGAAACCCTGCACTTTTCAAGTCACAATTTAGTGATATCTCCCTCATGTCATGTCTTTCCTTATGTCATTAGAAAATCTAGGGAAACTAGTTTTGAATCACCCCTACAGTCTCAGATTTATCAATTTATATGTTTTTCTGATCCCTTGTAATTGAAAAATTGTGTGTGGGTGAAGAGGTAAAAATTAATTTACATTTTGAGCACTCATAACGGACATTGAAATGTTTTACACCATCCAGGGCACTAACCTGACTCTTCACATTGACCCTTCTGTCTAACTATTCACTCATATACCTTATATGAGTCTCCAATTTGAATTCATCAACTTCACATCTTGATTAGATTTACATAAATGGTTTGATATAATTGATACATTGCCAACTTGAATTGGTTTGATTAATTTGTGTCTAAGAGCATCTCCAACGGCGCCTTGTAAACGTAACAATACGTAAGCTAACAACCATCCAACAGCTGCCAGCTTTCTCACATCTGGCCATGTGTGTGAATTTTGTTTTGAGGAATACCAGGTATCACATGTCAGCACCTTCATATATGAGGGGCTCTTGCAAAAGATGCAGGAAGCAGTATAGGACATAATCATACCACATGCGTCCAAAGAAAAATATGATAATCAAAAGAAAATTCATATCAAGTGGATAGTCAATGAGATATAATTCAATCTTCAAAAGGAATAAGATTTTACTAAAAGCAGCCCCCCCTTGTGAAGCTTGGCCGCCCCCTTTCACACTGTATTTCAAGACAAAAAGTCTGATATCATGAAGAACCGTTGAAATAAGTGATCAAGCCACAAGTTCTCCTGTAGTTGTACGATCAATTTTTTTCCTCAGTTGAATAAGTTGTATCTTTGTCATCCTAAGAGAGAAAAGAAAAAAATTGGAGATCCAATCAAAGAAGAGTTAAAGATGGGTGATTGACAGACAAACATGATGATATGTTCCTCCTCCAGTCCTTCTACAGACAATTGTTCTTCCTTGGGCTAGTGATATTTTCTTCCGCCCATGGATTTGGTTACAGACAAGAGTACAGTCTTGATCAGCTAATTATATGATAAACCTTATGAAGATAGAGCCATTTCAAGAATGATTGATCACAACTTTGCCAAAAGTTCATCAGCTCAGCACATACAATGAGTGTACTTGATTGTGCCTGATTTTGCCAGTTGTCTCTAGAGCCAATGCAAACACACCTGATGGGCTTGTTGGCCAAGAAGTGGCTATGTCAGATGGCCAGCTTTTTGAAAACTGTGAATAAGGAGAAAAGGATGTTCTTGCCACTGGCCAACAACAACCATAAGAATCCAGCACTTGTATTGCAAAAGACCCACAGATAAATGGTCACAAGGACACGTGATCATCATTCGAGGAGCATCTCTCTTGATATTGCTTCACTTTGTGAAAAGGTTCTGTGTGGGAAAGAAATCTCAAAAAAGTAAATAAACCAGTGTAGGAACGGCTGTAGGAGCAGTTTTGAAGGAACATTTGCATTACAAATAAGAGAATGAAAACAACAGAGGCAATACAACAGATGCAATCAAAAAAAGAAATGAAGTGGTACAAGTTCAGAATCAAGCGCATCTCCGGCCAACTTCACAACGCAAAATCATCCGAACCAAAAGTAAGGAAGAACCACGCCGGACAAACATGCAAAAAAGATTGCAGTAAGGTGAAGAGAAGCCTTAAAGGTCATCGAGCTTGATTGAAAATCAAGAAAGGTTCTCGCTTTTGAGATACAGCTTGTTTTAAATCATCAACACTTGTAAACACTGTGGCTCAGTTGAGCTAGTGAGACAAACAAACGGGTATCTACTGTAAATAGATCCTGAAGAGCTAAAGAAGTAAAAGGAAAGCAAGAGGTAAAGTCAGTAAGATGATCGATGATGATTCATATTTGAAGGAGGAGAAGGTTAGAGGGAAGTTTCGAAACTAACTTTGGTCTTGAGAGAAAAAGGGGAGAGTGGAAATTGTTCAGAGTATTTATATGAAAAGCTTTTAGGGCCGAAATGTGGGTTGACAACTAGGTTTTATCTATACACCTTTCTTCCACCTCGTTTGAACTTACAGGAATCGGGAGCAAGCGGAGTGGCTCCAACGTTTGAAAGACGACGTGAGTTTTGATAAAGTCACGTCACCCTCACGCCAACCTTGGAGAAGATCTTACTAACTCATGGTTTTTAGCACAGCGGATCGCTCTTTACCTTTTTGATAAAGACCGAGTGGTGTTGTAATTCTTCTCTGTCATTTGATTTGTTCATCCATATTTGGTTATCAACGGTTTTCAGTGGTTCTCTTCTTAACCATTCTCAACAAGTTTAAAACATCAAATCAAATCATTGTACCCGCCATCTCTCCCATTCTCACTATAGGAGTACTTTTATATTGTATACTGACCACCCCATTGGGCTTTCAGTTGTTGCAATTTCGAGTCAGACCCTCCGAGGCCGCTCTGCGTAATTTAGCAGTGTTTAACAAAACTCACAGTCTTACCCAAGACCCAAGTGCCAAAGACTCTTCCCGTTGAAGTAGAAAAGTTTAAGCGGTTGAAGTGATGATCGGTGGTTTGATGAAATTCTAGAATGAATGAATGGATAATGAATTCATTTAGATAAGTTGATTTGAATTAATTCTTAGTTGATATGTACTTACATTCTGTTGATTCCTGCTTTGGCTCCTTTCTTTATTTTTTTACGATTTGAATCTGTTGACATTCACTTTAATTCTGTTTAACTTTAACTACACTTTCGTTCAACTTTTCATCGACACACCATCTCAACATCCAATGCCTTGGTTCGCACCAGTTATCAAAAAGAATCCAACTTCAAATCCAACTTCATCATCATCATCATCATACCAAACTAATCATCACCATATCAATGAAGAACCTATTCAAACACCACCACCACCTTCTTCAGTAGCAAGGAAAATTAAGGAACAAGGATGGTATAATTCAATCAGACCTAAACCTTCAACTAATCAGATCTCATCACATCAAACTACTTCAAACTATATTCCAACTCCATCTTCAATAGCTGTAGCTGATTCACCTTCTTTATTACGTCGGATTCCTTCGACCAATTTACGTCAATCTAATCCAAATTCAAACCTAACTTTTTTAAAGTCGAATAAAAAAAACCAACGTTCAAATCCTAATTCATCACGCACAACAACAAATAGACCAAGAACTGCAAATAGTCATCCTAATAATCAACATGAAGAAGAAGAGTTTGGTCAACTTTATACTCATTCTCCAAAGTTGAATTCACTTAATCAAAAGAATTTACAACACCATAATGAGACGATTACGATTCTAAATCATACTCCTGAAGTTCAATCTAATCATCATCATGATTCAAATCAAATATCCAATTCAATTCGATCCTTTTCAGCTTCATCAAGTAAAATGACCAATTCACCTAATTTCTCAAACCCACATCACTCAACTTTATTGAATCATCATCTTCAATCTCGTACAAATCAAATACATGATATCGAAGTAGCTACCCAATCACTTGCGATCCGATTACAAGAGCTTGCAACTGCTAATCAAGATGGGCTTTTAGATGATGAAGAATATAGGATCTTAAGACAAGGTTTGTTTGATAAGATGACAGCTAACAATCATGAACCTTCTGTGATTGATATTGGACCAGAGCAAGTTGAAAACTTTCCTTTTACAAATCCAAATTTAATCAATCATCAACCTCATTCACGTGAGTTTTTGGTTTTCATTCTTCTATATCTTTTCTACTTGACTTGAATTAATTTCATCATGTTATCTCCTCTTTACAGATCATCCCTCACCTCAATCTACCTATTCGGGTTTAATTCCTACACCCCTTTCACCTACTAAAGATGCTTCTAGTATTAGAAGATCTCTTCGTTCAACCAATTCAACCACTTCATTTATCCAATCACTTTTCAAGCGACAGCCTCGATGGAGACGTAGTAAAACCCCTCTAGATGATGAAGATCAGCCATTGGAAGAATCAGATGTTGAATCAAACTCACCTACGTTACCTATCGATGCACCGCCACTTCTTACCAGAGCTTTACATCATCGACCTGAATTACATCGTCAAGCTTCTGGTTTAACGCATCCAGCTTCATGGAGTGGAAGTCAACCATCTACTGCTGGTTCTCAATCTTTGGCAAGTTCTAGTGCTCCCTCTGAAACTTCTAGATCAACTGTCACACGTCCCAAAACTTCAACTCGTACTTCTTCATCTTATTCAAAAACAAGTCGGATGTTAACCGGTACAACAGTGACTACTACAGTTGTTGCTACTACTGATCAAGATCATACTAGTGCCACAGTAATGCGTCGAGAGATTTCAGATTTAGAATATGAAAGAGGAAGAGTACTAGAAACGTTTGATGAAATGGAACGAGCAGCCATCGCACGATGGGGAGGAACAGAACGAACATTAGAAAAAGGAGAACCTGTGACCCGAGACAGACCCACTTCATTCTTAGCACCCTTACCAAGTGCAGCATCGTTAAGAAACGGACCTAAAAACAGAAGACAAAGAGGTAATACAATTGTCAAATCACCAGTTATTTCATCTGATTTTGAAACCATTGTTGAATCTGCTGGTTCAACAACTGAATCTAATGAAAATCATGAATTGGAAAAAGAGTTGGAAGAAATTAAAAGGAAAAGAAAAGCGGTTGAAGTTAAATATGGTGATAGATTAGAATATTTAAATGCTAAATTAAAAGGTGCTATGATTAGAGAAAGAAGTAAAGGTTGAAAGAAAAAGGAAAAAAATCACAAAAGGTGAAAAAGAACGGTTTTTTTGAAAATCAGATGAATTGGATTTATTTTCTTTCTTTTGGAATCAGATGATAATCTTAATTTTAAAGGTTTCTTTTTCTGTCTGTCTGTCTGTGTTGTTATTTGTAATTTGATAATTGATTGTTTTTGTGTTTTTGTGTGTTTTTTGTTTTTGTTTTGCATCCAAGGATTTTCATTTAGCACCTTTTCTTTTCTCCTTTAATTCTTTTCTTTTCATTCATTTTTTTTTCTATTATCATGATGATCTATTTAAATATATCTTGTTTGATTATTCCAACTTTTTTTTTAATCTACATTCCTCATCATCATTATTCACTCCTTTTTTTTTCTCGAGATTTTCGGAACATTCAATCATTCATTATCATCTTTTCGTCATCTTTTTCTCTCTCTTTTTTTACTCAAGATTTGTAGTTTTTTCTTCTTTTGAGTTTCGATCTTTTTGTATATATATATACTTAAAATCTCATTTTCTTTTTGATATCTATTTTTTCTCTTATGGAATTAAATACATATCATATTACAGAAATCTCGAAGAAAAGCCTTTATAACAAAATCTCACAGAACAAACACAAATCACATTAGATACACAAACATCAAGTGGAGATTCCCAAAGCATTATTAGCTTTTGAATGTGTTTTGTGGTTTGCTTTCTTTGATCCTTGATATATCAAAATATCTCTTGATATCATGAGCAAAAAGAATACCTCAGATAGAAAAATTAAATAATTGGTATCAGGAGGAGATCTTAGCATACGGCTTATGGATCAAACCATCTTGAATCAAAGTTATTTGATTGAAGAATTGAATTTGATTCATCCTTCAGAATCTAATCCTCTCCCTAAATATATGCTGAAATGATTACTTCCCTATCTGATGTATTCTTTCTGCTCATACGGATTACCATGAGGCAAACTGTCAATGCATCTAATTCATGAAATGTTATCCTATCTGTGTAGTTTGAAATCTTTTCAAAGAAATATATTTCTCTCTTGTAATTAATCATACACAACTACATACTAAACCAAGACTTTCGTTTAAATTTTTGTTCTTGCCCCCTTCTGAAGGTTTATTATCGGACGGTGTGGCCGTTGTTTTCTTTCATGAGGTTTGGTTCTTAAGGTGTTCCTCTACACTTTGAACTTTGGCTTCTAAGGTACTAGGCTTATCCAAACGTGTTCCAATCCTGATATCTAAACATAGTTGGTAGTTCATCAACTGGATTCGAATATTGTATAGAATCGAGAAAAAAACAGACCAGTAGCAACCCGAGGACAACCCATCTGATGGACTGATCAATCAGAAGAAATGTTAAATTCGAAACCTTCGATAATCTCATTGAACATGATAGCTAAACTGACCAGCTTCATGACAAGCTTTGATCGCTGCCATCACTTCGTCCCAACTACCTTCAAGTCCAGTACCGTATCCACTAAGGATTCGAGTTAGTCGAGTTTATTAAATCAGATCATCAGATTTACGAAATCTAATGATGCTCAACTGCATCTATTTACGCGAAAACAAGGTAAGAGTATAAGATCAGTTTGTTGGTTGAAATGTTTAGTAATCTAGTATGATAAAGACGAACTGACTTTGTAAGTCAAGCCTGTACCAGCCAAGACTCTATTCGTATACGAAAAGAAACGAGGTGAGGTTGAAACCCATTCATGGTCAGTTAATAGTCAATCCAAACATCATGAAGCTTCAAGTCCTCCTCTTAGTCTTTCGCATCTCTCGGCCCACAAGATCGATCCTCTATGAGCAAAAGAAAGCTAACCTCTGACACTCTGCAATGTATTTACCCACACTCGATCCATCTTCGCCACCGATCTATAATCATACTAAATCAATGAGTAAATCAAATCAATTAATGGAAAAGTATGATTTGAACTTACAGGGATTAAACAAAAGTCAGCTGTGCAAGTTGTAACACAGGTAGGTTTTTGAGATGATGCCATGATATGATTTTGAATTTGTCGATATTTTGAAAATTGAAGTGATTATGTAGGATGGTTTGTTTGATTGAGTGGGAGGATTGGTTGATGATTGGTGTCGAAGGTCACAGTTGCCGTCATGTGCTGAGCTCGGGGTGCAACTTGAATCTGACCGCCAAAATCGGGTCATGACTGATTCATTTGCACACGGGTTAAAAAGTAAAAGCTTTCCAGAAAACAAACCATCCGACTTACATACCTTGAAGTTGAAATTCCATGACCGCGAATTGATCGAATTTCTCAAAAGATGCTCTTCATGAAAACTACCATCGAACCTGGCAGGAAAGCTAATTCTCTCACAAGGATTCGAGTTGTCGAAATCCACAACTATTGGTATCACTCATATCGGATAGGATCAAGATGACCCATGTCACGAATTTTCATGAGCTAGATATTTAAAACTTTTCGAACCTCGCATTGGGTCTCTTTGCTCAGCCAGTAACGAGTGCCGTGTATATATGCACGCACTGAAAAACGTGATCCTTGATCCAAGTGGTGTTTTGTTCCCTCTTTGCCATCATCGTGAAGAGGAAGATGAAAGCGAGTCATCTCGCGAGCGCAAAGTTCTTCAAGCATTTGACGCTTGAGGGTGTCCTGCAACCAATGTCATACGGACCTATTGAACATACTGCTTATTGAACCATGCGAGCTTTTAAGTTTCAACGATATGTGCTTGGCACTCCCCGCTGGTGGCATATGTGCGTCGGGAACGAGGGGAGCTGATTTGATGAGAACGAGTTTATAGCTCTATCGCAGCCTTCCGATTTGGAAGAAACCTTCTTAAGTGAACGCTTTTTGTGGCGCAAATTTCACGCACAACTCCATGCACTGCCTACTTCTATGATGTGCCTGTCTCTCCATAAAATCCAGAAGGATTCACCGTTTCGTGGTCTCTAGTGAGATAAAAGGGCTTTCCTTAATACTAATTGATTGTCCGTGATGTTTTAGTGATTGGACATCATCATCTTATATTCCATCATGAATTCATTTCCTGAGTTAACTAGGTACCATGGATAGATATTCGGTAGCGAGAATACTGCACTGTTTCTCGAAGGCATTGTCCGAAATCATTGACATCAGTTTTTGGACTATGTGATGATTAGTCGTGTAGCTAGACGTGTGTTACAATCTCCAAGAATTCTCGACTCTTTGGCTTTCACAATGCAAAAGAACTAGACATCGTTTGTAATGAGAAACAATCGTCAGGACGTACAAAGCAATATTATAGATGAATATCGGATTTAACTCGGGGTGAGATTGCTACCTGAGTCTTTGTTCAAGTGCTAGATGCTGAAGTGGGTTCCGCTGGCTTTAAACTTATCCTTCTGCCGCTACTTATTTCATCATCATCCATGTGAAGTCGCTGTTTTGATACATCAGCACAGGTCTGGGTCGTAAAAGACTCTAGTCTTATTGCCAAGATTGATACCCCGGAAATTGCAACACCACTGTTGTGTACCCCGTGTTATGATCCCATTTTCGGAGTCACTATCAGTGTCAAAAAACATTGATTAGCGGAAATAATGGATGGTCTCTTGAAGCAGTCTTCAAATTCATCGTTTACAATACAGCTTCCAAAAATTCCGGGCATACTTGATTAAAGATATCAAGAGAAGCCATCCGGCTAAAAATGTTTTAGAACTGCGAGAAATTGCTAAACGCCCAGCTTTTACAATGCGAAGCAGTTGACCACGGTCTTGGACGAGGGTGGTATTGGCACCCAAGTCTCTGTCCGACCACTAAATTCCGGACAGAGTTCAGCCTCAGTTGAAATGCAAAAGCCGCGAAAATGAATTTTATGAAGCAGCAACCTCACGCATTTCGTTTATTCAGAAAATGCCGACCGCTGAGTCCATACAAAGTGATAAGCAGAATCAAACGATTGGCAGCGGGGTTGCTCTACCAGTGCTGGATGCTGAAAATTATAAAGCCTTCATTTTTCACAAACATGTCAACGATTGAGCTCATACATTGTAAATGAACTCGAAAGCAACTGTAATGTATGACAATCCTCAGCGCATACAGGGACGCATTAATTATGAAAGGACGACATTATAGAAAGCTACAGATCAGCATCTGAGGCTTTTACCGAGTGCTGAATGCTGAGCAGGGATCAGCAGTTCTCCAAATATAAAACCTGTGGAACGAATCTCTTTGAGAATAACCCACAACATCTCTCAACATCAACAATCACCACCAATCATACCACGACAAATCAACTTGATCTCATCAACACATTCAAAACTTTCATATCTCACTTTTTACATCCCACTTTCAACTTTTAATCTTACATCTCCAAAATTTAATCACTAGTTGATATGGCTGAACACATAACTATCATGACTTACGAGGAACTCTTAGAAAAAATCAGATCAATTCAAAGCGTACTCGACGAGCAAGAACCCCAAAACGCTGGACATCCAACCCGACGACTCTTACCTTCTCTTATGTGCGACATGTGGAGAGTGGATCATTATTTGAATTATCTTGAGGTTCTCGAAAACTGGAGTTTATCTGATATTGAACATGGTGAACGTGCTATGCAAGCCAGAAATATTACTATCAGTCACATCGCCGCGATTTCTCACCGATTTCACCTCAACGGTTCTCTTGTTCAACATTTTCCTGCTCCCGGATCTCGAAACTGGTACATGCTTTATGCTTTTCTACGTCTTATGACCGAATCATCTCGTATTGTTGAAGAACCTTCCGACCCATCTCAAGAAGAACACGATGAATGTCCTATCTGTGCAGAAAATTTTGAAGTAGGAGAGCGTTATATTCAATTACCTTGTTGGCCTGAGCATTGGATTCATGAAACCTGTTTGACTGAATATGCTGGACATACGCCTAATTTCTCATGCCCAAAATGTCGTCGAGTTCCTTACGCTATTCAGTAGAAAATTTTGATATATCATTTTATCTGTTTCTTATTTAAAATCAATCTCGGGTTGTTTAACAAATTAGAGTGATAGTAGTGATCTTATTCTCTTAGTATATATATCTTAACTATTTATTTTTATCATCATAACTAGAATGCTACTTAATCAAAATTGCTTTTAACAAATTGGAGTGATAGTAGTGATCTTATTCTCTTAGTATATATATCTTAACTATTTATTTATATCGTCATAACTAGAATGCTGCTTAATCAAAATTATTTTTAACAAACTGGAGTGATAGTAGTGATCTTATTCTCTTAGTATATATACCTCAACTATTTATTTTTATTATCATAACTAGAATGCTGCTTAATAAAAATTGCTTGGAAATGTCATATCTTTGAAACAAAAAAGATTCCCCCCGTTAGCCTGATTTGAGAAACTATTTTTAATAGGATGTTGTGAGCTTAAGTTACGCTTTCCGCGTTATATGATGGAGTACAAGAGTTATTATTTCTTCTAGTATACACTTGCCTCGTTGCTAATTTTCTTTCCAGGAATTCTGGAACCTTCTTGAGAAATAAGATTTCCACACGCTGGTGGACCACTTAACTTGAGGGTCTAGATAAAAGAAGTGGTACAATCTACCTATAATACTCTTTATAGACTCTGATGGATTGTTGTTGTTCAAATATCAATGGTTCCCTCTTCTCTAGATACTTAGATTGCTGGAGTTTTTCTTTAGATTGTTAGTTGAAAGAAAATGAGATGTTCTACTTCTTCACTCTTTTGTGCGCCATCTGTTGAGATCACATATCAACAACTTGAATTCTGTTCAGAGTGAGTACAAGAATCCCCGTATGATTTATTCGCCACTCGTGCATCTCAGATCACATCTCGTCATCGACTAATCCACGTAAAAGGGGATGATGCTTGGAAAGATAGATGCTAGGAAGAATATTTCTTCTGTCCCCCCAGGTTTGATTATCTCGAAGGCCAATTACTCAGTTTCTATCCTCTCGAGTCTTCTCTTTTACATTGTTTCTGATTGTCATCATTCTATCAAGTTCTACAATTCCCAAACTGATACACGACCCTGGGTGCCCTAGGCCATCCCTCCAATTCCTGATTGCCATTGAAGACATGGTCACCCCAGTAATGGTACAAATGTGGATTTAGCAGACATGAAGCGCAAAGTTCAACGTTTACTGATGCAAGGAGTGGGCTGGGACGGATACTAGCACATTCAGAAGCTCGGCAGTTCAATCATGAACACTCAACGTAAACTAATAGAAACCGGTTCATACACGCGTCCCAATCCCAAAGAGGCGATAAAAGTGGTCCTCGCATCATCGGGAATGATTTTTCTTTTCTTGCAAAAGTCGTCAAATCAAGGGAACAGACTCTAACTGATTCCACATTTTTCTACTCACCACACCACATAATTGAAGATTTTCAAAAGCAAATTGACACTTTACAAATTGATTATAAGATATCCGAATAATCAAGATATCTACATCTTTACTCTGTCTTATTTTCACCTCGACGTTCAGCACCAATCCACCAAAAGGTTTGTGGTCTTCCTTTTGAATCATTCAATCTTGAAAACAAACGAACTCATCTGAATAAGTAGAAAGTTAGGATTTATACTACTATTTTCCGTCCACCGTGAATACAGATGATTTACCCCGAAATGCTGTTTTTGTTCCAAGGATTGATTTCGAATGGCCATAGTATATAATCTGGTATGCACCTGCTTTCGCGTCATTTTCAATGTTCCTGTAAGAATAGTAAAGATACTTGATAAGCAGGCATGCTTTGAAATCTGGGGAAAGAGAGAAATCAAAAATCGAAACTTACCATGTGATCTTATCGAGGAATGTGATTCAATGAATGAGTTCCAAACTAATCATTTGTGACGAGTCTGATTTATCGAATTTTATGTACTCACTTTGACAGTTGATGTACCTAACAACACATGTTCTCTCTTCCACTCAAAACGCGTTGAAGGGTGAGAATCAGTTCTATAGTCAATCCAATCCTTCTTTTCGGAAAGACGTTGTATCCTGAAGTAACTATCCTCCAATAGCAGATTATTCTGTTCGGTCGACCAATATGCAAGATTAGCTCCTATCTCGTCTGTAATAAATAGTATGAACAGGTTGGAACCAGGCTTGTTCAGTCAACGCACTCTAGGATTACTAGCTTGGAACTCGACTACCACGACGTCATTAGGATGGTAAACTTTATTTGTACCAACATCCTTCAAGACCTGACCAAAAGACTTTCCCATAGGTACCCCATCGAATACTACTCCTGCCTATGGTTGAAAAGGAGTTCGATTGCTTCAGTCAAAGGTGGATTACTAGCAGAAAGCAGGACACCTTTTAAAATCACCACAAGAATAGAAGCTGACCACAAATGATAGAGCCTTGGATCTCAAGTCCGGTGTTCCGGGACCTTTCGGAACGCTTGTGTGATTCGAATCAGAGAGGAAACCAACCAACCCTTTGTATATATCGATGTAGGCATCCAAGGTATTCGGACCATATATTGTTGATGCACCTTCATATCTCTGAACTCTGCTTGTCACGAACGTGCGCGCTCATTAGCTAAATATCCATCGTCTATGCGATATGATATATGGCCTAGGCAAGAAGAAATGCCAAAAATTCTTCATACCCATATTCTTCTCTTGTCGAGACATAATGCGTGTAAGTATTAGCAGGACCAGTCAAGATCACCGTGGCTTCTTCGCCTAGGATTCCATCTGAGATCAGTTGAGCTCGCACAGCTTCTCTGAATATTGAGAAAGGCAACAGTCAATGGACATAGGAAATTCTTCCGAGATGAAAAAATGTCGACCTTATTCTCCTTCCTGCCATGGTTGTGAATTCGCCGGGAACAATGAGTATCACCAGATAACCGACTTTGAATATTTGGATGTCCACAACATTGGGTGACCACTCATACGGAAGTGAGGCATGTCCCGTATTAAGCAACTTTCAGTTAAAAAATGAGATGATTATAAAATTTTGGATGAACGGATCAGTAATATCAAATATAAGACCTCGCTTATGTATAATGGACCCACAATTGGTTTCGGGAAATGACATTCTTTCTGCGCAGCGCTAGGAATGCCTCCCACAAAACTCCCTACAGCATTCCAGAGGGGATTTTGACTACCTTTCGAATGGTTATTGCCCTGATAAAAGTCAAAGGGGCCGGCTCCGTCGGTGGTTCCACCCGCAAATCCAAATCTATCTTACACGGAATCAGAAAACAGCTCTTGTATATGAAGATAGAGGCTCTAGCTTACCCTAATGCCGGCGGGCAAGTATGGAGTATAGTACCATTCGGGT
Source organism: Melampsora larici-populina 98AG31 (assembly GCF_000204055.1). Taxonomy (NCBI): domain Eukaryota; kingdom Fungi; phylum Basidiomycota; class Pucciniomycetes; order Pucciniales; family Melampsoraceae; genus Melampsora; species Melampsora laricis-populina. The sequence continues at coordinate 894,610 of NW_006768765.1, read as the reverse complement.
GACGAAAGGTGTATCGAGACCTGAGCAGATAAGTCATTCTTTTGTTAATATCCTTCTTCAACGCTTTGGCATCAACTCTTTGTCTGCTGTGAGGGAATTCCACATCCGGGAAGCGCTACTACACCCACATGTCTATCGTTGTGTAGACCGCTTTGACACTTCCTGCCAAGGCTTTGAGATCTGAATTCATCAACTGATCCGCGGCTTCTTTCTGATCTGATATCTCAAAAGACATTGTCAGTTATATAAAGTATACCCATCACATTGTTTTTATAATTCAAGAGACAACTTCAAAAATGATACTCACTTTTCCCGATGATTTTATTACTTTCCCAAGAGTCACCAGGAAAGCCAGGTCCACTTCGCAAATTAGGCCCGAAAAATGAAGCGAGGTAGTCATAGTCAACATGATATGTTTTTGACAAACTATGGTTCAAAGACGGATCTTATGGATTCCGCATGTACAAAAGAACGCTCACCGTCCTTGACAAGGTTCTGTTTTTCCTCCGCATAAACTTTTTTCGAAGCTACATAACTTTCCTTCATCGGGGCCGCTCTCGCAATATGCCCCAAGGGTATTGGGAGTTGTATCTCCTACATTTGCTTGAAAGAATCTACTTGTGATTTCAGTTGTCACGATCTCATATGGTGATTAATTTAGGAGATCAACCCTGCAACGAAAGTGTTGTTTCCTGGCATTTTGTCCGGTTCCACAGAGGATTCGTATAGATATGCAGCCATCCCTAAAGGATTTCCATTAATTAAGTCCAGGGGTCAACGGCTGGGATACTCATATGCTGTGATGAGATGAGGCAGATAGAAACCGGATTGCTAAACTGGCAGCAACTGACCTTTGTTATCGCTTCCAATCAATGCTAGAAAATGGTTGTTTCAGAGTAAGATTAGGCCACGGTAAATCACAACTGATAAGATTAATCATACTCAACTGTTATCTGGAACCAAATCACCGAGTTAGTGTTGTTGTTAAGGTCTGCTACGCTGTATAAGACACCCGAAAAAGGAGATGTACTCACTTCTGAACACAGAAGTTCCATGAACGGCAAACCATGACATGAATCCACGCGCTTTCCCACTCAACCCATCCTCAAACTTGACGAGATGAAAGTCCTTTGAGATAGAGTGCCGCGCGAGTAAATGGGATCAATTCAAGACCTAGTTTTTAGATATAATAGGAGTGATAAACGATTCATTTACTTTATCAACATCGTGTTCATACCGTTTCCTCTCATCTTCTGGGTTGAACTGGTAAGAATATGGGCTGCGATTAATGTTGGTGTTGAGCAAAGACATGTTTCCAATCGAAAGTTTCCCTGGTGCTAATGATTCATGGGCTCGTTTGATAGCAAGCACTGTTCCGTTTACGATTGCCTCGTAATTTTGTGAAACAAATCCTTTACTTGTGATTTGAGGCAGAAGGGTTTGAATAAATCCTGCCGGACCTGAATGGCTATGAGTGCCTACCACTGAATATTTGTTGCCAGATGCACATCGTTATGCATTAGTTTCAAAGTATGTTTGACTCTCTATCACATTTGATTCTTGACTCACAGGCTACATTCTCATCAGAATATATTCCAGGATACTTGATTTGAAGTTGCTCAATCACTCCTCGTCGGATCGCAGTGTCCCCTACGAGGTGATGGCAAAGAATTGGGCATTGTGTGTTAGGAGATGAGATCAAATCGATCCAAAAGGACATACCCATTCCAATATCCTGATATTTTCAAAAGATGTCAAGTCAATCAAATCACACATAGCAAATTATTCAATACAGCACGAAAATCTGACAGAGTTAATCAAAACCCAGCGATTATGGTCAAACTCATCGGCCACAATAAAAACCCTCGAGCGGAGACGCATATGTAGGCCAGTACCAATCTGGCCCTCATTGGCATAACCCATCTGATTGAAGGCATTGAAAATTGATGAGTTCTTATACAAAAAGCCAAGAATCCTAAACTTACGAGCTCAATTTCTACGCATGGCCCTGTGATGTCGGCGAGTCCAGTGGCAACTCGATAAGGATAAGCTTGAGTCGAAGAGAAACGCCGAAACGGTCGGACTCGTGTGTCTGTAAAGGTGTAAGCTTCTCTTCAATTCAGGAGTCTAACATTTTCATATTTTAAAATTCTCACTCGTCCTTGACGAATACAGGATCCAGCTCGTGCCGAGTAGTATTACCAGCCAGGCGAACAGATCCAACTTGGAACGCTCCCAGTGCATCGTATGACAGGTTAGAGGATAAGAGATGTTTGAAGGTATTTGTTTTCAAGATTCTTGATTCTGAATTACAAAAAAGTTTCTCATTTGATCAAATATTTCAAACTTTGATATAAAGCCTTACGCAGAGGATTGGTCATCCATCGCCCTGGCTTTGAGTGTTTGCTCATAATTTGAGCTTTTTTGGCCTGAGATTACGGTACCGTGTCTTCAAGTATGGAGGTGTTATCCACCAATCTTCTAGTTCTGGAGCAAGTGAGAGAGGATTGAAAAGCACAATTCATCACTAGGGGCCAGCAGAGCCAGATTTGATATCGTGGGTGTCCGCTAGTGAAGGAGCCTCAGTACTCCTGAACTACAGAAAAAGATGATGTAAGGCCAACATGTGAAAACTTTTCTTGAACCCGGAGAGTTTTCTTCTCAAAGTTAAGTGGGTACATTCAATCTAGACCCTCTATGCTGCTACCACGAAGTGTTGATGAGTCGACTTTCAGAAAGCTCTGAGGGATTTACATGGATGGATTCTCTGGGGGTAGCAGTCTGTTGAAAAAAAGGGAAACTGGTGTGATGAAGAAGCTGCCAACCCATGAGTCGATATGATTGCTGATACAAAAGCATGGCCTGTGCACATTGAGACTGGAATTCTATTGTCCGAAACTTCCTAAATCAGCTAAAGGAGGGGGATGAGGGGGATGAGGTTAGGAGATCTAAAGGTGGCACATATTTCCGTTGTAAAAGAGCTCGAAACCATCGTTATTTGATTACATGTTCTCTGGAGTGGTATCTTTGCGTGGCGTGTTTTGACTAGGCACACGTTCATCGGCTAAAGCAAAGGGGTACGCCGTACCGAAACTCTCGTTGATCACTTCAAATATGTGACGCCATCATTGCTGAAACTTCATTCATTGCAATATTTTAATTCAACTAGGCATGAAGTCAATATTTTTGGTCGCCTTCATACTTCCACCAGCTGAAGTTCTTCACATTCGGCGGTCTCTGCTACAGTGACGGGTTCATCTCGCATCAGAATATTCACTAATCTCTCAATTTGTTCTTGTACCTACGATACAACAAACACCATCTATGAGTATCAACCAGAGACACGTGGAATGACAAACCACATTATTTGAGAAAAGTCAACATACCTCTTCTTCTGTTTCATTTAGATGTAATACCTGAACCACTCGATACACTCGCTTATCTCGAAGGTATTGTCGAATTCCAGCGGACGTCGACAGCAAGATAAGGGTTTCGATCAAGATGTGGCGAAGTGCAAGGTCAGTTTCAGACTTTTTATCGGATCCCAACATCTGAATTTCGGCTGGCATGTGCTCCTCATCATCAGCATCAAAGGGCTCTGGGCCACAGAGAGGAAGCAGGATGGACGCAAGGATTTCAAGCCCATCTGGTTTCTCAGAGATTATGCGACGATGTGCATCGGTAGAAAAACAACAATTCCTAAGAGTTTGGCGTAAGTTTTCTGTATTTGACAGGCCCTATCGTGTATTTGCATCACTTACTTTATTGCACTGATTGACCCTCCTCTTCGAATTATGCTAGGGTGTTCTGTGAAGGGAGATATTTGTGCAAGCGGTGCATCTGATGGCGGTTTAACATACGGACTTATACCCAGAAGATAAGATCTTCCATCCGGGTACTATATCAAGAACAATCATCAGGACCATTGTCACGAAAGTGAACCGAAATAAATGTGATCTCACGGATGAAAAGTTTGCCCATACGCTTGCCAAAAAATCGTAATTGGCGTGCTTGTTAATCTTTCTACTTTCTCCTCTCGCAAACAATTCAATCGTAAGATCCATCATTGGGGTTGAGCTGGTCTTCAGTTTTTTTTGAATTGATTCCTCCTCCGCAATGCTACTGTGCCCGACCAAAGGTAATTTCAGACAACTGACACAAACTGAGTTCAGTTTGGTCAAATTGGACCATAGCATGCACGCAAGATCAGCCAAGATAGCTGAAGGGTCCTGTCACAAGTTCATCTCGATTCAGTTTGAAAACCTTTTGGCTAAAGCTCGATAGATTATAGAACCGTAGTTACTTACCACAATGGTGCTGAGCAAGAAAATCAAGAAATCCGTATCGGCCACTTGTTCGCTGACTACATCTGCGTCAGTTAGATTTATCAGAGCGGATAGGGCGTCATGTGCGGTTAACTTGAGAAAAGGCCAAGAAGTTAGCTTTTGATTTTCAAGGCTTAGGATCGTGAACTAGACACACACATGCTGATCTTCACACAAGTTCTTCAAGTCATTGATGATATTCTGATCAAGCTGTCCAGCCTTCCGGTTCGAATCTTTAGATGCAAAGATTGTTGTCCGTTTGGGATTGGACGCCGGAGTATATGGCAAAAGCGCATTGACCGCCAATCGCCTCACTTCCGGATTTCGGTCGTGCAAAAACCCTACGAGCTTGACCGGTTGGAGAATCGAAAAAGGTTAGCGTCAGACCTTTTCCGGAGCTTTGAGGCCTTCTCATTTGAGATTCTCGCGATTCCAAGATACAAAAAGCGCGACCCCGGCCACAGGTTCCAAGAAACAGAGACCCACTTCTTCGAGCTGTTCCTTTTCCATTTAGATGTCGATCGATGAAGGTAAAGAAATCCTTTCAGGCGCTTCTTTGAGACTATGTGATTTGTGCTTGTCCCAAGTTTGGTTGCTTCAAGACACTTTGAAAAGCTTTGATAAGTTGACGCAATAGGGTATCTAGCTTAGGCATCTTTCAAGCGACGGAAGGACTTTGTAAGAAATTCCTTAAGCCCACACTCCGAAACAGAGATGCTACCGGACGATTTAAGCCTTATATAGAGTTTCCGACGTGGCTGTATGCGCTCCAGTTGCCTTCTATTTGGCGTTAGGGGGTTTTGTAACGTATCGCCTAAGTCCTAGAGCCACCCATTTATATTTTACCGAGCTCCGCCCAAAACGCATTGCTCCGCACCAGTCAAAGCACATTCACACTTTTTTTCACGATCATCAAATTTTTCAATATCAACGATGAGCACTCCATCCAACGGTGATAAACCCATTGGTATATCTCCTTTCTTTCCCCTTCAATCAAGTCTCCGGGCTCCAACTTAATACTGACTTTCATCGGGATTGCACTTGGGCCACAAACGCATACATCCAGCCTTACTATCGGTCTCGAATAAAGAAGGCCTACTAGACATCGCCAAGGGATTACATGCATTTGGCGTCAAGCTGGTTGGAAGTGGAGGAACAGCCAAGGTCGTTCGGGATAGTGGTTTACCAATCAGGTTTGAGCTCTCGTGCACAGGCTCCATGGCTTGTCTTTCCTGATTATGGTTGTAAAATAATCCATCAGCGATGTGTCAGAGATCACAGGGGCGCCCGAGATGCTAGGTGGTCGGGTCAAAACCCTCCACCCTGTCGTTCACGGTGGTAAGTATCTAGACCAATGAAGGAAGTATGCGTTGATCCAAGAAGGGAAAGCTAAGTCAGGATTTGTCACACAGGTATCTTGTCACGTCGTACTCCGAGCGATTTGGCAGATCTCGCCTCGCAATCCATCAATCCCATCAGCGTAGTGGTGTGCAACCTATACCCATTTACCAAATGTATCTCACGAGTTCCACCGCCCACGATCGCCGAGGCTATCGAAGAAGTTGATATCGGAGGTGTAACACTCTTGAGAGCAGCCGCGAAGAACCACGAACGGTGTGTGACCATATTCTATTCATTGCCCAGTATCGGGTCCCTTTGATCTCACAAATACATCACAGCGTCTCTATCCTTTGTGACCCAGCCGACTACGCCGGTTTTCTGCAGCAATGCTCTGCAAACGGTCTTGGCGGTATCAGCGAAAGTTTCCGTAACTCCTTGGCTGTGAAGGTCAGTGGTTTACCCTGTCTAAAGCTTGAATAACTGGTATTGTTGATCACCCTGAGGCTTACCGCAAGCCTTTTCTCCGATATGATCGCGATATAGGCTTTCTCTATGACCGCCGCGTATGATGCTGCCATCTCCTCTTATTTCAGGAAACAGTACAACTCTGCCGATTCTATCCCGGTCGCATCACTAGATATCAAGAATGAACTTCGACAAAGGGCTCAGCAACTCACATTGAGATATGGTGCCAACCCCCATCAATCACCTGCTCAGGCATTTGTTGCGGAAGGAAAACTTCCATTCTCGGTGTTGTCCGGTTCTCCCGGATACATCAATCTTCTCGATGCATTGAACTCGTTTGCTTTGGTCCGAGAGCTTTCGGAAGCATTCAATCCACCTCTACCTGCTGCTGCGTCTTTCAAGCATGTTTCACCTGCGGGTGTGGCGGTTGGCACTTCTGAACCTCTGACCGATGTTGAAACTCGAGTCTTCGGTGTCGAAGGAATTCGTGACATGACGCCTCTTGCCAAGGCTTACGCCCGAGCCCGCGGAGCTGATCGAATGTCGTCATTCGGCGACTTCTTAGCTCTGTCTCACACGTGCGACGTACCTACCGCGAAGATTATCTCGCGAGAGGTGTCTGATGGTGTCGTTGCTCCCGGATACGAACCAGAGGCCTTAGAGATCTTACGAAAGAAGAAGGGAGGCAAATATTGCGTTTTACAGGTCAGTGAGTCGAGTACGCTAGCGGATCTTGTGAAGCATTCTGATTGTGATATGTTCTCTTTAAAGATGGATCCCACTTTCCAACCTGGTTTGACTGAAAGTCGTCAGGTATATGGTATCACCCTAGAGCAGCGTCGAAACGACGTGAAAATCACACCCGATCTCTTCAGAAATGTTGTCTCTCAAGCAACAGAGCTTCCTCCTTCTGCGATCACCGACTTGATCGTCGCTACTCTATCACTCAAGTACACACAATCCAACTCAGTGGCCTACGCATTTCGTGGTGGAATCGTCGGTTTAGGTGCCGGTCAACAGTCCAGGATTCACTGCACTCGTCTTGCTGGTACCAAGGCTGACCTCTGGTGGTTGAGACATCACCCCAAGGTCCTAGATATGAAATTCAAGACGACCACCAAACGGGCTGACAAGGCGAATGCTATCGACCTTTATGTCACTGACACCATCTGGGAAGATGATGGAGATGAGTCAGAGCCGAAGAGTACTGAACGACAAGAGTGGGAAGCCGTGTTTGACGAAATCCCGGAACGATTGACCAAAGAGGAGAAGAAAGCTTGGATGAAGAAATTGGATGGAGTTGCATTGGCCAGTGATGCTTTCTTTCCCTTTACGGATAATGTAAGACGAGCTGCTAAAAGTGGAGTGAAGTATGTGGCTGCTCCAGGTGGAAGTGTGATGGATGAAGCTGTCTTCAAAGCAGCAGATGAGGCTAATATGGTCTACTGTAACACTGGTTTAAGACTTTTCCATCATTGATGTAGGAAGTGTTTATACTAAATCCGGTCAGAATCTCATTATACCGCATCTGAGGAGTCGTTCCTGCATGAATGTAGATAGTACCCAGATATGCTCAGTCAAAACTCATTGCTCTTTTTGTTAGATATGTGCATAACAAGTAGTAGTTCATATCATTCCAATTGTTTATCTCACTTGCTCAAAAATGTCACGTATCAATCTTGAAGAATTCAGCTACTGATGCCAAATTGTTTGATGAAGGTTTTCAAAGTTTTGAAAGTTTTGTTTAGTTTCGAGAGGCCTTCCTCAACTTTTCCAGAAGTAGCGAGTAGTCTGTAAGGAAGAATTTTTGGTTTCTCATCAACATTTTGAGTTGAGAATAAACAAAACAACACTACTCATAGCATGTCTCTCTTACTGGCCAAACTTTTTATAAAACCATCTCACTCGATTCAAACAGACTGGGAATTAAGCTTTGTATGCTATCTGTTGTGTCTGGTTTATGACCACCAACTTGAGACACGTAAGTCCCAATAAATGAAACTTTCAATTTACATTTGAGATCAGATGGTTGTGGATCAGGTGTAGGGGCATGATCTTTGATGTAATGTAAGCCATTGCAAGATATGAGTAAATCTATTGATTCCATGCTTGAGTTCAAGATAAAATTCAGAAAGAGGGTTTTTTGTGTTGAGATCTCACTGGCCTCTGCTTTTCTAAATTCAGAGGGTTTGAAGTTTTGTGCAGGAGTCTTTTATTTCATTGTTAAGGGGCATTCTACCTTCTGGAACAGTCCGACCAAAAAGCTATGAGAATGCTCGTCAATAATAATGCCTAGGGATCCATTGGGTGCTCAGGTTTAGCATCATGATAGTGCCATATCCTGCCATATCAGATTGCTTTCATTTGGTTGAAGATAGCCAAACCACTTTGATTCATGGCTTGTATCACTGCCAGCATTAAAGAGGTCCCAGGTACCAGCTAGAATCACCTTTTCCTTCCCAGTTGATTTTTT
>NW_006768765.1:684797-885906 GCF_000204055.1 Melampsora larici-populina 98AG31 | reverse complement strand
CTCTTTAATGCTGGCAGTGTATATCAGCATATTTACATCTCACCATCTTTGATGATATCGAAATCCCTTTGCACTGTACACTACGTATCCTCTGGCATGTTAAGACGTGCAGGGATACTTGAAACATTTTCTATCTTTGAAACACAATGATGGCTATAATAAGTTGACCACAATCAAACCCTCAGTTTCGATTCCTGCCAGTGCTTCACATAATCCTAATTAAATCGCATTGGTTATGTTCACAATTCCAGATTAGAATTATGTATGAGCTTGTATGACCTTGAAATGAACAAGTCTTAAAGATGATACGAATAGCTCAAGGGATCTTCGATTAGACCCGTGATAATCCATGAAAGGTTTCAGCGATTGCATTTTATCACCACCAAACCAGGAGAACGTTTTAGGTACATAAATACTTGGGTGTTTTGTTTGGTCTATGATGTCACTTCTTGAATCCAATCAAGGTTAATTTTAGAGGATCACAGGTTTAGGTAAGAGTGGATTCAACAGATCTCGGATTCAAAGGGAATCGAACAAATTGATTGGTGAAATTCGATCAACGAAAGTTTGGGTACAGACTCATAATTTACCTCATCTTGACCCCTTTCAACTTGTTGATCAAACGGTTATCCAATCCTTTGAATCTGGCCCGCCATTTTTTTTGAGAACAACTCCTTTAAATCCATCTTGATGACTTATTAGAGACTTGAAATCCTTTTCATTGAACCTTTCGAAAGCTTTAAATTTATGATCGATCTTTTATCGAAGGCTTGAGAGTTCATTGTGATCGAGAATTAAGATCAAAAGGTTTTTGAATTTCTGGAATCGATCGTTTCAAGTTCGATCAAAGTTTGACAAAATCAAATTCACTGAATCCGTCGTCATCAAAATCAGAGTTCCAATGAGCAAAAGTTCAAAGTGAGTAAAATATCAATTTGATCTGTGCGTGTAAAATGATTGATTTCCAAGTCCGTAATGTTTTCATTGTTTGTTGAATCGTTGACTTTTACAAAAGTTGAAAATTTGCCATATACGGTCTGATGAAGATTAGGATTTGTAGATGTTAATGATGATATAAATTGTTTTTTAATTGATAAACAGGCACTGATCATCACTGTTTCTTTGATGATGGATGCTGATAAGATAATCAGAGAAGCTGAGATGGTCTTGTTATGATGGTTGTACTACTGTATCAAGTAAACAAACTTCAAAGAAAATACAAACTGAATACAGTTTTTTGACTGATCTGTTTACCTCTTTCTACAGATTCATCCGCTGACTTTTTTTAAATCCAGCTTCTTTCGCTTTCCAATCATCAACTTTTACAAATCACACTTTTTCGCTCATTTTTGAAGTTTTTTAACCCAATCTTGAACGATCTTTCAAAACAAACAACCACGAAGAAATTCAAAGAGAAATTGGTTAAGAAGTAAAACTACAAATTGAAGTGATCATTTTACATATCAACTTGATCAATCGTCTGGATTGGTTATCATAGAATTCATTACTCTCAGTGTAATTTTTTCACTCTCCGTTGTTGGGTAACCGTAAAGCTCGATTACTCAAACAACAGTCACTTCACACTAGATTCTTCATTCAAAGTGAACACACCCTTTGATCATTCCGCGGGTATATGTACTTGGGAGTCCTTTGACATTCGATCTCACACCAGTTAATAGTCCATTCGCCGCGTTTCTCACTTTTCTTTTAAAGTGTAGTCAGATTTCATTCAAAATCAGGTCACCAACGTCATCGCTCCTTGACATCCTCAAATCTATCCTGTTTTGTCTTTTTCTCATCGTTTTTTAAATCTTTGACCTTCAGCTTCACCATTTAAACCTGTCAGCTATTCTCCGTATCATTTAAACTCTCTCTCTCTCTCTGGCTTTCAGTCTATTTCAGCCTACTCCTGAAACTTTTTTCTAATCTTATTCGATAATTTTCTCTCATTGACGATTACTCAGTGTTGAAAACATGGCTACCACCACAACTCCCGCTGCTTCAATGCCCAAACGACAGGCTTTCAATAGAGAAACGAAGAGCTTGATTGATTCCTTGGGTGGTGGAGTGGAATCAATGACTCCCCGATCTTCCCGATCTGCTCGCAACTCTAATCCAGTTTCTCCACTTCCTTCACCGGGTCCATCTCGTTCAGCTTTTCGTGTTCCATCCCGTCGTCGTATCTCACGTCAGAACACCACCGACACAAGTTCATCCTCTTCATCTCAGCACCACATCCAACCCTCTATTCCGAACCTGACTAACAGTCCAGCAACAACGAGCCCTTTGGCGATCAATCAACCAGCTTTTGTATCAACTTCTGCACTTCCCAACCCTGACCCCGTTTCGCAGCCTCTTACTTCTCATTCTGGCACACCTATCAAACGCAAACGCACTCGCACTAAATCATCCGGCAATCATCGACCCGGGTCTGACAGCAGTCTCAGTGACTTGAGTGATGCGGACCATCTCAAACATCCTGCGAAAAAGGTTGCACATTCTCAACCCACATCAAATCTCAATGACCTCCCATTGGGCTCATCTTCCTCGAGCTCCAACCTCAACATAACAGTCACTGATGCTAGTTTGGAAAACACGAATTCAACCCTCCTCGCACCTCAAGCCAGCTCATCAACGTCTCTCGATCCACTCCACATTGCACAGTCTGGACTTCCTCTAGTTGATCAACCAGTACTGAAGGCTCAACGGCTGATCTTGAAACCTCCTATGCCCAAACCTGGTTCTGCAGAGATCAGAAACTCAAAATTACCCACTCTGCCTATTCCTAAGATTAACTTGCCCCCCAAGTCAGATTTTGGGTCCACCAAATCTAAGGGTAAGGCGAAAGCTTCGCAAGCTCCACCTACAAAGGGAGCCAAGGGGCGTTTAGCAAAACCGACATCGCTTCGTTGCTCTCGATCGGTCTCTCATACACCTCGCTCTAGGAGACTGACGGAGCAACAGAAACAAGAAATTGAGCAGAAACGCCTCAAGTGAGTCATCCAAGCTATCAAAGTACATCAATAAAGTTTTGCTTGTACTCAGACTCGATGTGTATCATAGGCTTTTGGCCAGCTTGGATGAGGAAGAGGAGATGATCCGGTCTTCGACTCATCCTTTGTTAGTCGAGCTACAGGCCAACATCGACCGAGGAAGGCATGTGAAGCTGCGCCAGGCTCACCTCAAACATGAAGCTTTGAAGACTTATCTTGGTCGGCAACAGCATGAGCAAGAGCAGAGGGTCTGGGCTACCTGGGCCGTAAGTCACAGTATCCCTTCTTCGAACCAAAAAGCCCAAGTCATATTTATCAACATGGTCTCTTTGCTCCACATAACCGATCTGTATCTCCAGGATGAGAAAGTCCGGTTGAGATCAGAGCTCTTGGTCAAATGTCAAATTCAATTGGCACGCGCGCCTTTCGAATTTGTAATGTCTAACGAAACCTCAAGTAAGTGCTCTATGCATCGGATGGCTTAGTAAGCTTGAGCTAACGATTATATCGCTGTCTGACCTCTTCAGATCTTCAAGCTATGTTCCATCTTTCACCGCCTCCGAAGCTTACTCCGTTCGTTCCTAACGCTGCGTGCACTATCAGCGCCGACTCCTTGGTCCCTGGTCTGGAGCGCCAGAGAATCAAAAACCATGCGATGTGGTACCTACCAAACACGGCAATCGAAGCGGACCTTGCGCTCCTTCGTGGACCTGCAAAAAGTCATCCTATCTACACAGCTGGCGATCAGATGACTCGAGCATCGACGCAGACCAAGCCTACGACCAGCTCAAATAGCACTGTCATTGCCACTACTCAAGACGTCAAACGAAGTCCAAAAAAGTGGAAGAGCGAGCACAAGGTGCCTTCAGACGCTCATACTCAGCCAATGCATTCGCTTCCAGCGGATGATCTCAAGATTCTCAGACAAAGGCCAGGCGTGAATCCTACCCGCAATGAATCATCTCCTGTAGCTTTTTCTCCTATCCCTTCCACATCTCAAGTATTCGCTACATCGAAAGTAGCACATACAAGTGAAGTAGACAAAGGCTCGATGGCTCGAGCTTGCAGTGATGCCAAATTCAACACTCGCCACGACTCTCGCAACGACGAACGACCGTTGAGCAAGGATCCAAGGCGTCGCAGTAGCCGTCAACCCATCCAGAATTTCGACAACAGTTCGGAGCCAGCCTCCGTGTCACACAAGGAAAGACCCAATAAGGCGACAGGTATCTCAGCTGATCGTGCTGCCACTACCCCATCAGGCGTTGACAGACGTGGTGCAGTACCCTCATGGGCATCCACAAAATCCACCCAGCCCTCCGCCACTATCTTATGCCCTAATCACGGTAGTTTTCCTGAACGAGATCATGCTGTTGATCCGTTTCAATATATAGCTCCTCCTACTGCACCTCGCCCCCCACATCCACCCACTCACAATCACGTCTCATCGGAGTCTTCATATGAACCTTACCAGGCGGCCAACAAGTCAGGAAATCATACTGCATCACCCAGTCTTGCAAACAATCGTGACTACTGGCAAGCGACAAAGCACCGTCGATCCGTAGGCTCAGAGCCAATGAATCTAGCTCGAGAACCCCGCGGTCCTCTTCATTCGACCAGTCGTGATTTGCCTAATGTGGGTACAGAACAAGCAGGAGAACGATTCAGGGGCTTTTATCCGAGTTTTGAGCAGTATGAATCCCAGCATCGATCAGATCATTCTTCACCTCGTGTATCCAATTTGACTGGTTCAGACAGCGTCGGCATCCACTTGACACGACCCACTTCGGCTCCCCATCATGCGGTACCCACTGGTACATACGGTTCTGTCACTTCATCAACGTCTTACCAAGAAGCAAGTAGCATGAGCAAAAGCTTTAGTGCTGACTGGGAATCGCATAAGCGATATCATCTTGAACCTCATCAGCCGATATCACATCATCAGCCAATGCGTGATACAACGTCATCTTCGATGATGAGCTCTACTGGTTCAGGAGGAGCGATGAAGAAGAAAGGAGGGATGGCGAATTATCAACCAAAGACTTCATCATCATTAAAGATGACCAATCGGGTAGAATGACTTTTTTTTTCAAACTTATAGATTTCAATTTATTCATTTATTCAAATCCTTCTTTCTCTACATCTATCTTGATAGTTTTAACATAGTTTCCTTTTGTTTGCATAAAACTTTTCTTATTTTTTTTTGTGTGTGTGAGAGAGAGAGAGAGAGAGAGGATTCGTATTTGTTTTTGTTTACCTCTTGAGTGATCTTATTTATTTAACTTTTTTGGTTTGGATCATGAAGTGTTAATTTTTTTTTTGTATAAGGTTATGATTTACATAATCATTAATAGTGTGTTTGTGTTGTTGTTTTATTGTTTAAAGAGAAGATATGGTAGAAGTCGTAATGATTAAAGTTTGTTGAAGTAATTTCAACTTTTATATGACCGATTTAAACAGGTCTTTAAATATTTTTGGAATATTTACATCTTCATTGTGTTTGGTTGTTCAAAGAACCACAAAGATAATGAACAAAAGTGATGATTGAAGAATTCCCTTTGGGTGCTATCACGATGGAGGGACTTGAAAGCTTGACATTCCCACATTTGACACTGAAGAGTGTTTTGCTGAGCATCACTCCATGATTACCCGACCCTGAATTGGATGGTGAGGTCGGGTATAACACTTGGGTGTATGCGGTGCTTATTCGGCTTTCGAGTTACCCGACTGAGGCTCTGATTCTTGACGGTATCGAAATTTTCATATGAATTTTAGAGAAAGTATCGCAGATCACATTTTTTTTTGCAAAACCAGTCGTATCTTTAATGGTGCGCTACCTTCCTGGCTTCCATCGACCAACTGGCAGTGGATTTCATACATTCGCAACCCTTCATCGTCAACCAAAGCTTCGTTCGGGACCAAGACCAGGACCATCAAGTGATGGAAGACAAAATGATTTAGGAGGATCATCAGGTGGTCAAAGAAGATTTCAAGATGCTTGGAAGAATTCTACAAATTCATTTCGTCAAACAAATCGATCATTGAAACCCCAAAAATTTAAAGAATCTAGGATTCGTGAAATCTTATGCCAAAGACTTGAAATCTTTTGTCAACTTGATCTTCGTACGATACATGGTGAAACTTTAAATGCACTTGGATTTTTTAAACCAACAGCTTCTCTTACTCGAAATTTGGATCGTAGAGGAATAGGAATATGGAGAGGAAAAATTAATAGATTATTTCAAAGATATAGGAAGTTGGTTTTACAAGCTATGGATGAAAGGATTCCTGGATCTCATTCTGATTTGTTAAATATGAGAAGAATGGTGTGAGTGTTTTTCTTTTCTTTTTTGAATTTTATCAACATAAACTGACCTATATGGTAGGTCAGATTGCGTGAAACAACAAACCGATTCACTCGATTTACCATTAATGGATCGATGGATAATTTCGAATTTTATTCCTTGGGCAACCAATGAATGTCGATCTACTCTAATTCATCAAGATTCTGATCGTGGTTTAGTAGATACAGAAGATTCCATCAATCTTGCTTTACAAGCCTTTTTATCTTCTTTATCTGCTTTGATCGATATGCGTCGTCCTCAAGACAAATATCCGGATGCACGACGATACAAACGACAGATACATTTACATGTGGGTCCGACCAATAGTGGCAAGACTCATTCTGCTTTACGTGCGCTACATGGTGCACATACTGGGGTATATGCTGGTCCACTCCGATTACTTGCCCACGAGGTCTTCACACGGATGAATAAGGGTCAGATCGCACACGATTTAGCTCCAAGGGCATGTAACTTGGTCACAGGTGAAGAACAGAGGACAGTAGAGATAGCCGCAGGATTGGTAAGCTGTACCGTTGAAATGTTATCACCGCATCAGTACTATGATGTAGTAGTGATTGATGAGATCCAAATGATTGGAGACATTTATCGTGGTGATGCTTGGACACAAGCTGTATTAGGAACTCAAGCAAAAGAACTTCATTTATGTGGTGAAGAAAGTGTGATTGAATTGATTCGAAAACTATCAATAGATTGTGGTGATGAATTTATTCTTCATGAATATCAACGTCTTACACCTTTAAAAGTATCAGAGCAAAGTTTAAAAGGTGATTTAAGTCAAATTCAAAAAGGTGATTGTGTGGTGACTTTTAGTAGGAATAATATTTATGCTATTAAAAAGTTGATTGAAGAACAAACTGATTTAAGAGTCGGAATGGCTTATGGTGGTTTACCTCCTGAAGTTAGAGAACGTGAAGCTAGAATGTTTAATCTGGGATCAGAAATCGAAGGTGAAGGTGGTTATGATGTCTTGGTTGGAAGTGATGCGATTGGAATGGGTCTTAACCTGTACGTAGATCAATTGTTACGATCTTCGGCCAATTCAAAAGCTCTGTGATACTAATCACCTTTCATTTCCTCAAGAAAAATCAAGCGTGTGATCTTCGAGGCTTTGTATAAATTTGACGGTCAAAGAGAAGTAACTCTTAGTACATCCCAAATTAAACAGATAGGCGGCCGAGCAGGAAGATTCGGCATCTTACCCACCAAAGTGAAATCAGAATCCAATCAATCTTCGGAAGGCGAGCCTATCACTCAATGCGTAGGCGAGGTTGCTACCCTCCAAGAATCTGAAATGCCTTTACTTCGAAAATGTATGGTTGCACCCTTTGAGCCTATCACTCAGGCAGTCATCAAAGCACCCTTTGAGACTGTACAAGGATTGGCTCGAATGGTACCACCAGGCGTTCGATTTTCAACCTTGCTTAACCTTCGTCGAACACTTACGGTCACATCACCGATTTTCGCTATCGGAGATGAAAACAATGCAGCTGGTATTGCGGACTTATTAGAAGATATCACGAATCTTAGTTTAGCAGAACGAGATTTATTTTGTAGTGCACCTGCCAGCTCTCGTAATCCGGTAGCTATGACAGCGCTTCGAAGTTGGGCAACTGCTCATTCAAAACGTGTAGAAGTGGATTTTGAAGCATGGTTAAGATATGAAAATGTAGAAGAATCGATTACAAGTATGAAGAAATTAGGAAACTTATCTGAAATTAAAACTGAACCTATTAATGAAAAAAAATCAAAATCAAAAGAGAAATTAGATCAACAAAGTTTATTTAGACTTGAAAGTTTACATAAATGTTTAGTATTATATCTTTGGTTAGGATTTCGATTACCTGAAACTTTTACATTTATGAAGCTTTGTACAGATTTGAAACTTAAAAGTGAAGATGCTCTTGCACTTGGTTTAAATTCACTTGGTCATCGTCATCGTCGTCACGGACAAAATTTGGTAAATGAAGTTTCTACTTTAGAAACTGAGATTAATCATGATTTGGATCCATCATCTAGTAGCAGTTCTTGTCATGTTTGATTTTTTTCATGTTCTGTTTGTTCTTTGGATTTGAAATAAATGTGAATTATACACCCAAATTCCTCTTGACCTTGCTATACAAGGTTGTTCGAATATTATCAGTTATATAACCTTGCGTGGCTCACAAGTACCCTCAAGACTCCAATAGGTTTTTACATTTTCCCCATAACAACTTCAAATTTTCACTCCCACAGTCACATACTTATTCTCACATCACCCACACAGTGGTTTCCAAATACCCTCACAAAAGCCTATCAGACTCAAATTGTAATAGACCTACTGGCAAAACGTCCCACCACCCGGTCAACAGATCAAGGTGCTTGAGAGACTAGAATGTCCCATCTTTAATGATGCATTGCTGTTGGTTAATTTAGTTTGTGACCACAAAAATTGATGGTAGAGAAAGGATTTATTGAGCAAACTCTGGTAATTTAGTAATTGTCATCAACAACTTAGATCTTATAATATTCAATAATAAATGTACTGGTCGCTATGTATTCAAGTTAAGAGAATTGAGATATCTTTCAATAAATATAAGGTATGATTTTCCAACGAACGATATTTTTGTCTATCAATTCGAAAAAAATCACATGAAGGTAAGCATTCAATCAATCAATCAACGAGTTTGAACGTAAATCGAGGTTAGGTGAAAACATACATCTGATCCAATCGGCACCATACTTTTGTGCACAAGCTTCTTCATCTCGAAGTTGACGATGAACCAATAAGATTCCAAAGTAAATCACATACTATGATACGGTGATACAAAACAGCACAAACACAAAATATAATCAGTTTAGTTAGTTTTTACAATCATATCAATGTAAAGACGCTAGCAGAATCCGTTTGGAATCTAACATACAAAATATGTGATGGGAGTTTGAAAGCCAGTTGGTAAACACCAGGCCCAAGCCATAATCCAATCGCCTAGGTAATTAGGATGTCTTGATCGACCCCACCAACCGGATGTCAAAAGCTTGGTGCCTCTCTTGGTTTCAATGAACGTGAGATCTGGTGTTCGGGCATTAAAGATATATAATGCACCCGTCAGCAATCAAGCCAAATAGTAAGCGTTATGCACTTAGGAGTGGCACATCACTCACTTTTGGGATTAGACTTCTTGAATCTGAATTCATTCTTCTCCTCATTACTAACTCGAAAGATATAATATCCAACTAATTGAACCAATATGATAGATCCCAATTCTAATAAGGTGAGATCGATGGGTGTGAAGGATAAGTAAAGTAATTGAAGAGAATAAGTGAATGGGACCCAAGTAAGATCTCCAACTGAGAGCATAAATCCAAATCCATCGGTAGTGATATCCATTTGAGTGAGGATAGTATCCTAAGACGATTCAAATGATCTATGAATGAATGAATTGATTTGAAATCGGAAGGAGGAGGATGATAGTTTGATGAGAGATAAGAAGATAATGGATTTACTTCATTAAATTCAGCATCAAAAACATACCATAACTGAAACCCAAAGGTTAACAGAATGCTATTTGATACTCTACCGAAATCGTTAAATTGTTTGATGATCCAACAAAAGTCTAGTAAAGCCCATAAGATTAATCCTGGTCTCATTTCGTTGAACGTTTTGATGTCGAATGAACCAATACGTGGATTAAGTTCACGTCCGATAAACCACTGATGTTTGATCGCCACAAATATTAGTAAAGTATTAATCGATTTGATTAAGATGTTTAGAGGATAAACGAACATCATATATAAAATTTCCACTATTTCCACCTAGGGCTAGAATTCGATCTTTTCGAAAACTACTCCAATAGCAATAAAATGCTTGTGTGACACTCATTATTAAGCTCGCAGTGATGAACTCAACGTAGTGATCGACCACATAAATAAATGGCCAAGAACCGAGTTTCCAAAGAGTTATTGCCGTCAGTGCACAGGTACACAAGAAAGTCGCAAAGGCTGGAAAGTCGCATGTGAGGATTATTCGACAAAAATTTCAAAATTCCGATAAATGGCAAAAGTACGCGACAATGTTAGTCAATGAAACCGAAGAGGATACATTGAGATTTACGAACCGTTAATTTTATAAGTCAATCTTGAACCATCTCTTAAGATTGTACCTTGAACCCTTCTACCCGGTAATAAACACCAACAAGTCATGATATAAAAATACCATCCTAAATAAACCGCACAAACTTCAAGACTGAAAAGATTGGTTTGAGACCATAGTGTTGGTAGATCGAAGATAGGATATGATAACCTGCATTCTGTTGATTTATTGCATACGATGTTCATCCAATAGGTAAAGAAAGGAACTGATAAAGAGATTCCAAAGGCCCCTATTTTACCACCAACTGCCAAAACCATAATTTTAAAGCTTGATTAACAAGCAAGTCCTTGATGATTGTATTTTGCATGTATAGAATGAAATGACTCACATTCATAGTGTAAAGTGGTGGGATTGAGAGTTTCTTTAGATTTCATGATTTGAATAAGTTGACTTGATCAGTTGAGAATGAGATTGGTTGATGAGACAAAAGAAACTGGGGCAAGAAGAAATAATGTGATGATAGCTTATAAGCATATCAATGCTTATCGCTAGTGCTTCGATGGATGGCACAGGCATGACAGATGCAGCGATAAAAAGAACACTTGAAACTGCCTTCGAACAGTTGAAGTTCATATCATTCAACATCGTCTCTTTGTCCATCCAAAGTGGAACGCTCAACTTCAAAGCCTCAGTCCGCTATGCGCTGCCTATCGGTCGTCCCAATCCCGAGGGGATAAACTAGTCTCGAATTTAAACCTGGAATCACAATATCCTCAAGGCCTTCGAACAAAACAAGTGGGAATCGGAATACATTCCAAAATGTTAAAGCGGGGGATGATACTCAGCATTCAGCTTCTTCGTGGAAGGAAAATAACGAGCTCAACGTTCAATTTTAGAATGTTTTCAACACTAAAGTCATCGTCATCATCATCATCAAATCATCCGATTAAGCTTAAACCAAATCAATTGAATCATGAAATCTTATCAAGTTTAGAAGGACAAAAATTAGCCAAAGTCTATCAAGATGAATTGCTTTATCACCCTTTAGCTTTAGATGATTTGAAGAAACGGTTTAAAGATTTTAGTTTGATTTCGTTTAGTCGATCTGGTGGTAAAGGTGGTCAAAATGTTAATAAAGGTAAATCCAACTTATCGTCATTCTTTTTTTGATTACCATACTTTAAGAGATACTGAATGATTAAATTCTCGGTTCTTTTTTCTTTTCTTTGGGTTTGTCTTTTATAGTTAATACTAAAGTTACTTTGAAGATTGAATTATCAAATCTGATACCACATATACCGAATTATTGGATCACCAATTTAACAAAATCGGTAAGTTTCTTTATCTTTCCATCTCACATATCAGAACCAATTCACTAAAGTTCTTTTCTTAATTTTGACAATTTACAAAAACATCAGCATCTCTATGCATCAACTTCCAATTCGATCATAATTCAATCAACTCTAACTCGTTCTCAATCCCAAAATTTAGAAGATTGTTGGCAAAAACTGATTGAAAATTTAAAATTAATTTCTAAAATCGGGTTAAAAGGTCAAACTTCAATTGAAACAATTCAAAGAGTTAAAAAATTACAATCGATTGAAAAGATCAAAACTTTGAAACAAAAGAATTATAGACATCAAATTAAAGTTAATCGATCTAAACCAGTTTTTTAAATTTAAATTGGATTGGTTTGACTTATATTTTACTTTATTTGTCGTTCTTTGGAAATATCATTGATTTTCTGATGATTTGGGTATTGCAATTATACTTGATTCTCATTGTATAACCCTTTTAGTGTCATCAATAATCAGCAATTCACAAATTATAGAATATCTGGACTATAGAATTTATTCCTATGTAACAATACAACCAATGTCACTATCTTACCATCGTTAGCTTTCCAACAAAATACCTTCATTTTGTTCCAATCGAGTTTTTGAAGATCACCACGTCTTTTCGTAGATCATGTCTGGTCATGCCAGAACCATATATCATTTTTTGGACTTCTGCAGACGTTTGATTATCAGAAATGTATTCGAAACAAGACTTGCCTTATTTTTTTTCTACTTTTCTTACGTATGACTTCATTGCCCACTTGAGCATATCATCTTTTTGAAAAGGTATTCCAATACAAACTGTTTTGTATCAACCCAGTACGTAACCTTTTCGAATCAACTCGTAAAAGTTTACGATCGCTTAATAATCGTCATAGTTAACCTCATGAATAATTTCTGATATCAATACCTTCACATGTGACAGTCATCCATGAGATGATGTTTATATAACGACACGTTTCAACTTTTCTTGTCTTTCAATATCATAGAGAGCTTGAATCTTTCTCGTTCAACGCCTGGTTTCGAATTCAATTCATCTTTCCAATTGTACATGCAGTATGATTTTGAATCGTTCTTGAAGGGAGATAAAGACATACGCTTCTGCTCTACTGCCCAGTGTCGATGCCTATCTCCTTGTTAATGCTTGTTTGATATACACAATATCATCCAGGGATTGCATGCAAATAACTGATTGACACATGTTATGATCTCGGAAATGCACCCCACTCTTATGCCCACAAAACGCTTGTACATGCAGCAAAAGAAAAGTACTACACCGTACGTGTGTTCAATGACGCGAAGTTCCATATCAATGCAAATTCAATAAAGACATACCCTGATCCACCCGATGGCTTCACACATGACTTCGAACGAGTATCACTGGTTGAACTCCAAATGACTGTGTATATTGGTATAGATAAGTGTAAATGCTGAGCTGCGCAAGTTCTGCGATGAGTTTGCAGTCTCGATGTTTCAGATATATTTCCTATAAGGGTCGATCCAAAGGCCACTTTTTTGGCTCTCTCGTTAAGGAGCCCAAAAGAAATCGAAAGATATCTCGCTGTTAGATTAGAACTATTTTACGTCTCTTAATCATGCATTCTTCTAGGCAGCTCGGTCTTTTGATTGCCACTGTTCTTTTGTCCTGGGGACCAATGTCAAGCGGCGCCCTCATCTCTCAAAGTCGTGAAGTACTTGCATCTTCAGAACCCGACTATAAGATCTTCTTAGTCCGTCATGGAAACACCCCAGCCAATAAAGTCGACTTGATTCAGGGTTGGTTAGATGTTGATCCTGATCTTGAGAAAGAGGATCGTGAAATAATCTATCAACTTGACGAACAAGGGAAGCAAGAAGCTGAGAACGCTGCCAACAAACTAAGCGAAGTACCTGTGGGGAAAATCTTCAGCTGCCCGTTAGGTCGAGCTTTAGAAACGGCTAAAAGAATTCAATTGGAACACCCAGGCGTTGATATTGTGCAAAATGGGGATCTCAAGGGATTGAACTTTGGAAATTGGCAAGGACAGTCAGTGGATCTGACCAGAAACAAAGAGGTCAATTGGGAAGATGGGAAGGTGCACGGCGGAGAATCAACGGCAGAGTATCAAGAACGTACTTATAAATTTTTAGAAGAACTTCTGAATGATCAAGCAGAACTCAAAGCTCCGAGAAACGTAATTGTTTCCACACATCAATGGTCAATTAAATTGATGGTTGAATATTTCATGAGCAAAGAAGCTACAAAGGCAAAGGAAGTAGATTTGAAAAAATATCAAACAGGTGGCTCTATCTCTGAAATTCAAGTTTGGTTAAATGAAAAGGGAAACAAAGCACGATATCATGTTCAAAGATTTGGTGAAGAGGCTGATAAGAAACCATTGGCCTGATGGTTCTTTTTCAAGTTAATTATTGCACGGAACAAATTCTTCAAGGTACATAGTTGATTCAACTGTGGAAGAACAGATTCTGTAGTTATTTAAAATTCATCTTCAAGATAAAATAGACCAGACCAAGCTAATCTTGTAGTTGATGGATTTCCACGTATCGCAATAGAACATATTATCCCGAGGGATGTATCCACAGGTTTAGCATAAGTTAGATATTGAATTAGAAATCAAAACAATTGATTCTTAGAGTTTTCGTAACTATCTTGACTGAGAATAGTAAGAAAGAGCATATCCTTACTTTGACCAAACGTGACATTCATGCCATCAATGAGACAATTATGAAGTGTAAGGTACGATTAAGTTAGAACCTAAAGGAGTGCATTTGACTCCCCATTCGAATCCTACATCATCATTTTAAGGCTTGTGAGAAAAAAAAAACATAAAATAGACCTCCTGATCAGTTCCATTCTGCCTTGATCATTGAGACACAAAGAAATTCCAGTAGTCCAGATTGCAAACACCAAAAGTACTGATGTAAATGATACAAAAGAAAGTCACTGTTCAGAAATTTATATGATGATCATAAACACCAAAAAATCTTGATTTTTGATTTGAAAGATGATTGGAACTCTGAATTGAAGGACAATTTGAAATGAATTCGTGATACCAATAATGGATCACAATTCATTTGGTCTGCTTCAATCTGTGGCAAAGGTTTTGGTTTGTTGATTATGTGTAAATTCAATAATCTAAAGCAAACAATTTGGAATAAGTGTTCAGAAAGGTAAGATTTATTATACTCTGATAGATAAATTTGGGTTTGAAGCTCAGAATCAGTTTCATTCAAAATGCGAATGATAAAAGTGCAATTTGAAATTACATGCACATGGTCCACAATCATTGATGGAAAGTTGAAAATATGAGTAACTAAGTTGTAAGCCAGCATTTGAGAAGTCTTTTATTGGAAGCCAGGAGGAAGGTCACCCAAGCGTCTGAAGGGGTTGATAAATCTCTTGGACTCTCTTGTTCTTGGGCATGCTATTCAAGGTCATCTCAGATGATGACTTTCAACTCTTTCATGCAAATAGTACAGGTAAGATCAGGGTCATATTTCACCTTCTCTCCTGGAACCACAAGGAGGTACACTTGAGACAAATAACATTTTTTTTCTTGGGTAGGAGAATAGATACAGTATCTTCATGAATGTTTTTTTCTTCACAAATGGTCAAGTGAAAGATTTTCAATCAAAAGTTTATACAATTAGGGTACACAAATATTGTTCTGGAAATTCCCAGACAAATTTTTCCAGAAAGCCAGAAACCTTCTGGTGTTCTGGAAACACACACAAAGTGGGGAATTGGAAGTTGCATAATGCCAGAATGCAAGATTCAGAACACACCAAAAAAACCTTCTGGGGTTTTGGAAAAAGTCATCTGGAAATTTTCAGGACAATACTTGTGTACCCTGAATGAGGCAGACAACAATAATGCTAAAGTGTTAGTGCACTCAAACCTGATCTACTATCTAGTATTCTTCATTATTATTTGGTTGAATTTTGATCCATCTTTGGTTCCCAGACAATCCATCTGGTTGGTTCCCAGACAAATGATGTACCCCTCCAGAGTGTCTACCAACACACCAGGGAAGAGGTTTGATTGTCTTCAAAAACACCATAAAACACAACATTGATATCATGAAAGCAATGGTACATAGGTCTACACGCAAGTAATGAAGCGCGGTTAAAGAGTTAAATATATATTTTCATGTTATAGAAGTGAAGCTGAGATCTCAAGCTATGAATATGCATGAACTACCTGACTACAAAGAGGTCACATTGTGATCAGAAAGGATTCCAAGCTGTAAATCATTTTGAATGTGATCCACTTATTCAATAGATAGGTTGAGGTTTTGGTTGAGAAAGGAAAAGCCATCTATGATCTAGTGCATCTTTCTTGTCCTTTTTGCGCCGCACCTACATTCTGATATCCTGCACTCTGGTGAGTCAAGCGCCTCAAGAAATAAAAGCTCAGCCTCAGGCTTCGAGGCGACCCGAGAGCTCTCCGAGGTATCTTTGGGTTGGAGCAAAACCCGTGACCCATGGGGCTGACTGTGTCGCCCAGGGCCGGGTCACAGCCCTGGTTACAAGTGACAAGAACCACAATTTGTCAGAAATGAGATTTGAATCCAAATTCTTGGAAAGAAAGTTTAACAAGAACCACCATCCATCCATCCAACAACAACGACAACAACCAACAACCAACAAGAACAACAAGATGACCAAAAACAAAAACCAAAAGAGAGCTAGGATTAGTTCAAATCAAGCCACAGTTCATCAAATCAACCAAGACTCAACTAACTCAAATCAAACTAAACCCAACACCAAAACTCAAACTAATTTACAATCTGCATTAAAAGGTACAAGAAAGAATCTCAATCAAGAATCTCAATCTACTTCTACTCCTTCAACGTCAACTTCCGTCACCAAACCAAAACCGATCATATCAAAAGTACCAACAATATCGAGTACATTTCCACCTAATTCAATCAAAATCGTATTCGGATCATATGAACATCTACTATATGGCATTCAAATCACATTTTCAACAGATACATCAATCTTACCTAACATCTTACCACTTTTTCATTTCCGAGCCCATTCAGCACCATTAACTTCAATTGCAATCTCACCTTCAGGTACTCATCTAGCTACAGCTTCAACTACCGGTCCACTTACACTTTGGTCATTACAACGACAAAGAGCTTTAGGAACCTTATCAGCCACATCGGCAAGTGATGATCATCAACCTGGTGTATCTCATACGAGTTTTGATCCCACTGGTAGATTGTTAGCTGTTTCTGATGGAGATGAGAAAGCTAGATTATCACTTTATCGTACAAGAGATTGGGTTTTACTTAAAAGATTACCTGGTCCGATTTCCTTTGTTGGATTTGAACCGATCCGTTCGACTTTAATGTTAACCGTCGGTCGTGATAGATGTTTAAGACTTTGGGATTTATCTCGTCAAGCTCAATCTAATCGTAGACCGATCGGTAGTGTTAGATTAGGTACTATTGCTGATTTGGTTCAATGGAGTCCTACTGGTGATTCTTTTGTGGTTTTGACTGGAGCGATTGCTACTGTCTATAACACTGTTAGTCTTTTTTACATTCATATTTTAAAAAAAAAACAGATTTGAACAGATCCCATTTTTTTGATGTCTTGTAGAAAATGGAACCTAAATTCACCTTCAAGTCACCTAGAGGTCGAGTCCACGATGCCAAGTTTTTAACTAATCAAACTGAAACGACCCATTTGATTTTAGCATGCGATGATGGAATTGGTAGAATTTTCAATTTAAATGATGATTTTGAACCATTATGTGTTTCTGAATTAATTGGTCATACTAATCGGTAAGGCAACAAAATTATATATATATTTTTTGACTTGACAAAAAAAAGTTATTGAGACTGATTCTTTCTTGAAAAAAATCTTCTTTTTCTCAAAATAGTATAAGAGCCATTGAATTAATCGAAATTAATTCAATTCTCTATGGAATTACAATCTCATCAGATGGGTTTTGTAACATCTATAAACTTGAACCTACTACTTGGAACTTAGATCCAATTAAAGATGAAGAACCTAAAGAAATTAAACCTTTACTTCAATATGATACCAAAGGTTCTAGATTAACTTGTTTAGCTGTTACTGGGTTTTATAATGATTCAAATTCAAAAGGAAACACGCAAAACGAAGTTGGTGATGAAGACTTTGGTATTGATCAAAGTATGGTGGATGATGATTTAGATATGGATTCTGGTTCTGGGTCTGATTCTGATTCGAATTAAAATTGAACTTCAAACCTAACAGATTGTGACTGATTTTGATGCGTAGAATCAAAGTCGATATCCTGTTCATTTTTCATATATTAATTCTGGATTAGTAATTCTTTTGGTTATTCATTTCACGTTACTTTTTGGAATTGATGAACGTTTTCTCAGTCAGAACCAAATCAATTCAATTGAAACTATTACAAAATATATCAAGTTGTAGACCAAACAACAACAAGAATTGAAACTAGAGTTACAGCAATGAGTCAAAAAAACGAGATTTGAAAAATCAAACAAATTGAGATCTAAATTGATAAGAAAAAAAGGTTATTTCAACTAGATAAAGTGTAACCTTTGGGAGGCCAATCACAAGAATTAGCACTAAGACCTAATAAATTCTTTTCAGAATCAGGTCTATAAATCCAAACTGAACCAGCTGAGATCGTACTAAGATCATAAGTTCTTCTGATTGGTAATTGTTTTAAAGATTGTTCCAAGACTGTGATTTGACCTAATTGAGATGGAGGTATGAAACGATTGGTTATATTTGATGATTTGACATCTAGAATCATAGCTGTATGATCCTAAAATTCAGAAAACAAAGAGCCATTTATTAGTTCATTTGATTGATTGGTTTTTCTTGATCGAGTTTCTAAAAAAATCAGCCATCAAGATCACTTACTGGATCGCCCAATTTACACATTAAAGTAGGATGAATCGTATTGCAAGAAACCAATTTCCATTCAATCACATCACCCGGTCTAATCTGATCAATACATTCAGGTAACCAATGACCCACCCCATTACCTAATCCATTAGCTTCACCATGATAAAGTAACCAACCATGAGTACGATTGATACTAGTGAGAGGTAAAGGTAAATGAGGAGAGAAACTTGGAATGGCTTTTAATGCTTCATTTGCTAAATCCCAACATTCTCCTCTTCCAACATGAGTCTTACGATTCTCGACTCCTTCTAGATATTGCAATAAATAATCACTATAAGTTTCAGATGCAATGGTCAATTGATTGACATCTTTAATAGAAGGTGTAGGACGATATTTCACTTTAACTTCTTGAGGTGGAAAGGGGTTTTGGGTATTAAAGATTATTGAACTCCACAGTTGAGATAAATCAGAAAATAAAATATAATTGAATTGATGTCGAATCGAACCTGTTTGTTTCCAAGATGACATACGTTTGATATCGGTTAAATTTAAGATTGGATTTGGAATTGGATCTGATAATGTATACCATTGATCTTGATTTGATGTCCATAAATGATGATTTAAGAAATAAGTAGCTAAATCTTTAGATGAGATTGTTGTGGGATATTTCGCTTCAAATTGATTTAAAGTGCTCCTGGGTTTATTATGAATCGAGATTGGTGGTGGTGGTGTTGATGATAAAGAAGGTGGTGATACAGTTTGATCAACTGAATCAGATTGAACATTGAAAAATTCATCTAATAAAGCAAAAAATGATAATTTATCTGATTCGGTAAATTTCGAAAATGGTGGATAAGGTATGCTTGATTTCTTTAAGCCAGGTTGAAGAAATGTAAGATTCGGTGGGTTCGATTCGAATTTAGTTTGATGTGCTGATGCGTTACTAGTAGGTAAAGGTGGTCTGCTATAAGACGAGAGGACAGGTTTAGCGCTAACAGGTGGTGGTGGTTCATAAGTTTGATTGAGTGAGTTATTTGATGGATTAGGAGTCAACCGACGAGGCGGTGCAGGTGGTGGTGGTCCGTAACTTTGATTGAGCGAGTTACTTGATGGATTGGGCGTTAAACGACGAGGGGGTGCAGGTGGTGGTGGTCCGTAATTTTGATTGAGGGCAGTGTTTGATGTAGTAGAAGCTAAACGACGTGGTGGTGGTGGTGGTCCGTAGTTTCGATTAAGTGAAGTGTTGGATGTAGTAGAAGTTAACCGACGAGGTGGCGCAGGAGGTGGTGGGGGTGGACCATAGTTTTGATCAAGTGAAGTGTTTGAAGGATTAGAGCTAGAAGCTACATAACGAGGTGGTGCTGTAAGTGATGGTGGTGGTCCATAATTCTGATTGATTGAAGTGTTTGATGAGGCGGGTTGATTAGAATCGTAACGACGAGGTGGTGGTGGCGGTGGTGCTGTTGATTTTGGCTGATAAGGTGGATTGCCTCCACTTGTTTGATTTGATGAGATACTATTTTGATTATTGTGTGTTGTTGTTGATGATGATGATGATTTGAAGATACCAGATTTCTCTCCTGCTTTATCTAAACTTGAATTAAAAGTTTTACGAGCTGAATTTACTTTGGAGTTGATGCTACTCAATGAGCTTGGAAGGATTGGCATTTTGAAATTGGATGGTTAATGTGATATCTTCTTAGAGTTGAATCCCTATGTAGTCTTCTTGAGATCTTGAAGGTATCGATTTCTCTTGGTATGGATGAACTTGTTTTGTATCAACGCCCGAACCAATACGAGACGGATGTCGGTATCGTATTGGTTTCGTGTCGCCAACCCGATACCAAAAACTCGGATTTCCCCATATCGGTTCAGCCAACCCGATATGGGGACTGGTGTTTTTCCATATCGGGTATCGGCCACACCATACAGGCCAATACCCGATATGATATCGCTTCATGTCGCCCTTTGTACCCCATTCCAATGAATCCTGCGTAGCCCTGCGTTGGCTCACGCAGTCTCCTGTCACATCGACACTTCCGATCACACCACGACACCACCATTCCGATAATCCGTCGACTTTAGTGGCGATCTCTTTAGACTTAGCCACTGTCACGATGCCCCTCCGATGGCTCGATAACGAGATCCTACTCACCTGTCAACCCCAATCTTATCCACAGATTCGAATCAAACGGTGGCTCAGCCTCCACTTTCAAAAGGTCAGCATTTTCGTTATACTACTCTTC
Source organism: Melampsora larici-populina 98AG31 (assembly GCF_000204055.1). Classification (NCBI taxonomy): domain Eukaryota; kingdom Fungi; phylum Basidiomycota; class Pucciniomycetes; order Pucciniales; family Melampsoraceae; genus Melampsora; species Melampsora laricis-populina. The sequence continues at coordinate 865,014 of NW_006768765.1, read as the reverse complement.
CTTCCTCGCATCCCCACTATTCCCCAATTCAACACGGCTAAAGATCATTGACGTGTGTTGAGTTAAATCAGAAACACACCATGGCATCCACGCATGAGTCCGAGTCCACCCAATTACAACCATCTCAGGCTCTTTTGAACGATGATTCTGTTCCGAATCCCATTCCCAGTACCCAGAAACGCAAACGAGGACCTTCCAATACAACCGGCACCCAGAAAAAACGCAAGGATGTATGTTATCTTACTGTCCAAGTCATTTCATCAACCACTTTACTAACTTTATTGATTTGATTTATTGCTGTATAAAACCAGAAATCGAATTACGTTCCCGAAGGTCTGGATGTTGACCGAGACTCTGATATCGAGATAACCGGAGAGACTCAGCCTGCACCTAAAGCTGAGGTGCGCACTGAACGTGTCCGTGAACTTCTCAAGTACTATGAAGATCCAGTCGAATGCCCAGATGAAGTAAGTGGCACTGGCTTCTATTTGTTCCCTCCTTTAACTTTCTTTCACAAACTCATCTACATTCTCGGTATTTGGATATTTCGATTCAATCAAGATCGGCAGCGGTATTTTCCGGTATTACAAGTGCCGGTTTTGTAAAAAATCTTTTTCAAAACCCCCGAATACTTATCAGACTCTATACGACCATCGCGATGGGGCCAAAACTCAACCAGTTTGCCAGAAACAACACGTTGCCATCAAGCAAGGATTCGACCTCAATAAATCTTGGCCTGAGCAACAGAAGGCTAAAAAGGAACAAAATAACAACTTAGATCGATTTGTTGTCAAGCAACCTTTTGGAATCAAAAACCTCAATCTCATGCTGGTCATTTGGGTTCTTCGTCACGCGCTCCCGTGGGCAAGATTTGAAGACTCTATTCTTCGTGCAGCCTTTTGGTTTTCAAACCCGCTGGCAACTCTTTACTTGGCAACATGGGCAGCCCAAGCAGCCCAGCGCTTATACATAGGACTCCAAAAAAATGTCATAAGTAGCATCTTGGTACGTTTTTTTCTGGTAACGTTTAATTTCCTTTTCACTTTTAATTAATCTCATTAATCCATACCACACAGGAAAATGACAGTGCCTTCTGTCTAATGCACGATGGGTGGACAACAAAGGGACGACGGCATGCTTTTATTGGGGCCAGTGTTTCGTTTATTGATAGTAACTGGAGATACCAGGTCCGACACCTCACCCTCAAGCTTGTGACATGGAATCACTACGGGGTTCTACTGGCTCGTCCCCTGGCTCGATTCCTTGTTCGACACGGCCTACACAAGAAAATAAGTGTATTTAATTCCTTTTTCTTTGATAATCACCTCGAATATTGAGCCTGACATGAGAATGTTGTTTTATCCACATGCTTGCGCAGACAACGGATTCAGGCGCGAACAACAACACAATGGCGACAGAAATGTCAAAGATCTTCTCTGAAGGTGAGGATCCGGTGTTCTGGGATGCAAGGGTCAACCATGTGCGCTGTTACGCGCACAAGCTGGCTCTTGTGGTCAAAGCCGGTTTGCGAAGTATCAAAATTGATCCAGGACATACAAAGCCAACTACGACTCCTGGCCGTGAACTTCCTACACCCTCGCTTGGACTTGACGACTCATCCAACTTTCCTGATGACCCAAACAACACTGAACCGGTTGATTGTCTTGAAGATGGAGAAGATATTGGCGGGGATCATGATGGTGATACTGACTCTGAGGTCGAGGATGGAGATGATTCTCAATTGCAGACTCACTTGGCCAGTAGGTGGAAAACTGATGTAGTGGTACAGGCAGTCCAAAAGGTCAGTTTCTATCATGCACAACCGAGATCATAGTCACATACTGAATGATGATTTTGTTTCCAGGTGGATCTTTTTGCACGCCGGGTCTGTTCGAGTGCTGCCCTGCAAGCACTCTTCAAAGCACGAAGAGAAGGACAGGGGTCGATCACAGCGGGTTACGGAATACGTTGGAATGCGGCGGTCTAGTCTCGCCAAAAGGTTTGTGAAGCCCAAGAGGTATGTCTGGACATATCGATCATCCTATAGATCATATCATATCCCTTCTCACCATGTGTTGTTTATGTTTTCAGACAGTGACCCAGATGCTAGGAAGTGCCGATAGTCATCTTTTTGATGAGATGTGTATAACTCAGAGCGAATGGGCTGCTGTGAGGGCCTCAAATGGTGTCTTAGAGGTATGCAGCACTTGCACTTTGTTCTTCTAACCATCATTAACAGTACTGATATATTTCAAATTTGTAGATATTCCTCTCTTCGACCCTCATGATGGAAGGGGATAGTCCAACAGGAGCGCGTGTCTTGTCCGAGTATCGTCGAATGGAGAAAGCTTTAGAGAAAATGGAGGCTGAGACTAAATACAAAAGCTTACATAAGATGATCGGGGTAATGCGTGTGAAACTCGCGGTGTATCATAATGAAGCGCTCAGCTGTGACGCTCTTGTCATGGCTACAGTTTTAAATCCAAGCAAGCGTATGAAGTTCTTTGAAAACTACTATCCTGCGGAGGTACCTCGAATTCGAACGATGTTGGATCAAGCTTTTCAAAGGAAAGTGGTATCATCAGAGGCAAACATCGAGATCACTTCAGCAACAGCAACATCACAAAATACAATCGAAACTACTCACGATCAAGACGACGACAATCTCTTTGGACCTTCAGAAGTGTCTGCATCAATCAATCGATCAGACGAATTAGAGCTCTATCTTGGCACAAAATATCCTTATAAGGACGGGTGTATCTTAAAGTGGTGGGAGGTGAGTGTCTGATTTTTCTCCGTTTTACTCTCTCTTCATGTCACTTATGTCTTATGTGTGGTTGATTTGGGGCAATAGGAGAACTCAAAATGGTTCCCATTAGTGGCAGCGCTTGCGAAGGATTATCTCGCATGCTCGGGTACCACATGTCCAGTCGAAAGGACTTTTTCCTCAGCAGCCGATGTCTGCCAGCCTGATCGTGGTGGCCTCAACTCAAGCACGATGGAGCGCGCTGTAGGCTGTAGAGAGTGGATCAAAGCGGGTGTGGCTACACCAGCAGAGTTTTCAGAAGCATCTGAATTAATTGAAAAATATTTAGTAAGGCAACATAGTAATAAAACAAAATGATCTCGCTCTTTGTATTTGTAAATACAAATTATATTACAGTTTGATTATGTGAACTGCAAAAAAAATACTGTTCGCGATCCCAACCAACTTTTACCGCCATTTCGTATCGGCTCGTATCGCTTCAGCGATACGATATGAGCCTCCCCAAAAAAAATTTTTCATGTCGTATCGGGAGTCGGTTCATATATATCGGTGTCCCGATGCGACATGAAAAAGCCCTGATATATCGTATGGTATCGGATAGGTTCGGGCGTTGTTTGTATGGAAGACCTGAGGAAGTGATCGATGGATGTTGGAAGTTGTAGCGAACAGGTTCAAGCTGAGGAGGCGATGCAACATGAACAACAACAGGAGAGTGTATAAACCTACATAAACACGTAACCCATGAGCCTTTTAATTTCACACAGTCGTTGAGGTTGTGAACATGTAAATGCAATCACATGTAACATACACCTGAACAGTGAGGAAACAATCAGAAAAAATGGAAGTTGATGCCAATGGGAAGATTGGTTTATAAAATTCAGGGAGTTGATTCACACGTCCTTTGAAATACAATGCGTAAAATGTGCAGCAATATTGATTGAGTTATTCCTGTGGATTTAAGACTGCAGATGATTGATTTCAACATGTTTTGAGCTTTTTTTGAAAAGTTTCTCTTCTCTTTTTTGTGACAAGATATGAGGAGATTTTACTTTGGACTCATTGAGTTAGAAAAACAATAGAAAAATGAAACAGACATCCTTGAACACTTTACAAGACAATATCTATCCACATGCAGATCCAAAAAAACAAGCTGATTGTACAAAAAAAAGTAAGCTGCAAAGTTTATTACTGGAAACATGAATCTAAAATCTTTGCATCAATTATATATCTATTTATAAATAGTTGAGAGCTCCAAATTGAAAATACCCAAAAGAAGAGTTTAGATAACTTTTTGGGTATGAACCTTTCAATTATAATTCCAATACATTGAGCTAAAAAGAAAAATAGTAAAGAAGGAGTCTGATCAAAGAGATGATTTAATGGTTTTGAAGGATGAAGTAAAGCAAACATTGCTTTTTTCAAAGATAGATTTAGATTTAAATATTAAAATCAAAAAACATCAAAGTTAGTATAAATGTGTTTTGCAATGAAAGGAAGGATTAAGAAATTTACCATATTCATGTAAAATCCCACTTGCAAGAAAAGTACCAATCAAACCACCAATTCTAGAGATTTGAACATTAAATCCCAAGATTCGATTGAAGAACCAAAATGTGGGTTTACCACCTAGAGTCAAAACACTTCTTTTTAAAATGGTATGCCATCTATTACTCCAGAAATCCAGGAGAGAATCAGATAAGTAAGGTAAATTAAAAATCGGTGGATAATGAATTGGATTAATCAATTCTAAGAAACCATTTGATAGATCCAATCTTATTGAGAATTGATATAAAAAGTGTAATAGAATTGTAAAAGATGTGTATAAAAAATCCATTGAACTTGCTAAACAAGTCACAACACAAATTCTATGAGTCCATTCTGATATCAAATTTAGGCCCAAAAAGTTTGGTATTCCTATTGAAGTCAAAGCTGAGATTGGCGTTCTTAGGGGAGAACGATAAGTTTGAAGAATAAACAAAAAAGAGAAACCAACTGGAAAAGAAAGTATAACGAGTCTTTTGATCATTAGTTGAAGGTTTTGATGATTTGCTTTCCCTGGAGATCCCCAAGTGAATTGTAATCCTCTAAATCTATTTGCAGATATAAAAACAAATCATCAGTTGAAAAAGAAAGAGAAAATTTAAATTCAAATGCAAAGAAGATCACTCAACGAAGTCATGTTTAACAAAGTCCAAAAAAACAATTTAGAAGGATAAATGGTTTCTTCTTCTTGAGATCTTTTTAAACGTTTTAATTCATCTTGATTTTTAATTTGATTCCATTCATAAACTCCCTTAAGGTTTTCCAAAGGTCTTTTATAATAAGCTTGATTAGCAAAACCAAATTCTAATGCAAAAGAAGCAAAGATCATCGAAGTAGATCCCAATGTCATTCGAGTGAATACATCAAAACTTTCAGGTAATCTAGAAGAATTCTTGAATGGCTGAGAAATGAATAAGAAAAAGTTGATTGGTGTTAAAGTGATCCTGATGAATTTGGCTGTGTTATTTTTAACAAAAATTGGATGTAAGAGTGATGCTTGTATTGAAAGTAAGGTAAACGAAATCAACATGTGCAAAATATATCTATGATTTGATGATATTGAATGCAATGCTATCTCATCCATAGTCATCTCAGTCTGATTTGAAATATTCATGAATGTTGATTGATAATCAATCAAAGGTTTATTAATTCTTTGATTTGGCAAGGATAAAAGCTTAAATCTATAGTCAAAAGAGATGTCTATAGACTAAAGGCGAAGTGTGAGTGAAAGGGGAAGTTCAAGGCAAAGGGATTAGAAAGAATTCCTTAATGTACCAAATCAGACAGCTCTGTAATCGTAAGGGTACGTTTGGAGTATCTCCAATAATCGCTCTTACATTCGGAATTCCACTCTGTAAGAACCATCATTTGGCACTGATCATGGTGCCCAAAAACAAACTCGAGTCCAGCCAAAAGGAGATCACAAAACCTCCTTTTATATAGACGACAAAAGCGAGTTGATCCACTTGCTAAACTCCTCTTTCGACTTAGCAAAACTCAATTTCCCACTCGCCGATGTTATAACTTTGAAGAACTCTAGAAAACGAATCAACCTATTAAGCTGTGGGGCTTCCTCATCCCACCTCCCTCAATAATCCTCACTGCCACCTACATCGGCTTTTGACATCAAGATTTCAGCTTAATCATTCAATGACTATCAACTCGCTTGTAGAGATACCATCAAAGGGATGTGTCGTGACAAGGTGTTGGCAACTCCCGTCGGGCCACCAGCTCGAAAGCGTGCTCAACCAGAAGCTTGAGCAGAATATCTTTGTCGGGGTCATCACAGTAGTGCGACGAGGACGAAATGTCCCAAGCTCACAATTAAATTCAATCCCGTGTTCAACATTGGTGGTGAACCCGGGTGAATGCATGCGGTATAACGTGAAGCAAGCTGGCCAGGAGGAAGGTGGCCAGAAGTGTATGCATTGCTTATTGGATTGAAAAACAATACTAAAGTGAGATACAGGTGATTGAATACTTTGAAAACAATATGAATCCAAACTTTGATAGTAGATGCGTGTCCGACAAAAAAAACTTCAAACTAATTATACAAGAACAATTAATTTGAAAGCTTTACTACTTGAAGTTGAGCGATAAATCCAAAATCTTTGCATCAATCAAATATCTATCCACAAATACTTTAGAAGTACAAAGTACAAATGGCCAACAAAAGAGTTTTGAAAATTTCTTTGGAATAAAACTTTCTATGATGATTCCAATAGATTGAGCTACGAAAAAAAATAACAAACCAGGAAATTGATCAAAGAGATGATTTAAAGGTTTCGAAGGATAAAGTAAAGCAAAGACAACTTTTTGGAAATAGATCAAGGTCAGAGTTAAAAGTAAAAACCAAAAAAAATCAGTTTCACGTCTGTTTCATGAAGATAGGGAATCATGGATCGAAAACATGAATTTGATAAACTTACCATATTCGTGTAAAATCCCACTTGCAACAAACGTACCCACTAAACCACCAATTCTAGAAATGTTAAAATTAAATCCCAAGATTTGATTGAAGAACCAAAAAGTAGGTCTACCACCTAACACCAAGAAACTTCTTTTCAAATTTGCATGCCATCTATTACTCCAAAGATCATTTAAGGAACTTGCTAGATGAGGTGAATCAAAGAGTGGTGGATAATAAACTGGATTGATTAATTCTAATAAATCCTTTGATAAATCAAATTTGATTAAATATTGATGTAAATAATGTAATAGGATGGTTAAGACTGTGTATTGTAAATCCATTGAGCTGGACAGAAAAACTCCGAAACAAAATCTATGAGCCCATTCTGATATCAGACTTAATCCCCATAAGTTTGGTATGCCTATTGAATTTAAAGCTGAGATTGGAGTCTTTAGAGGGGAACGATGAGTTTGAATGATAACCAAACCAGCCAAAGCAAGTGGAATTGCAACTTTGATGACTCTTGAAACCATTTGTTGCACAGTTTGATTGTTTGCTTTCTTTTTATGTCCCCAATTAAACTGTAAGCCTCTAAATCTGTTCAAAAAAACCTGATTGTCAGTTGAAAAAGAAAAAGAAATGAGTGAAATCGAAAAGAAAGTCACTCAACGAAGTCGTAACTGATAAAGTCCAGAAAAATAAGTCAGAAAAATTCAAACTTTCATTTTCTTGTGATTTTTTTAAACGTTTTAATTCATCTTGATCTGTAATTTTCTTCCATTGATAAATCCCCTGAGAATTTTCTAAAGGTCTTTTATAATAAGCTTCATTAGCAAAACCAAAATCTAATGCAAAAGTTGCAAACATGATCGAGTTAGAATACCATCCCATTTGAGCAAAAGTATCATAACTTTCAGGTAATCTAGATGACCTTCTAAACGGTTGAGAGATGAATAAGAAAAAGTTTATAGGTGTTAAACCGATTCGAACGTATTTAGCTAATTTATTTTTAGCAAAACATGGATGTAAGAGTGATGCTTGAATGAAAAGTAATGATGAGGCAATCAACATATGAAATATATAACTCAGATCGGACAACATAGGATTGGATCTTATGTCTTCCGTAGTCATCCCAGTCTGATTTGAACTATTCATGAGTGTTAATCGAAACTAAATCCAAGGATGATTTCTCCTTAGATTCTTGGAAAGTCTATAGATCTTAAATCGAACGACTCGTTTGTAGGAGATGTTTAAGTGAGAGGACAACTTGAAGGCAAAGTGATCATCAAGGATCCAAGTGTATTTATATTTACTCAATCTGAAAGCTCTGCAACCATAAACTCCGACCGTCCGACCGAGTATCTTGAAAAATTGGGTCCTGAAAAAATTGATCCAAATTACACAAAACTCAACATCTCGAGTTATCTGGATGGATAACGCCCGATAAGCCAAAAGATTCCATGAATCCTTGTGAGTCCCCGAACATTTTCGTCTAGAGCATTTCGGCATGAGCATATTCCTTCCTTGGCAGCTGCACTCCACTTACTTATGTTGGACATTAAATTTTCAAATCCGAATGTTTCTATCTTGTTTTATGCTTATTCTTCAAGAAGACGAAACAAAAAAATTGGATTGTTGAGATTGGTCAAGACTCGATCCAATTAAGTGCGCCTCTAGAACGTATCTTTGGATACATATGTTGAATAATAGAAAATCGATTTTTGTACTTGAAAATGAATGGTTTCCATTTCTAAAAGAAGCGTTTTGGAGCGGTACACATGAATCTGGATATCGGTTGAAAGGGTTGAGAGACAAAGATGACAAAAAATCACAAAACTAAACAAAATGGATAAGAAAGTCTTGCAGATGAGACAATCTTTTTTGAAAAATTCAAGAATTTCCAAGAATTTGAAGATGGTATTTGGTTCAACTTCAACATAGCGATTGATGTAGATTGGACCTTGTTCCATTGATTCATTGTGTGACTTGGAAAATTTCAATTAGAATCATGCTAGTTAGATGCTTGATTAATCTGAAATCAAACTAATTTTGAGAGTTGGACCCACACTCCTTTTTACAAATCTTGCACCCACCACATGAGATGAGTGAGATGATCTTAGAAGTAAGGCTCATTGTGATAAGAGCTTTGCAAAAGTTTTTTTAGAGTGCAAGTGTCATGCTACAGGAACTCACTCACATACCTATCAAAAAACAGATATGCCCACACAGGACCCCGCAATGTAAAGGGTAGTAATCTAATAAAGTCCCTTTTTGACTTCTGTGGAGTTGAAATTTATAGGATAGTGGTACACAAACTTGAACACCCAACCTGAAAACCCATGGACAAAACCCATGACAACCTGAATGTTTTTTGGGTTTTGTTCAATGGGGAGTGGAAAACCAACAGACAAAACTCCAAAAACAATTGGGTGGTCATGGGTTTTGTCCATTGGTTTTTGAATAGAACCACCATAACACAGGTGGTTCTACAGTCCATGAAAGTCTTGCACGGGGGGCGTGACAGGGACGACGTGTGAAAGACGCACAGACAGAGTTCCAAGTGAACTCGGTCTCTCGTAAGGCGCAAGGTCTTTCTCACGCCCAATCCCAGATCACGCCGAGTCAAGAAGTGACTCTCGCAAGACTTGATACACCTCACACCACCGCAATACGGTGGTTTTTCACGCTGAATAATCTAAATCAAGACACCTTAATTACTTAATTCAATGGAACAAGCAATGCGAGAGGCCGCGGCAAAGGCAGCAAACATAACAATGACGAGGCAAAGATCGGTAGCGTTGGGCCAACCCCCAGGACCACCACTCAACCCACCGAGAAAGGCACCTAATAGGAACCAAGGTCCTCCACCACCACCACCTCCCCCCCCTCCCCCCACTCTGGCTACACCAAGAACAGTAACACCCCAAGTCGAAAATGAAAACCACCCGCCAGACGAACCGTCGACGCTAGACCAATCAACGGGGGATGTGGACGGGGCACCGCTAGAGGAAAACGAGCTAGAGCAACTTTTGGAAGACGCAGCGAGACTGCTACAAGGTCCAGAAATCGCATCAGACGATGACGACGGAAACTCTTGGAGGCCTCCAATACCTAAGGGGAAGGGAAAGGCGGTCGATCAGACGAGCCCGACGACATCGGGAGAATCATCTACAAGCAGCAACCCAAGTAAAGGTATGTTTCAGCTCACATTCACATGAATCAGTCTCCCTTTTCCCCTCAATCAATCACATCAAGACGGCCGCGACACGACCACCCTTTCCCACCCTGGAACCCGGGGAGCTGAAGGCTCATGAACCCAAGTGTGTGTGACCGCCCAAGATCCCAGAAGGGGGGCGCAGAAAGTAGGCAACCCATGATCTCCTAGAAGGAGGGGGCAGAGCCACGTCTAAGCATGAGACCTAGAAAGTGCAGATAACGATCACGGAACCTGACATACCTCATACCACTTAATCAGTTGAACCGGCGGAAGTCATTGACTGGAACGCACAAGCAGACCAACTCTACGAGGAGGGAAGATTCGCCGAAGGAGCGGCAATCCTGAGATACATGAACGAGCCCGCCAGGGAGCAACCCGAGAACGCACCAGTAGCGAGCGGCAGCGGCAGAGCCGGACAGAGACCATACAGCCTGGTAGAAGACGAACTAACCTCCAACTCCGACAGTCTGGGGAACCTGCCATTGGCAAAACGCCCACGGGTCGAAATCCAAACACCCCAAAGAGCCGGCAACACAACCTGTACTAACGCAACCAGACCGGAGACCTCAAACGACGCCCACAACCTACGCCATCGCCAATATCGGGAACCTGATCAGTACAATCGTGAAGAAACAGACTATCAAAGACCAGGACAAACCCAAGTCCAAGGCCACAACCGCCCACACCAAGATCCCGCAACTAATGAAACACAGAGAGAGGACGACGAAGCCGAACAAGTCAAGCTATTGATGGCTTCGAAGAAGGGGAGATTAGTGCTGAAAAACGGAGATGTGATAGAGAACGGACGCCTGTTGATAGCAGACGAGTCAGAAGAGATGGAAAAAGGCTTAAACCAACTCTCACCTGTGCTGACTCACTGGCTCCAGACGTTCAAATCTTACATACCCTTAACGGTCTTCAATAAAATCTTCCTGATTGACGACCAACAAGAGTGGAGTCGCCGGAAAGCCCCAACCGAGTCAAAGATTGATGACGGGAACACATCTCTCCAAGTATACGGGGGACACCCACCTCCAGAGGAGATGCTGATGCAATTCGAAGATTGGATCGACAGCATGGCATTATTCATTAAATATGTGGCTGCAGAAGGCTGGAAAACGTTAGCTGAGAGATTCGAAGGTCATCGGGAAGTAGTCATGGGAATACGTGACAACTACGGATGGATGGTGGCATTGAGGTATTGCCGAAGAATTCGCCAAGGGGTGATGCGGGAAACGATCGACAACAAGATTCGCAATTTCAGCAAACTTCAGTCAGCAATCTTCGAAGAAGCAAAAGTGGTAGCCGATTCAATGCAAGAACGGGCGTACCGTACAAATCCGTACGCAGCCGGGGGCCCTCTATCTCACCTCAACCCGTTGACAGGCCTCCCACGGGCCACGCCTTCAACTTCTTCAGCAACGAAGAAGACGACCTACGAGGCCTCGGGTGCACGATACCCCAGATCAAGCAACACGGGTAGACAACCAGAGAGAGCATGGATCCCATCACACGTCTGGCGAACAATGTCAGCAGACGAAAAGAAAGCTTCAAGCGGGAAGGACAGAGGAGGTCCAAGCTATCGAAAGGAGGAAGACTACGGTCGAGACCGGGAGTATGGAAGCTACCGAGACCGGGGGAGCTATCGTGACCGGAGAGAGAGATACGATAGAGACGATAGAGGCGGCCGGAGACGCAGCCGCTCGAGAAGTCGTAGCCCGAAAGGGGGAAAAGGGAAAAGCCGAGATAGAAAACAGTGAGCCTATGAAATGAAAACACTTCAGTTGATCTGTTTAGATTCAAGTGACAGCAGTCACTAAGAAAGTAGATTTCTTGAGAGAGAACGTGAGAAGTGAGACTTACAAAATGCCCAAATTTCAACAGGTACGCCGTAGACACGCGACTACCTGAGCAGACCCCATGGCAGCAGTGCAAACTAGAGCCGGCAGCTGAGACAAAGACCCCTGATCCATGCCTGGGTTTAACTCCAGACAGGTGGCCAACAGAGGCTCACTGCGAAATGAATCTGCCGGTATGGAAACGAGAACTGGCCAAAGCAGGCCTGCTAGCTTCACACAGACATATCTTGTCAGGTTTGAGAACTGGTTTCGATCAGGGGATACAAAACGCAACACTGTCAGACAGACCATTCTACTGCCCACCGAACCACTCATCAGCATTGGCGGCAAAGGAAAAAGTCCTCGAAAACTTCAAAATCGAACTGGCGGCAGGTAGAATGGCCGGACCGTTCACAAAAGAGGAGGCGTATAAAAGACTGGGATTCTTTCGCACGAGCCCAATCGGAGCCGTGGTAAACGGCAACGGCTCGACACGCCCAATCAACGATTTGTCGTTCCCAAGAAACAACAAGGAGATCAAGTCAGTAAACTCCGAAGTGAACAAATACAACTTCAGCACGACGTGGGACAACTTCCAAATAGTGGCGAGATTCCTTACGTCGACAAAAGAAGAAGTCCTCTTAGCCATCTTCGACTCGGCTAAGGCGTATAGACAGGTCCCAACTTCCCCGGACCAATGGCGATTCTTGATGATCCTGACCTTTGACGACTTAGTGATGTTGGACATGAGAATCACGTTCGGCGGAGTTGCCGGTTGCGGGGTATTCGGCCAAGTCGCAGACGCATGGAAAGCGGTTATGCTGTCGTCCTTCCCACTCTTGGCGGCGTTTCGTTGGGTAGACGACACCATGTTCGTCAAGTCGAAGGCGAGGACCCCAAAATTACAGTTAGCAGAGATTTCACAACTCAGTGAAGAGATGGGAGTGGTAGAAAACAAAGAGAAGCGAAGCGAATTCGCGGAGGAACAGCGTTATTTAGGCTTCATATGGAATGGATGCGAAAAAACAGTGCGCTTACCTCAAGAGAAGATCAATGCCCGAATACGAGAGATCGAAGACTTCCTACAAACAAAGAAACATCGATTCAAAGATGTGGAAGGGCTGGCGGGAAGACTCAACCACACGGCGATGGTCTTACCACAGATGTGCTGTTACGTAGTCGATATCTATAAATTCATGGCGGAATGGAAACATAAGTCAGCAACAAGGGAGACACCAGAATGCGTGCGAAATGACTTACAAATCTGGCTACAGACACTACGAGAGGTGACCCCAAGACGCTTAATCCCCAAACCGGACATCGTGAACGTGGGTTGGGTTGGCGACGCGTCGACTTCATACGGCATAGGAGTGATTATAGGAAAAAGATGGGGAAAGTTTCGCTTGAGGAGGTCTTGGGACCGGCGAGAAGAAGGAAGCAGGCGAGGGATCGCCTGGGCAGAGACGGTCGCGGCGAGGCTGGGATATCTGATGCTGAGAGACTTGCAAGAGGTGCAAGGTAGAAGGTTTCTAATGTTGACTGACAACGTGGTAACGGAAAACGCACTTCGAAACGGGAAGTCAAGAGATCGGTGGGTCAATAGGGAGTGGCAACAACTACAGAAGATGCTACTCACCGACCAGGCCTGCATCGAGGTAAGGAGGGTAATCTCCAAAGACAACGCGGCAGATCGTTTATCGAGAGGTTTCGACTCGACCAAACACGTGTCAAACGCAATACACCTACAGATACCAGAGGACTTGCGGGAGTTCGTGGTACAAGAATACTGAGTCAGCTCAGGGAGACATTCACGACAAAACAAATGAAAGACTTACCCAAGCACTTTAAGGAGGCGGAAAGCGGAACCAACACCGCAAGCGCTACGCAACGCAATGGATTTCGACCTATTTCCATTGCGTTGCGCAGTCGGCGCATTATTACGCTACGCAACCACTCCGCAATGGGGTGTTTTTTTTCTAACTCGCTGTTGCGGAGAGGTCGGGCAAATATTGCGGAAAATGCGCAATATTGCCCTATTTCTGCAATATTTGCCCTAAATAACCGTCAAAAACCGACCGCAATTGTGGTGCGGGTTTCTGAGCAAGGGGTTTTTTGAACCCGGATTGCGGAGCGCTGGCACCGCACTATATTGCGTTGCTATTGCGGCGCCCAAAAGAGCTACGCAACCGCACCGCAACTGCAACATAGTGTGGTGCTCTTGCGGTATTGGCGGAACGTCAAGGGCCGGTAAACACGCGGCGCGAGGTAGCTGGGCATCGTCCACCCTATCGGGTTATAATTCAGGCATGGCTAAATTCATCCAATTTAAAGACCGAACATCAGGAGGATTCAACCCAAGGGAAAAGATCTCAGACAACGACTTGTACGGTTTTATCGCATGGGCAAGCGAGACGGACGAAAACACACCAGATGGACCTCCAAAACGATTAAGCTCGGTGACGATAAAGAAATATCTCAACGGCATACGGGCATGGCACATCGTGCAACACCGAACACGGCCAACGGCAGATCACGAAATAATGAAGACCCTATTAGTTGCGTCAAAAAGGGTAGAAGAAGAGAAGGCTTTAGTGACAAGAAAAAACCCAATCACGGTGATGCAGCTGTTCGACTTACTACAGAACACGTACAACGGCTCAGAGACTCAACAACTAATTGGGACAGTAGCACTCGTAGCCTTCTGGGGCATGGCCCGCTTGGGAGAACTGCTAAGGCCATCGGTGGAAAGAGGCGCACTACTCCGTAAACACGTCGAGTTCGGAACGAAGAGGGGAACAAATTATGCGAAGTTATTCCTACGAAAGGCCAAGACCGCAAAGCCCGGAGAAATCCAGGTAATTCACCTACAACAACAACACAACGTGTTAGACCCGGTCGTAGCACTGAGACGATGGCTGGAAAGAGAACCCACCTTGGATCCAGATAGCATCTTGTTCGCAACAAGAGAGAAAGACCAGTGTAGGCCCTTAACGAAGACTCGATTCCTAAACGGGGCAACGAAGGTTTGGGGAAAGAGTAGTGTAAACACATGGAGTGGGCACTCCTTCCGTGTAGGAGGTGCCTCGCTACGATTCAATCTGAACACACCAATGGAACGAATAGCCAAACAAGGCAGATGGACGTCGATAACTTACTTGAGATACCTGAAGGAATACACTCCGGAGGTGCTAGAGGAGTCAGAGAAACTGTTAGAAGCGCTGCATGACGGCGAGTGGGCAAAGAAGATGGATAAAGAGTAGCGAGTGGAAGGTAGACAAGATGAAATAAACAGAAATCGAGCGAGAAGTGAAACCGAGACAAGCCAACGTGAGAGCGAGATGAGAGACCGACGTGGTGAGAATGAAACAAGTGAGATTGAGACATTGAGTAAGTGGCGTGCATTCAAAGATCGACGCATGACTGTGAGTTTAAGGTTTAGAAGAGTCAGGAAGGAAAGTCAACTAACGGAAGACCCAGGCGCGAGGTGAGCGTGACGGGCGTGTGCTTGAGGCTCAGGACGCTCATCTAGCACCTGAGTACGGGCGACAAGACACACGCACTAGCACGACAGCCCAGGCGCGCAAACAGGGGGGGGGGCCAGGATGGAGGGTCCCCGCCGGGCCAAATCGGTTTACGAAAACCAACTTGGTTCTTGGAAACCAAGCCCGGGCCGGGGGCCCTGCACTACCCCAACCCGCGCGGTACTGACGTAAAGTAAGAACCACGCAATTGGGCAGGACTCAGATACACCATGCGTAGCATGGTAGTGTAAGCTGAAGAAGCTGAGAAGCTCGTTAGACAGAGACCAGGCTCTGACGAGCAAGAGATGAATGGATGAATAGAACCACCATAACACTGGTGGTTCTACAGTCCATGAAAGTCTTGCACGGGGGGCGTGACAGGGACGACGTGTGAAAGACGCACAGACAGAGTTCCAAGTGAACTCGGTCTCTCGTAAGGCGCAAGGTCTTTCTCACGCCCAATCCCAGATCACGCCAAGTCAAGAAGTGACTCTCGCAAGACTTGATACACCTCACACCACCGCAATACGGTGGTTTTTCACGCTGAACCGTCCCACCCACCCAGCGTGAAGAGTCCCACCCTCCGACCCTATGGAGGGTCCCCGCCGGGCCAAATCGGTTTACGAAAACCAACTTGGTTCTTGGAAACCAAGCCCGGGCCGGGGGCCCTGCACTACCCCAACCCGCGCGGTACTGACGTAAAGTAAGAACCGCGCAATTGGGCAGGACTCAGATACACCATGCGTAGCATGGTAGTGTAAGCTGAAGAAGCTGAGAAGCTTGTTAGACAGAGACCAGGCTCTAACGAGCAAGAGATGAATGGACAGGTTGGGTGTTCAAGCTTGTTTGAGCTGGCCAGTACAGCTCAAAAACAAGTGGACTTAGTTGAGTTTAGTGTCTTGCTTTGATTCTGCCCATTTCTGCCCACTGGTTTTTGTGAACCATGCCAGCCTTTGACAGTGTCAAGAAAGTCCAATGAAAACTTAATACCCTCTTAGAGGTATGGGTTAAGGCAGGAACAGAATTAGCCATTTGGCAGGGGTGGGGATCTGTGGAAGTCCAAAAGAGACTTTTTTAGATCAATACCCTTGACAGTCAACTCCCTCTAAGTTGATATCCCTGTAAGTGCATAATTCTCTAAGTGCATATGATATTTTGCCGCCAAAACAAGGTTTTGCCAACCAAAATAAGGTCTATAAGTGCATATTCCTGTAAGTGCATGGAAAACCCACACACCAAACTGTATGTAATTAGAGGGAGTGGACTGTATAGGGGCATTCTGGGGTCCTGCCCACACCCAGTTGTACCAAGTGACTCCAAAAACCCATAGCTTTTAAGCTGTGATACTACCTTGCATTAGGGGGGCTCAAGTCAAAATATTTTACTACTTTTATTGTAAAAAACTTTTCCCAATTGCATAACATTTATGCAAAATTTTATGCAATTGGGAAAAGTTATATGACATCCCAAATTGTTTGAGCGGCAAATTTACGCAAATTTGTGTAAATCTGCTGCTCAGAAGGAGACCCAAAAGAAATTTGTACGGTCCTTTTTTACCAATTGGGAAAAGTTTTTACAGCACGGTACCATAAAAAACTTTCCCCAATTTTTTAAGAAAAGGCCGCAAAACTTTTGACTTGAGCCCCCTTATTGTACAAAGCTCATGTCAACCAGCAAACTTAGCAGGAGGTGCAATTAAAACCACTCTCAAATGGTGTGGGTAGAATGGTGTGTTGATCAATTTATGGGATCAATTCTCAGAAAATTAATCATAGGTTGTTTACCAAGTTATTAGAAAAGTTCAGCATAAAGGAAAACTTGAAATTGATGGAATCAGATCAATAGAAGATCTTTTAGGCTTATACATTGCACATTATATTATTTTGAGGACATTAATTTCAAACAAATAGATTGTGAAAAAAAGAAAGAAAAAACATAAGAAAAACTCAAAAATATAGGTATACAGACTTGGAAATGGTTTTAAGGGTAGTAATATTAGGTTTATGGTGTTTTTGAGACTTGGATATGAAAGAAAAGCATTGTATCATACATTAACAACTTTAATCTTGATGGTTGATAAGTAGTAATAGAAGTTATCAAGAAAACAGTACTTTTTTGAGTTGGTAAACAAGGGTTTTACAGGTAGTTTACATATGTAATGGTGGTGTTAGTAATATTTAAGGTTGCCAAGAGTATTATACGGGATTTTTAAGGTTATATATGATGTAACATTACAGGAGCAAGAGAGTAGGAGCAATAGCTGTGTAAAGTGGTGAAAATGGGTGAATTTTGTCAAAAATTGAGGTTGTCAGCTTATTACATATGTCAAATGATGTCAGAATTGGATGGTAGATGGCTGATTCAACACAGCAGAGTGGATTAAATAATGTAAAGACTTTAAATCATTAGCAACAGAGGTATGTGAAGAAAGTTATAAGAGAAATAAGAAATTGGTGCGAACTTTGAATTTTACACTTTTTTACATGCATACATGTAACAACATTTACATAGAAAAACCTTAACTTCACAGCTCAACAACACATCCATTACTCATCAGAAGCAGCTGATATGGCACCAATTATTGATCAGTATCACGAGATCTACAAGATCCACTTTAGTAATCAACATTTGGACATCATCTGAAAAAACCTGTAACGTCAAAAATAGGTTTTCAGCCAGTTTACAAGGAAAAAATCACCTGTATTTGTCGTAAGAAGCACTGAGTAACATCAAATTACATCATTGATCACTTTGGATGTGTAAATTACATCATCTATTGGTAACAAAGTCATTACATTGTGTCATTACATGGTTTTCAGGGTTTTTTGGTTGAAATTGATTGGTTTTGAGGGCTGTTGACCATTGTAAGAGTTGTTACACATCAATATATATACTCACAGATGTTTTTGGGATTGATGTTTTCATTTTTGCATCTTATACCTTTGTTGGAGTGTTATAAATCATCATTTATTTACTACATTCACCATGTAAATATCCTTGTAGCATGTCAAGGTGCACACACAAAAGACTTTCCTCAAACCCTGTAAAGACCCATCAAAGAGGTGCCACAACAAGCACATCTTCCCCTTATCACCTGGGAGATTGAAATTCAGTTGACCCCTGCTGACCACAAAGGATTCCGCAAATCCTTTGAATAAATCACTATTCACAAAGGGTGCTCAGGGTCAATCTCAGTCTAAATCCGACCAAAAGACTTCAAGATTCATTTCAAAACACTTCGTGTGTGCACGTCAACGTGCTACAAGGATATTGACATGGTGATTTGTACTAAGTTCACTTGAATACACCCTTTCAAATCAAGGAGAATTTATTTATGTGTGTTTATGTGAGGAGTGCGCATCTGTTAGGCATACTCTTCACTCAGAAAGTGATAAGGGAAGTAAAGCGTGGTCTTCACGTGGTACACCCAAGTGAAGACTACAGCTATTTGACCTCTAAGAAGAGGATTTGAGGAAGAGAGAAAGGGATTAAGGGTGGTGAAGAGCTAGTATGCTCTCACCTTGCAAGACTGCAAGGAGCAGGCTTTACACTTTGGTGAACCAAAAATCCTGAAGGCTACTTTAGACTCCGTATAAGGGAGGAAACCTTGCTGCTTTATGGTTTATTTCTAGAGGATATGATGGCCCAAGGCTCATAGAAATCAATACCAGGGTGCTCAGCAATAGAACCCGTGATGCTCAAGTTTGGTCTTTAGACTACACAACTAATCACGTACTTGAGGATCCTCTCTATAGTATTTTAAGTATAATGTGATTCTAAGGTTGTGATGTGTTCAAAGATGGGGGATGAATCAAGGGAAGAAGGGGGGTTTATATATTCACAGGTCAAGCGTCAACTTGTGGTTGGCGTGTGATTCTTGTCTCACTTGTGGTTGGCGCTTGGGTTAGATTTGTTACGTATTTGATACATTATGTACATGTGTTTATGTGGCTCTTGACACTGAGCCGTTAGATGTACTTATGGATTTATACAATAATATCATATTACATGTGTTACTGTTAGCCCATGGTTGTGTAATCAGAGCTCAGGGCTGACAGTTTAAGACAATAAGTCTCTTTGGGAATAATACTTACAACAGTATTGCTAGTAATCAATATTGTTTTGTGGTCTTTTTGCGCTTGAAACTGGAATACTACTTATTAAAAGTATTGAGAACATTTCTCTGGTGCCTATTATCTTTTTCTCTGTTATTACAAAGTGGTCAGCAAGTGCCCTTGCACTGGTTTCTCCTGTTGAGCTTTAAATACTACAACAGGCCAAATCCTGAATACGATTACCACACAGAGATGATATTAAATAGTGAGGAGATTTGAAGGGCTAGAAATACATCTTTTTATTTATTTACTATGAAATGAGTGGTACCCAGACTAATGAGTCTCATATTATAGAACTGTACTGGCAGAAGAATGGATGATGTCCTGTCTCTCACACTGAAACTTATGTAATGTGTATAGACTCATACCAACATATAAACAGCACATGGGTTACACGTATGTTTTTGTCATGTCATGTGTACATGAAATCCATCCCCAAGCCAAAAATTGTCCAACATGACTCATACCAACTCATACCAACACCCCTTGACATGGATTTTTGCATCCCAAAAACTGTGTCCTGATGTGACTCATCTCATACATCACGCCATCTGGGAAGTTTCACCCCTTCACCACATTACTTGAGATGTATTTTTTTGCAATTGAGAGTTCAAACAAAGAACTGGACACTCAAGTGGCTGAACCATCAACACATCTAATGACCACATCGAACACCCTTCTAGCTCTATGGTCAACACCTCTTTAATCAATAATCTGCCTGCATTATTCTCCCTTTGTCTTGCTCTTCCACAAACAATGCCAAAAAAGGTATAATCAACACAGTACTGGAAAATGGTTTCAACAACAGACTTGCCATATGGTGTAGAACTTATAACCCAACAAGTGTTATACAGAGCATGAAGGGGAAAATCTAACAAATAAAGACTAGTAGAAGATGTCTAAAGACTGCCCTCCTAAAACAAGACAATCAGACAGAGGAACTCTGGTGAATTAGGTACTGATAAGTATCAAAAGAGAAAATTAACTTGATTTAATTCCCAAAGGATGATAGGAACCACCACAACACAGGGGGTTCTGTTGTCCATGAAATCTTGCGGAATTCTGTGACAGGCGGATTGGTGACATCTCGAGGCCAGTATCTGGAAGATACGGCACCACCTCTCAAGATTTTCTCTCAGCCAATCCAACTCTCACAAATTGTCACAACTTCCGCAAGAATTATCCCAAAGATCATAGCTAACATCTTTTTTGTGCACCACCCACCCGCCCGACATTGTGCACAGGAATTTCCCACCCTCCAACCCTGGAGGACACAGGCCGAGGAGTCTTGGGTGTCCCCAGTCAACCCTTGGTGTCACAAAACCAAGACCCCCCAGGCCGAGGCCTTCACCCCCCCGTACGTGCCTTCTTGACTACTTTGTAAAGGAGGCACGGGGTGGTTCAATCCAAAACACACCTAGCCTACCTGTGGGCAGGGTACCCTTGATTAGGGTCCCAGCTACCAAATCCATCCCAAAACTGAAAGAGCAAGTTAGGGAATGGACTATAGGCACATTTTTTAGATGAAATAGCACAATTTTAATCAACTTTCAACACTTATAGTTTTATGAAGCCTGCTGGTAAAAGGATCCAAGAATCAAGCCCACTGTTTCCAAGAGCAAATTGGTCAAGGTGAGCTCTTGATGAATCACATGTCACAGCCCCCATGTACTAGGCTCTGGCAGGCCAGAGACTACCATGGCTTCATGAAAGCTTCATGGCACTGCCAGCATAGATGCCTTGGGTTGAGAAATCCGAGGCATCATCGGAGGCAAATCCTCGGACAGACCTTGTCCGAGGTTTTCGCCCAAGGTATTTTTTGCCCTGAGAATTACCTCAGATCAAAACCTTGGGAAGCTTCTGTCTGAGGTTTTGCATCCGAGGATACCTCGGATTACAAAATCCAAGGTAAATATGTTGGTGGTGTGGAAGCTTCAGAAAGATTTCACAGAAACTTCTTGCAAGCTTCAGAGAAACTAAGATGATGCCTGCAAACATCTGAACAGGTCTCCAGACCAAAACAAGAATAATGTGACCACTGACGGGAAGAACCAGAGGACCAGTGACCTTCAAGGAACATATCATGTGCCCTCAACTTTCAAAGATGGACAGGATGTATCACGGCAAGTATTTTCTGTTTTTTGCCCAACCAACCAGCCATTGTATGCTTCATGACATGAATGGAAGTTGAAATGTGTTTTGACAAACAGCAATTGGGGCCAGTTACACAAGAAAAATAGATTTGAGAAATAAGAAAAAAGGCACTGCCTCCAGCTACTAGTCACTGGCAGGCCAGAGACTACCATGACTTCAGAAAGTTTGGAAGGGAATTTAAAAGAAGCTTCAACATTCTCACAGATACTGATGGTACTATGTCCAACTCTGTACAGAGGTCTTGCAATTCAAAACTTCTATTGAAAAATCAGATCTTTAGAGCATTCAAAAAAGGCCGTCCAACAAGGCTAATTGGCTTTCTCTGTAGCCACACTTATGGCCGTAGACAAATGCACAATTACAGGCGGATCCCATAACTAATATGTACACCTCTGTGCACAACCTGAGTGCTAAGATATGGCTTTCTCAAGTTTCTTTCAGACCACCTGAATATGTAACTACAGTCCCAGAAAATTACACAAATATCTTTTACTATCTTGAATAATTTTCTCCATAAACCTTGTTTATACATGTAGACAGATCGAAAATTTCTGAGAGATCCCAATGGTACTATTTACACCCCTGTACAGAGCTGTGGTGCAAGATCTTTGTTTTGTGCTCTAGCCCAATGCCCAGATGTGTCATGGACCCATGGTGATGGTCCCCTGCTGCACGGTACAGTCAACAGTGTACACTGTTTACAGGTGCAGTGCCACAGTGCCATGTTGGCTCCGTGGCCTACAACAGGCCTGTTGTAGTCCCCAAAGCCCTGCTGCAGGGGACCATTGCCACGGGTCCATGACAAATCTGGGTGTGAGGCCACAAAACAAAGATCTCACACCCCAGCTCTGTACAGGGGTGTATATAGCACCATTGGGATCCGGCAGGTATTGGGCATCTTTCTAAATGGATTAACAGGTGTACAGAGATTGGGAAACATCTTGCCTGAGCTAAACACAAAACCATATATCCTTGCATCCGGTTTGTACATGGGGGTAGATAGTACTGTTGGGATCTCTCAGACATTTTCCATCTGTCTACATGTATAAACAAGGTTTATGGAGAAAAGTATTGTACTGTTGGGATCTGCCAGATATTGTGCATCCTTCTGGATGGATTAACAAGGTGTACAGAGATTAGGAAACATCTACACTTGAGGCTAGAACACAAAACTCAGGCTGAGCCCCGGACCCGACACCCTGAGGGGTGCCCAATCCCCGCACCCGCGGGGCGCGGTCTCGGTCAGCTTTTTTTGGTCAAAAAATTTCGGGGACCCCTACGGGTAGGGGTGCGGGGGGCATATCGAAGAAGGCCCCCAAACCGCGGGTTGCCCGCGGGTTTTAAGAACAAACAAATAGATTTTTTAATAAAAAAACAATTTTTAAAAGATGATATAAAAAAATTACAAAGGGTTCAATCATCCTCTTCTCCATCAATTTGAATAATATTTTGTACTGTGTTGAATTTGTTAGGGAAATACATAACTCCAAAGACTCAATACCATTCCTTGAGGCACAGAAGGATCTCCACGCTCGTAGGAGCTAGAGAAGATTGTTGAGGAGAGATAATGGATTTGGTCTTACTAAAGGCTCCCTCGGATGGAGTGCTGGTAGCAGGAATGGCAAGGTACATACTTGCCATCATTGCAAGTCCGGGTAAGGCGCCTTCTTTCCCCTTCCAGTAAGTTAAGACATTGTCGCGGGAACGATCACAATCCCCCAAATAGCAATTGATTTCGCTTTTGATGGTGGAGTATGCCGCTGGCTCTTTGCTTCCATAGATTGCTTCAGCAAAGCAATTCGGCTTTTGAGTTGATTTTTTTTTGGGGGGATTGGAGGAAGTGAAGAAAATCTTGATGCCATATCAATAAAGACTTGCTTAAAGTCATTTGGAGTCATGCCATAGTTGCTGAAAAATTCAGCTCGATCCTGTAATAAAATTACAACATATGTCAACATTGTTTCCAATCATTTTGGAGAAATTGCTTACCTCAAGAAACCTCATCTTGAGGCAATGATTCAAGATGGTGGCACAGACAGCTGCTGGTTTTTGGAGGGCTTCTTTAAAGTAATCCTCCAGCTTCTTCAACATGTCCTGGGCTGCAGGCAGAAGCTGGTCGTGGTCATACTGTTCCTTGACCTATATTAAAGTAGGAATGATCAGTACAAAGAAAAATAATAAGATGAAAAAAAAATACCTTGAGCAACCCATCAATAATAACCGTGTAAATAGGAATCACCTCATGCATCGTAGGAAATCGTCTTTGACAGAGCATGTCAGTAGCTTCACTAAGCGGCTCCAAAAAGTCGCACATCTGTTGAACATATCCCCATTCCAATTCTGATAGAGAAAACCTCGGGGCTTGGCGTTCGCAAAAGTGCACACAGGCTGATTTCAGTTGAAGACATCGCTTAAGCATGAGATAGGACAAATTCCATCGGGTTGGAACGTCCACCATCAACCTGTCCACTCAATCAGCTGATGTAGTAAGTGGAGTTTCATCGGGGTTAGATGCGCTGTGATGCTGGAAAAAAGCCATGGCCTTGTTTTGAGCTTCCTCGAGTTCATTCGGGGAATTGGAATTGGGGTCAGCAGAAGCTTCGAGAGATCGAACTAGAGCAATAACACTCGCGAAGCTCTGACTTTGTTGAGGTGTCTTTCGTGTGAAAAGTGCGAGACCGTGTACCCGAGCATAAATGGTCTTGAGGTTGACTGAAGTGTTGTCAGGAGGGTGGACAATGTTGTTCAGGGAAGGAGCAACAAGGTCTTCATCATTGGTCGAGTCGTCTCCAAAAAGGGCAAGGCCCTGCTTGGCTGCTAGATTAATAACATGAGCACAGAATCCCAGCATCTGGTTTTCCTCGAAGTCGAATTTGGCTTCTTGTGAGAGCAATCGAGCAATTTTACCATTTACACTGGCGTTATTGGCCGTAATCGCAGCTACCTTCAAGTTTAGGTTGTATTTACGTATGTACTTGACAAGTATCTCGCTGAAGTTATCAGCATCGTGGGGACCTATAAAAATTATTGTAATATTCAACTTATTGGTAACTCGAGGAAAGAATGAATAAACAGAAACTTTTACCTTCTATTTGAGGCATCCCAATCACAACATCCATAAGCTTCCAATCAGTTGTGATAAAATGAGCAGTGATTCCTAAGAAACCATGATGGTTCGGTGAGGTCCAAGCATCTTGAGTGAAGGCTACATACTTAGCTCGATTGAAATAGTTGGTCTGAATAAAGGTTTCATAGTGAGAGTGAACTTTGTGACAGTGTTGAGCTATCGCATGTTGCTGAACAAGCATCCCAGAGGTTTGGGGGTTAATAAGTAAGACAAGGTCTTTGAATGACTTTCGATTGACAATGGCGTAAGGAAGGTCGCAATTGGAGATGAAATAGCAAATTGCTGTTTTAAGAGTTTCGATGTTAAGAGTTTCCTATAACAAAAAGCAATAAAAAAATCAAAACATGAAGAAGAAGTGTAAGAGTTTAATGGAAGGAAACTCACCACCTCGCTAACCTGCCTGGTCTTGAAGTAACCTACTACACTTGTTTGCTTGACTGGTCCGTCCTTGGAGATGTTGTGTTTAGCCTTCAGGTGAGCCGACATCGATTTTGTGCTTCCAGTTGCGTCTTCTTTCATCATTGTACCACACACCCGCCCAGTCTTGGGATCAAGAACTTCACATTGGTTGGAACCTTCACCTCGTTTTTTTACCTTTGATCTTGGTGAAATGAGTCCAGACATAGCTGCCTCGCTTACGTTTGGTACTTTCAACTACCACTGATGATGATTCATCATCACTGGTTTCCATGCGAGAAGAAGGTGCTGGAGTCAAAGCTGGAGTGGATATGATGGAATTCATGATGGTACGAGGTATGTGGCATTTGACAATGATTGGATGATTTCCGATCGGAGTTGTTAATGAATTTATATTTATATTTTTTTAAAAAAAAATTGATTGGACGCACACGTAAGCCTTTTGGGACGGGGCCCCGTTATTTATCGGTTAACCCTCGGTCACTTGGTTTCGGGGGCGGGGGGCGTTCAGGAGGCCGGGGGGTAGTTGGGTTAAGGTCGGTTTCGGGCGCGGGGGGGGTTTTAGCTATCGGTCCAGGGTGCGGTCATGGCACTACCCGCTTTTTTCGGGTCGGGGCTCAGTCTGACACAAAACCACAATATCCCCACAATACCGGTCTGTACAGGGGTGTATACAGTACTGTTGAGATCCATCAGACACTTTCCATCTGTCTACATGTATAAATGAGGTTTACGGAGAAAATTATTCAAGATAGTAGAAGATATTTGTGTAATTTTCTGGGACTGTATTTACATATTCAGGTGTTTCTCAAAGAAATTTGAGAAAGCCATATCTTAGCACTCAGGTTGTGTTACTACAGAGGTGTACATATTTTTACTGGCATCTGCCAGCCATTGCACATTTGTTTATCAAAATAAGTGAGGCTGTAGAGAAAAATTTTCAAACCTTTTTGGGAGATCTGTTTGAAGAAATTTTGAATCACAAGATCTTGGCAGTAAAGCTCCATATAGTTTGGCTCACCAAATAAACACTGTCAAATGCATCCAAAATTTTTAGATTGTTCTATGTGTTGCTTTGCAACACTACACTCAAACCAGTTTTTTACAAGAAATGAAACAGTGATTCAGCCTGAGCCCTGACCCAAAAAGCGTGGGTAATGGCCTACCTGCACCCCAAACCAATATCCAATGAGCCCCCCTGTGCCCAAACCCTACCCCGACCCAATCAAAACCCGGCTCTCAGAAGGCCCCCCAACCCCTATCCCAAAGGCCTAAAACCTGTGGGTAGCTGGGGATCCCCGCAGATAGCATTGGGGGCTGGAGGACTATGCAGCCCGCGCCCCAAAACCCTACGGGCTCCCCAATGTACTGGGGTCCCAAAAAGCCTGACCAAACCTGCACCCCAAGGGTTTGGGGCTCGGGGAACCCTTGGGGCATTGGTTTTGGAGCTCAGGCTGAACAGTGATATCTTCTAGGATAAGATCTGTACTGATAGCAGTAGTAACTTGATTCCACCCTTCAGGACATCAATAACACTGAACCATATGTAATGCAGCCAAAAAAATCAAGGTAAACTGGGCCCCTAATTAATTGCTTGATATCAGAGACTACATACCTGTATGTAATGCATCCATGTCACTGATGCAATGGATATGGAGTGACCTCAATATGTGTCTTAAAGCTGTAATAATAATATACTCTAGACATGATGAATCTTTTGTGATTATTGTAATCTGACATTAATTTTTGTAATGGTTGATCCTGTGGTTCAAATTTTGATGTGACCAAGTGAACACTTTTTCTGAAAGATTGAGATTTGATTAAAAAAAACATAAACTGGGCCCACACTTGATTGCTTGATATCAGATGAACCCATGTCACTTGTGCTGGATCTTATGTCCAGCTGAAGTTACATTGGAGCTTTATTGAGAACATATTGAAGCTTTCTTGAAATCTTTCTGAAGCTTTCATGAAGCTTTCATGAAGTCAGTGGTAGGCTCTTGGCTGCCAGAGCCTAGTTGATGGGGGCTGAATTGTAAACATAAATTGTTTATGTTTTACAAAAACAGGATATATACAAAAAGTGCTCCTGTTTTCATAAAATCACATTACGTATGGGTCTCAAATGAATAAATACTCCAATCTTGAGACAAGAAGATGACAAAAGGTGAAAAGCCAATGGTTTTAGCAAGTACACCTAAAACAATCCAGATTCCATGCTCCCCTCCTTACAAAACACGAATGTACGGCACGGCTGTGAATGCTCTTACATATTTAAGTTGTTCATGTAAGGGTTACTCTTATCTATTGAACTGAAGTTTGATTTTTTCCTAAGCTTATTTGTGGGTTCAACTTTGATCATGACAAGTTTGGTTATTTTTTCTTTCAGATTCAAATTCGATTAGAATTCCTTTAAAAGGTGAGTTTCAAATTTCAATCAAGACTTGCGGTGTGTCTCTTTTTTTTTTGATTATCAGAAACCGATTAGGATCCAAGATCCAACAAGATATGAAAGAATTGAGAAAGAAGGTTTGGTATGTGCACTGTTGTGTGTGACTGATTGGTTTGGTCTGATCGATTCAGATGGCAAGATCTTGAAAAGGCGAGGAATCAATTTTACATCTGGATTTTTTTTTAGATAATCGGTCGGAGTTTGTGTATCGAAATATCGGAGCTTGTAGTATTGATCAGTCATCTAGATTCCAGATTGAGAAAGAAATATATAAACAGTTTGGATCAGTCTTGAACACTTTCTTGAATCATCTCTTCCGCTTCACAGTTTTCTTTTCCACTTCTTGTCATCTTCCACGAAATAGAAATACGAAAGACCACAAGCCATCCATTGATCTGTAAATTCTTACTCTTACTCAAGATGAATACCACTAACCAAACCACGATGATCATGCAACCCAATTCACATCATGATCCATCAACAAGTGCCTCAAACTATAGCTACATCTACCAAATGATCATCTCATTCACTCTAATCTCAATCCAAGCATCAACCCTACACCCAACCTTCATCAAATCAAACTTATCAAAATACATAAGAATAAGTTTAACACCCATCAATTTCTATTTATTTTTTACATCACCTTTTAGATCGAATTCTAGATTACCTAGCAGTTTTGATACATTTCAAAAATTAGGGTTCGGTTCTAATTCGATTATATTTGCTATTAAATCATTAGAATTTGGGTTTTCTAAAAAATCTTATTATGTTAGAAAAATTGAAAAGAACGAAAAGGATGGAAGTTTGGAATGGAACCAGGTTAAAGATTTAGATAGGTTAAAGGATTTGAAAAAGGCTCAGGAAGAAGAAGGTCCGGTTGGGTTTACTAAGTTGGTTTGGTGGACGATCTTAAATTTAACTTCGTTGAGTGATTCTTTGATGTATACTTCATCCCATTCTTCTTAAAACTGACCATTTATCTTCTTTAATAACAGGTTTAGAGGATTACAATTCACTTTTGGACCAACTGCAAAAGCCAACAATTACACAATCCAAGAGTTGTTCAAAAGGTTAATAAAAGTCTCCATCGCATTACTTGTCTCAGGTTTAATCATTCTACAAACCCATCGTTCTCCCCTACAAACACCTATGTCAGCCTTAACTTCATACGGAATTCCAAACATATGGTTCATAGATTTGATTTCAGAATGGATCCATAGAATAAGTTTTGGAATCTGTTTATCAAGTTCAATAGATTTACAATTCACATCCATAACGATCATGTTTCATTTCATACACAAATTCTTGACCCGATTTCCAAATTATTTTTCATCTGATTTCTTAGAATTAATTAATCCAATTTATTATCCTCCTATATTTAATTCTCCTCATCTATCTAATTCTTTAAATGATTTATGGAGTCATAGATGGCATCCAATCTTAAAAAGATCTTTTTTAACTTTAGGTGGTAAACCTACTTTTTGGTTTTTTAATCAATTCTTAGGATTGAATTTTAAACTTTCTCAACTTGCTGGTTTGATCGGTACTTTTCTTGCAAGTGGAATCTTACATGAATATGGTAAGTTTTTATTACATGCCTAAATCATCCCAGTTCGAAACTAACTTTTCGTGTGATTTTCTCAGCTGTCTTTGCTTTACTACATCCAGTTAATCCATTAGACCATCTCTTTGATCATTCTCCTGCTCTATTATACTACTTCATAGCTCAATCTTTAGCTATCATCTTTGAAAGTTTCTTACCCAAGAAATTCTCTAGAGTCTTCTTTATTGTCTTTTCAATGTGGATTTGTAAACCGTTTATAAATAGATACATTCTTGATGCCAAGATTTTAGATTGATAACCATAAACTCTTTTCTACTTTTATTTCTCAATTTCATTGTTTTCTTTTCTCTTCTTTCTCGGACGCGCCAAACACCAAGCATCATGTTTGTATTATAAGGTTTTTTTTTCATGATTTCATCATTCATTTTCTCTATCTTGTATTGTTGGTTGTAGAGTTTTGCTGCTTAATAACAATCGCATCCCAATTCTTGCTTACAAAAAAGACACCGAGTATTTCCCTAAACCAAACGGTTCCAAACTTCGTTAATTTCTGATTCAATTTGATTCATTCATCAATTTCAAACATCCTTCTAAAATCCATTTCTCCTCCACCATCAACTCTTTTACACACCCACCTAAGCCTTCCCCTTCATTACCAATCCACCAATCCGATCGATCTACTAAACTCAAATCAATCTCTTCAATCAATTTTAAACAAATCTTTTCAATCGTTCCTTTAATTTGATCTTCAACATTTAAACTACATTCATCTTTTTCACCATTAATGATCTCATACCAATTCGAAAGTTTCAGAGATGGACAATACAGTAATCGTAAGGCGGTTAAGGTACGATAAGATGGACCGATCGGATTGGATTCAATGGTATAATCTCTACGAAAAAAAACAACTTATGGTATTAAAACTCGCGATTCTTTTGAGGATCATCAAAATGGAAATCATCAACCCACTTCCAGTACGTTGAATCCTTCAAAACCGACAATTTCTGCACCCCATCATCATGATCATCCTCAAACAAACCCAAAACCTCTCTAGTAATCTCAACCGAATTCCAACCATTTGAAAACTTTGGTCGAATAAGAAACCCATACTCTGACCAAAGTGTTAGATTACTATGAGACCCATAGGAAAACAAAATCTCATCACCTTTTCGATGTGAGAGAGTAGGATGAAGGGTAGGTGATCGGGAGGTTTGGGATGATATGATTAAGCGTTTGGTGCTTGGGGATGTGAATTGGTTGAGCGGATGGGATGAGTATAAGCTGAATGTGTTGGGAGTGCAGATTGGTTTCACTTTGCTTGAGAGGGTGTAATTTACCTTTGGTTTAAGTCAGATGAAAAAACGGAGGGTTTGTAAGCCTTTTTGGAATTGAAGTCGGATTAATGAATGGGTGACTTACCATGTCGATGACGGGTGCTAAGGTGATATTGTCATCATGATCTTTGAGTCCTAGATCGAACCAAAGGCACCTTGTATTGACTTAAAAATATAAGAAAATCAGTCATCAGAATTGCAAAACCGTACGAAGAAACACGCACACAGCGACCAGAAAAGATAGTTTGAAAGAAGTGAACGTACCATTTAACCAACCCCAAAGAAATTCATCTAAACTCATGATTTCTTCATCTTGGATGCTCGAAACCGATTTCCAATCGATCAAAAACCTCCGAGTCACCTCATCACACTTGACTTTCATTGACCTTGTCATCCATTTCAAACCACTAAACTTTCGATCTCTAACTTCGCAAGAATGATCAGAAAGATCAAATCGAATCGAGTTGAACAAATCATAATCAGAAAGTTTGATACGACGTAGATCACCTAACCGTGATTCTAGAATTAAACATAATGGAATCTCATCAAATGATCGAGGTAAAGTATGAATGTAATCTTGAAATGGATATTTTTTTGTAAATCTTCGATTCGGATGATGGTTTGATAAGTAATAAGATATGGTTTGAAAGGAATTTAGTTGGTATGGTTTGAGTGGATCTTTAAATGAATTAGGTAAAGTGTTCAGGTTTAATAAAGCTTGGTTTGGAATCGAAATGATCGGTGTTCCTTCCTAGATAGATATACGTAAAAGAATTGTAAATGATTAGATTTTGCAAGAATTGGTTTTGATAGCTGGTTTAAAAGTTACCTTGATATCTTGATTAGCTACTAAAGTTCTTTGATGATCTATACTAGAAAGAAAAAGAATTGATTAGAACATGAGTTTTAGACTTTAAGATGAATTGATTTACTTTTTGGATTAATGATTAAGTTGACTTTGATTTGATTTGGATCGATAGAATGTTCTTGAGTTAACCAATTTATGAGTGAGTTCCAATTGGATTGATGATCAATAGCATTATCATCCTTTGACATTAAGCTTGAGAATGAGATTGAATCCTGAGTTGTTCTAGTAAAACAGAAGAATCGAATCTTAGAATCTGTTTTGTTTTGAAGGAGATGGTGCTGTTGTTGTTGTACTTACTTTTTAGATTCTGATGAACCACTTTCTTGTGTTTAGAAACCTATAATACATAACATCTCCTCACTTTCATCACCATAAACCACCTCATCAAATTTTTACCAAAACTCAAACACAGTTCTCAATACATTTCTTGATTTATCTTTTTTTTCCATCATTCAAAAAATCATTCAAAAAACGATTCCCTTTCAAAAAAAATCGTAAATAAGAATTCCAAAAAAAAAGAAAGAGTCTAATAAATGAAAATAAATCAATGACAACAAAATGAAAAAACCAAAAAAAATCTAAAGACCAAGAAAAACAACAACTTCGAATCCCAAAAACCCCTCACAATATATAAAACGAAGAAAAAAAAAGAAACCCATGATACAATAAAAACCATTAAATATATATATATATATATACTCAAAGAGATCATCCAATTTGTTATATAAGATTTTTGTTTTCCTTCTTCCTCAAGGTTCAATCGAATTTCGAATCAATAATCTAACATTATTTAACCAAACCTTTAAATAAATCAAGTAAGATGGATCACCTGTACCTTCGTTCCATTGGAATCCCAAGTTTAATAAAGTTTGAATGTCTTTAATTTCGACTTCTAATTCATGTTGAACTTTAACCTAAATCAGAAACCCCCAAAAAAGAAACCAAACCAAAAAAAAACATGAATGAATGGTCCTTAGAGAAGAGGTTTAAAGAGAGAGAAAGTGGGTTTACGTTGGGATCATCTGTTTTGACTTGAGTTAAATCGATTTGACAAATTTGATGTTCGTATGATAATCTATCTTTGATTCGACGATAATGTGGTAAAGCATCAGGTGGTGGTAAAGGAGCTAATCAAAAACCAAAATCATTTCCCAAGATCCATTAGATTTCCATTTTCCAAAAAAAAAGAAACTCTCTCTCTATTGACAGAAAAAGAAAAAGACTGACCAGGTCTTTCAAGATTCACCGATACTCTAAAATCAAACAATCTAGAAGGACAAGTGATATCCAATGAACCTAATTTCAACTTAACAATCGATTCTTTAATTTCTCCATTCCCTTGTGATTTAGTCACTCTAATCTGATGATCATAAAACTCATCAATATCTTTCGAATGTGAATACTTAATCTTAGATCCCAAATAATGAGCTTCATTAGTTTCCATAACTCTAAGATTTAATAATTCATTAAACGATCGATGTTGTGATTCGGTCATGTTAGTTTCAAATCGATTAGACTCTAAATTAATTAAAGCTGATTCGTTTTCTACTGGGAAATACATTCGTTCGTCTACAGTTCCATGCTTGGGTTTGATCGTGCCTAGTTTAGCTTCTACTTCTATTAAATGTCCTTCGTTCCTTTCACAGTATGGTTTAGCATGTTTCCATATAAACCGTCCGATGGATGCTACAAAATCATCATATGCTCCGATACCAAAGATCGATTCTTCTAATCCTTGTAACGGATTAGATGGTTCTAGATTCATGGAGAGATTAGGTGGAATAGGTTTGATAGGTTCTGGAAGGAGTTCTTGATGGGTATTTGAATGATGATCTGATTGAATGAATTGATTAGTAGATAAAGAGATTGGTTTTTGAGGTTCAGGATTCGAAAGAGTAGGCGTGATGGAAGGAGGTCTAGAATGATCAGATGATTGATGAGATTCAGGGATCGAATGATTATAATCAGATGAATCTGATTCTTGTCTGATAGAAGGATTAGTAGTTGAATTTGATAAGATGATAGGATGTGATACACTACGATGTGGATTGATAAGATCGGTTGAAGTAGTAGATGGTCTTGAATGAGATAATGATAGCTTTTGATGAGATAGATTTGGAGAATTGTTTTCGGAATTAGATTGATAAGATGAATGTGAATTTGAATTTGATTTGAAACGTTTAGATGGACGTGAATGATGGATTTGATTTGAAGGTGGTAAAGGTGAAGAAGGATTAAGTAAAGAAGCCAGTGATTTACTTGAAGTTGATTTACTTGTAGTTGATTGGCTTCTGATTGGTTCCATGGTGTTTTAATTTTATTTTTTTTAAATAACTTTTCTTCTAAAATTGTATTTATCTTCTCAAATCAAATCCAATCTGAAAATCAAACTCGATTCTGATGCTGATGCTCAAATATATGCGGTCAATCTGATTCTAATTTCTGATCGATGACACGTCTCCAAATCAATCGATCCATCTATAAACATATTCTCACCATCTATAAACATATCCTTCTCACTCAACCTCACTTCATTTAAAATTCTACATCCATCAAATCAACTCATCACACTTCTCAATCAAATCATCATCTACGGCAAAAATCAAACAAAAAATCAAGTGATCTTGTACGTAGTGAAACCAAATGCATAATAAAATCAAAAAATAAACATAAAAATTAAATGAATGAATGAAAAATCAAATCAGAGAAAGAAAACCAAAAACCACTGATCAACTTTATCTTCTACTTGGAGGTCCATTCACCAAATCCAATGCATCAACATATCCACCCACCAAATTCATATTCATACTCATACTCAACTTCCTACTCCCTCCTCCTGCCCCTCCTCCTGTTCCTCCTGTAACACTAGCATTAGCCAAATTAGCTTGTAATCTCAATTCTTCTCTTCTTCTTCTAATCGCTCCTTCTCTACTCTGTCTCAAAGCCATCTCCCAATCTTGTTCAACCACTTCAATCTTTCGACTCATCCTTTCTCCATCATTCATCGATTCTTCTCCTTCTTCTTCTCGACTGGTTTGGATCCTTTCAATTGGAATCTCTTCTTCTTCTTCTTCTTCTTCTCCTTCCTCTCCTTCTTCTTCCTCTCCTTCCTCTCCTCCTTCTTCTTCCTCTCCTTCTTCTCCCTCTTCCTCTCCTTCTCCTCCTTCTCCTTCTTCCTCTTCTCCTACTCCTTCTTCTCCTTCCACTTCTTCTTCTCCCTCTTCCACTTCTTCTCCTTCCACTTCTTCTTCTCCTCTATTAGCTTGAATTTGTTCAACTTCAACCTCTTCACCTAAAGATGATCTTCTCCCATACCCTTCTTCCTTCACCAACATCCGTTGTGGTCTATTCTGCTGCAGCTGATAAGAACTTCCACTCCCAGTCGTACCAATCACAGCTTGTTCAGCATTCACTCGATTTCGAATCCGATTCATCAATTGATCAGCTCTAGGACTACTAATCATAGTCTTAAGTTTCAAATTCGTTCGGATCTGTTGAGAGTTCATCAAACTAGTACCACCTAACGATCTAGACCGGATCGGTCCTCTTTCATTCGTCGATAAAAGTGAATGGATCGGTTTTTTAGGTCTAGCTTGTAAACTGGTGGCTCGTTTAGTTTTACTTCCTTCTCGACTTATTTCTTCTTCTTCTTCTTCTTCTTCAATAAACTTGATTTCTGGATTCGAAATACTATCGATTCTTGAATGCAAACTAGGTACCGGTTGAGGTTTCGATCCTTTTGATAAACTTGATGATCTTGATACCAATTTAGTAGATGATGATGATGATGTACATGTTGGTCTGGTGTTTGAATTCAATGGTTTCTTCGTAAATCCAATCAATCCCCATCCTTCTTCTATTAACCTATGTAATGACCAAAGATAACTTAATCCGAAAATACTAAAACTTAAACTTAAATTCATCACAATATAAAGATCAGGTAATCGATCAGGTGCTTTAATCATCAATTCACTCAAATGAATCAATCCTATCAAAACATAACTTATGATCGTTAAATAATCAATAAAACTCCATTGGGCCAGTTTTTTAATCGGATTATAACCTATTAAATAATTATATAAAACTTGTAATGTAACGTATTGCCAATGTAAATTATCTTTTTGAAGTAATGGCCACATACTTTCCAAAAAAAATCACAAAGTTAATCAAATTGAAATGAAAAATCAAAAAATCAGTTCATAAATTCAAACTTTTGACAATTTATCGACACAAACTCGTCCAAACGAACTAAAACAATCAGAATATCCGAAAACAAACCTTGAGCGTACCTGAAACAAGCCACATTACTAATCAATCCAGTCCATTGCCCATCAGTATTAAGATCGAATTGATTGGTGGCATGAAATTCTTGACTGATGATCATCATTAAAGGTAAGATGGGTAACAAGATTGTCTTTTCATGAACTTGAAATGAAAATAAATAAAAGGCCATTGATGAATTGAATAGACTCAAAGGTACTAATGATAAACTTCTAGGGATCTTCTTCATCATTGGCTTTTCAGTTTCGCTTTCTTCATTTCTGGCTTCAGATCCCAGATTCCAATTCACCCATATTACAATGATCATCCCAGGTAAGACAGCTAAGAGAGTCATCAATAAAGCCACTTTGGCTAACGTACTGACCTCTGCCAAACTTCGAAATTTGATGATCACATTCATTGCACACCAAAAGTTGGCTACCTTGTCTTCAAAAAGACCACGAGATAATGGAAAGATCCGATGAATCGTTTGAAGAATCGTACTAGGAAATGGAGCGAAGACGATGAATGGTAAGAAAACGACCAAGAGAGTGGTGATCGAAACAATCGCGATCTTGAAAAACAGAATGAGACCAGTTGTATGACGTAAATAGAGACATTTTCCAAACAAATAGGCAAATCTGTGAAAGAAACGAAATTCATCAGATGTATATCATAAGAAGATCTGATCGGCTCTTGACTCACATTGCAGGTGAGTAATACAATGCCATTTGTTTAAAACACATACTACAAACATATAAAGTTGCCCCAAGTAAATCACGATCAAGATGAAAACTAACGATCGCAGCCAACGTTAATCCAAGCATGATTGAGTTATATTGAAAATGACCATTATCAATCAAGATCAAATTCGGGTTCAAAAGTAATAACAAAGTTGAATGAATAGCGTTTGTGGATTTGGCTTTACTTTTAGAGATCGATCTTGAGCTGGCATGAGAAGATGAGTGATCTGATTGGTAAGTGTTGTAGGTGATGAAACAGTAGATGAAGACCACTGGGATCCAAATGATCAGATCACTTCCTAAGACTGTCCAACGTAGGAAATGCTTCAAAGAGTCGTGTAGATCACCCCAACCAGTGAGATCATCGGACGTGGGATGTGGAGGTCGGAGTGCGACAAAAATCGGATTGAAGATCCGACCGATATGAGCCAGGATCCAAGAATGATATGCTGTTAAGGGTGGATAATCTAGACCCCAATCTACAAGAATTGAATGGAGAGTTTGAGATCAGTTATTTGTGTTCTAAATTGTGAATTTGCCATACGAGCTTGTGATGATCTCAAGTAGTGAGAAAGAATAACTTGCAATTCAAATCGTAAAAATACCATTCTGAAATCTCACGATGTAGAGTTAATCCCATCCAATGTCGTTGAGCTTCCAAGTCTCCAAACAAAGGACCCTTCGAGAACCCACTATAACTACCTAGACTAACCGATAGTTTGACCAGTATGACCACTGCGATTGAAGACATCAAGATTTGGTGTTGAGGTTTTCCTGTTGAACTCCAGTATCTCAGAAGCCGAGCCAGAGGAGAGTTTGCGCCAGAAGCTTCTTCCATACGAGATTGAAGTGAGCTTGATTGTTGTTGTAAGAGACGAGATGCTTTTAAGAATCCTAATGAAGGTGGAGGACTTGGAATTGAAGTTAAGAGACTACTTGTGAGTGAGATCGAAGAAGAAGAACGTTTCAAAGGATCGTTTCTTAAGGTTCGTTTGATCGAGGTCATCTTTTGATTACTGTTACTTGGTTTCACAGAAAGTTTTTGATTAGATTTAGATTCATGATTTGAAGTTGAAGAACGAGCGTCTTGAGAAGAGTATGAAGTAGGGGTGAATTGATGAGAAGTTGAACTTTTGGTAGGTTTATGAAGTTGATAAGTAGGTTTTGAGATTTCTGATTTCGGTTTGTTTTCTTGTCGGTTTGAATTTGAGGAGTGTGATCCCTGATCTTGGTTTCTTGTTGAATGTAGCATCTTGAGCTGAAACTGATGAGAATGAGAGTGAGATTCTTGAAGGAATGAAATGAACTAGGTGATCATCATTATGCCATCGTCATTTGTGAAGAGCTGAAAGTTTGAGGTGGATCAGTAAAACTTGATACAAGTCTCTGAGTGATGACGTTGAAGAGACAAACTTAACTAAGTCCCTCTGGGAAGTACAAGTCGATTCAGACCTTCACTTTCAGCATCCAGACCCTGCCAACAGCAGCTAACCATTCTGCAACACACCCAGCCTCACATGATAAGTATAGCTCCGAGCTCGACGAACACGTTTTCTCCTGTTCCCCCTTGCTCGACAACAGTTGTGGTACAGCATTTCAGCCTCACACTACATTGACCGGCAGTAAACTTGCATATACACGTGGGGTGACAAAACCCTGGTGACTGCTCATGGGTGGATCCAGAAAACCGCCTTTGGAACTGCTCCCGCTGGTAAACCCCTAGCGATCGAAGGCTTCACGTTACCCTTCTGGGCTTGATCGTCGACCCATGAAACACGCTGCTTCGTACACAGGGGCATTAATTTTACCCCGATGCGCTCGAAGCGTGCGATAAGCAACTTGGGATTTTGTTCAATACAATTATTTCTACCTTTTCACTTGGTCAGAAGTTCCCTGAGCATCCGGTTTTCTGTTCATTATTGACCTCAGTGTAAGAACAACAAGTCATCATTGAAAGCGATGAAGTCAAATACGCTCAGCTCAGCCTTGTGCCTCATCTTGGTATCAACATTCCTTTCGACTACCATTCAAAAGAAATCTGAAAGCACAGATGCGTATGACTATATCGTTGTGGGCGGAGGCACGGCTGGTGAGCACTTTCAACCGCACCATACATCTTTTACCACCAGACCGACATATTGACAATAGACATTGACTATCGGGGACCTACCCACTCTTAGGTTTGGCAGTTGCATCACGGATTTCAGAAAATAAAAACATTTCGGTCTTGGTCCTGGAGGTGCATAAAGGATTCCTTCTTTTCAATAAACAGCGCGAGATCGGAGAGATTAAATCTTGGGATAATTTCTAGGCAGGCCGAAATGGACTGAACAACACCGGAATATCTATACCTAGCCTCACCGGTGAGAATCCACCTGGTCTAGGGGCAGGAGTAGTATTAAAACTCACTGTGAATATATTCTTCTGGCACTGGCAGGTAGTACCTTCCGGTCGGAAATTGATTGGAACTACACGACCGTTGCACTGAGTCAAGCAGGGAACCGCACCATGATTTATCCTCGGGGTAAAGTGAGTCACATTGCGAAGAAAAGCCCGATAGAAACTTGATCATGATTTATATCATCAATGTCGTATTTAGGTTTTAGGCGGCTCCTCGGCAATCAACTTCATGGTCGCCACAAAAGCGTCTCGTCCGGATTATGATACTTTTGAATCACTAGGGAATCCAGGATGGTACGTTCCTTAGCCTATGAGACCACAACGTAGAACCTGATAAGATCCATTCGGATGCGTAGGGGATGGGCCGAATTCGATAAAGCTTCCCGAAAGTCTGAAAAGTTTATAGCCCCACCTGCCACCACCAACTTTACGTTTGCCGCCAGATACCACGGTACACAAGGACCCGTGAAAACGACTTTTCCAAAGTATCTTCCTCCAAGTGTGCAGAGTTTTTTTCTGGCGGCTGGGAGTCTTAGACACGCTCGAAAGCTACAAGATAGCTTTGAAGGAGCCTTGGAGGGTCCCTACTACTTCCCGTCGACAATCGACGAGAATGCTGAGAGGATGACAAGTGCAAAGGCTTATTGTAAGTGCAACTTTGACATCTGACATGCGTAGCACCTTTTCTGATGTTCAATTGTCTCTGCCCAAGATTTCCCCATTGCTTCTCGTTCAAATCTGGCGGTCCTCCTGGATTGTGAGGTTGATCGGCTCATTGTATCAAAGTCAGACGGCGGCAAAGTCAATGTCCAAGGCGTTGAATACTCAGTTCACGGGTCGAAAAAAAAGGTCTTGGCCCATAAAGAGGTCATCTTGAGTGCCGGGTCCATTGGCACACCTGCCATCTTGGAGCGCAGTGGGATGGGTGACCCGGCAATCTTGAAGAAGTTTGACATTCCGGTTGTCCTCGACCTTCCTGGTGTCGGATCAAATCTGGCAGATCATGCAGTGGTCTTCAACACTTATCAACTTAAAGACGGTCTCACCTCTGGAGACAATCTTCAGACCAATCCTACTTATGCGGCCGAACAAATGAAGCTCTATAATGACAAACGCGATGGTATCATGACTCAGGTCAACCCGCTCTTGGATTATGAGCCATTGAGTCGAATTTTAACCAAAAAAGAATTGGATGAAGGTTTGAAGATCTTAAAAAGTAACTCATCTACCTTACCCCAACCAATCTTTGACGCTATCAATGCACAGCTGTTGCATGGAACCCCTATAGAATTCATTGTCGCAAACGGAGGCTTGGTCAGTTTGCAGCGGTCCATGTCCTCAAATTATCATACTAAAAGAGATTATCTTCTATTGCGAACAGTCTTTCATCGGATCGGCTAAACCTCCGAATGCTTCCCTGTACGTGCTTTAAAAGTATCACGATCTAAAAGTCTCAACGTGCAAAATTCTGACACATTCATCAACACCAGTATTGCGCTAGGTACCTCTCTACAATACCCCTTGTCACGCGGAACATCGCACATCAGTAGCCGTGATCCAACAAAGCCGCCCCTGATAGATCCTGGTCAGTCAAAGCTGTG
The DNA here is from genome assembly GCF_000204055.1 of Melampsora larici-populina 98AG31. NCBI lineage: Eukaryota > Fungi > Basidiomycota > Pucciniomycetes > Pucciniales > Melampsoraceae > Melampsora > Melampsora laricis-populina. Next base: position 824,684 of record NW_006768765.1, on the reverse strand, counting down.
GTGTGATGAGTGCATGGGATGGAGGAAGATTGTGTCATATTGAAACTTTCTCTTTATCCTCTTGAAGGATATTTTAGCCATCCCTTTGATCTTTGGCTTCTTGCCAAGGCAACCAAATATTCCAGAACGATCATGACAAATGCAGCTTGGAGTGGAGTTATTTCAAAAGAATTTACTCCTGGTTCCGCAGTGAAGAGCGATAAAGATTGGAAGAAACACGTGAAAGACAGCTCCTCAACTACTTGTTCGTTTTTCAAGACTGAACAAGCCATCTTTGATCTCACACTGATGTGTTTTACTACCGGTGTAATTTTGGTATTTTCAGATCATGCAGTTGGAACCGCGGCAATGCTGCCGCGAAAGCTCGGTGGCGTGGTAGACCCGGAATTGAAGGTCTATGATGTAAACAACTTGAGAATTGTTGACGCTAGGTAACCTTTCATTCACTGCATCATCCTCGATTGAATTTCTAGTTTGATTAAAGGACATTTTTTCCATCCTACAATTTCTTTAGTGTATTTCCAACGCAGATCGCCGCACACCCTTCAATGTCCGTCTACGCACTCGCTGAGCTTGCAGCATCGAAGATCTTGAACCCAGCAAAATCAGCCAAAGAGAATCCAAAGCCAAAAACACGATAATCTTCCTTGCCGCTGTGATTTTAAGTACTACAGCCCATTCTTTGATAAAATTTCTGCATATCAATAATTCTCTCTTTACCTAGACCAATAACGTTCACGTCTTGATTTGATGAGAGACAGAATCAGCCATGTTGGTACAATTGAGATGTGAAATCTCTTGACGCGTCACTTAGATCATGCGCTTATAATCTATTTGCTTACTTCATTTGTTTAAGTAAGATTGTCAATGAAGTCACAATGTTTAAGTAGATTACTTGTGATTTACTATTGGACCCTTTCTCTCATCAAACTTATAAATCATTTCCTTGACAATGTTCTTTTCATCCAGATTGTTCTTTTGTCTCAATCAGTGTGCACCTTAGTTCCAAAGCTGACACCCTTGAACAATCTTAGGTGTAAGTTATTATGATGTTATAGTTTTATTTTGTTGGATATGGAAATCAAACTTATAAATCATTTTCTTGACCATCTTCTTTTCATTCAGATCATTCTTTTGTCTTGATCAGTTAGGGTATCACATATGCTAGAACTGTTGTCACAGTTGACTTGGATTTCTAAACATCTGGCCCAAACTGTTGTGCTGCCATTCATAACATGGAAACCTACCTGGGGTGCCCTTTCAATTGAGTGCACCTGTCACTTGAAAAAGATCAATATATCTGCCAGGTGAAAACAAAACAAAACAATTCATGATTTTTTGTTCAATCAACTGCTTCACCATCTATAAATTTGAGGAATGCAAGGTCTACATACCATATGTCAACAACTCTGCAAGCCCATATCATGTCAATCATTCATTCACTGGACTCACCTATACAATTGTACATGAGCTGTCATACACAATCCTCACAACTACAAGAAATGTGGTCCTTGTTAGCCCTTGAATGCAGAAGATCAAAATTTCTTGGAGACAATCATCAAAAAAGAACCTTTTTGTTCTTGGATGAATTTAGGGAGAAGATATATGACTCTCAATGCAAGATGCCATCACATAGCACAGTTCAGTATTTACAGCTCAACAAGAGCTTTAAAACACCTGAGAAGGGATAATCAACCAATATATAACAAGTAGAAGTCGTCTAAGACTGCCTTCTTCAAAGAAACCAGCACAAGGTCACTTGCTGACCACTTTGTGATAAGAGAGAAAAAGATAAGGTACCACAGAATGATCTCAATACTATTATAAGTATTATTCCCAATTTCTAAAGCACAAAGACACAAAACATATAGATTACTGGCAATACTGTTGTAAGTATTATTCCCAAAGAAGACTTGTAGCCTTATCACACATGGATAAATTTCTCATTAATTTGAAGGGGATGATTTAAGTGACCTTGGTACAAATGTAGTAATTTAATAACAATTGAATACACTATGACAAAGGTATAAGATGAAGAAAAGGGGAACAAAAGCCTGTAAAATATCCATCATCAATATATATCATCTTTTATGAACACCCACAATAGTAAACAACCAACAAAAACCCCTCTGATCTAATTGTATGATGAAATGATTACTAATTAATGACTTTATTTAAGATGTGAAATTGATCATCATCAATTGATGTATATGTATAGATGATGGGCAGATCTTCTCACAGGGGGAAAACCGCTATCAAACCTCAACAATCTGCCCTTTTTGACTTCCATTATACAACTTCAGCCACCATCAATTTCTGCTTAGTGGATCTTACCAATCTGGAAGGCTTTCTTGCGCTTGGATCCTGTGCCAGTTACACTCCCAGCAAAAGGTAATTTTCCCAAGGAAAAAATGATTACATTTAATGCATTTTTAATCAAAAATGCTCATTTAATGCTGAATAATGCTGATTTAATGCTGATTTAATGCTGATCAAATGCATTTTCAATCATTTTTTGCTCTAAATGTATTCATTTTTTACTTGGGAAAATTACTTTATGCTGGTAGTGTTAATATTGGCATCAATTATTGAAATGTGGTCACTTTCCATCAACCGTAGTTTAGACATATGGCATATTTAGGTGAGTACATATGCCCTTTCACATTTCTTACTTTCCCATTGATTAACAATATCAGAATTGTTGACCATCATTTTCCTTATCTCATTGATTGATTTCCACCTAGTCTTTCAGACCTTTCAAATTGCTAAGCAACGTAGTTGTAAATCATCCAATCATGTCTAATCTAACCAAGCAACCAACCATTGAATTGTTTTTGTCTTCTGGATACAAGACCAACAATGGTCATCCAGCACCTCAACACTCCTCTCGCATAGTCACACCAGCAAGATGAGTCGCTGGGATGATCATTCCGTCATCTGACTCTTGCTGTGGATTGTTCAATGGGGTCCAAGATGTGAGAGACACCCATGTTCACCGACAACATGAACATTTGGTCTTGCTACCTGGTGATCATCCACCTTTTGGAACAGCACGTGGACAATCAACCATGGTTTCACACTCCTCATCTACCGTTACCATAACTTTAAGCCAATCTCAGTAAATTACTAATAGTCTTCTTTTATTCTTATGTTGATTCCTTTCTCCATTGTTCAATCATTTACATTCATTTTCCCTTTTATTGTGTTTAAGGGCCGTGGTCTGTTTGATGAGTCTCAAGATGAGAGGGACATGAACGTTCACCAACAACATGAACATTTGGGCTCTCTACCAGGGGCTCAACCACCTCACAAACCAGCCCGTGGACGTAGGGTTTCAGGCCTTTTGTCTGAGTGAGTCTAATCTTGCTTCCTTCTATCCTTTCTGTTATTGATCCTTCCATAACTCTTATTACTTATTAATTTGTAGCTTAGGTTTCAGGTACTCATTGAGGCAGATCACTCTCTGTATCAGATGCTGATAACAAGTCAATACATTCAAATCCAGTGGTAAGCAAAGATTTTTGTGACTTCAAACTTGGTACTGATTGCTTTGCAATTATAACCATCTCCAGATACCATTAGGTCCTCCAGAGGTAGATTTAGCCCAAGATTCAGATGAAGAGAACTTACGCATCAGGAAACGGAAAGAAAACTGGAAAAAGAAGAGTTTGATGACCCATTCATTTATTTTGAACCTCCCACCCATGCTAACAGCAATGTAAGTTCCTTTCTTGCTGCTCTTCCATTCCTTTCATTATATCCTATCATCATGAAACAGCCCAACTGATAGCTTGAATTGATTGGTAGCCGCTTGATCAACCCGGCCTATCCTACAAGTGCCGCATGTGCTTTGTACCCTTTCTGAAGGTTTACCCACCTTCAATGAAAGGTTACACCCTCACCCAAACTCATGCTTGACTCCTTTGATTTCTGGTCTCATCCAATTGAATTCACCTTATAGACCAATGTATGGTTCATTTCCAGGTGGGTATCATATGTATGGATTCTCACAACCGCTACATACCCTTCTTACCCAAACCCATCAGTTCAGCTTGAACACAGCAATATATAGCCTCTCATTGCAAGAATACATACCCAACCCCAACCCCAGGCATAGCCGCCCCCACCATTCCCCTTGACTCATTATACCCTCCTTGTTTTAAGTCTACCTACTTACGAATGTGTGTAACAAACCTAAATATCAACCCGTCAACAACAAGTTTATTGTATGCTACCTAGGTAGGACAACCTAAGTATCAACCCGTCAACCAAAAACCTCCCCCACTTATCACTTGTCAACTGTAAACACCCAACCCAATTAGGTACACCCACAGCTTGACTCCACTACTCTACCCAAATCCAACCCTGCATGCATCACATATCACTCTAAGCATTCCCAGTATCCCAGCATTGCACTTTGTTATTCATTCTTAACCTTGTTCCCATTTTTCAAATGGCCCCAAATTGTAACAAGAAGGCCAGAGTCTCAGCCTCCACAGGACCCACGACCCAACACACTCGAGCCGGAAATACAAACACCATTAAGCCTGACCAAGGTCGGAGCTTTACTACTATCACCATCATACTCTCTCTGTCATATATATTGCCCTTGCTGATTCTTGACTTGGCTGCCTTGACAGATGGAGACAATGCTGAAAAGTCTCAGTGTGACAGCCCTTTGAGTTACAAAAGTAAATTATAATTATTTGTCCCCATGATTTTGAGGCTGATCTTCAGATCTTCATTCTGCAACATAATCATATTCAGATTCAGATTCCAATATAGAGTCAAATGTATCCCTTGCGGAGGAACATGAGAATGGTCTGGTAATTTTCCCAATCAGAGTAATCCCCCTTTGCTGACCAATCATTATGTACCACAGAATCTGAACAGGATGATGTGGCAGCTGCGCCAACAAAGAAGTGCAGGAGACCCACCAAGATCAAGGATTCAAACTCAAAGATCGACCATGCTACCAAACTCCCTCATCCTGAGTAACCTGCTCAACCTTGTGATAATTTGGGGATTCCTCTAGCCAAAAATCCACCAGTAAAACCCACGCTTGGAAACTACCAAGAACTGACCAAAAGATGGAGTCCTACAGAGATCAAACATTACCACAAGTGCACCAAATCTAAAGGCAATAACCAAATTCCGCCGAGCATTCTTGGTGAAGCCCAATCACTTGGAGAGGAGCTGACAGTGCGCTTGGAATTTTTGTGTCTTTCTGGTGTGGTGATCTATTTATGGGATCAATCAAGAAAATTAATCATCATTACTTTATCAATATCAAGTTATTAGAAAACTTCAGTGTAGCAGAAAATTTGAAATGGGGGTTTTCAGATCAATTGAAGCTCTTATAGGCTTATGTGTAGTTATTGGCTCAAGATTATGTCATCTCATTTCAAATATATTCTTAAGATCATTATCGTTTACTTACAAAGTTATTACAAAAAGACGGAAAAAGCAAAAAAAATCAAAAATATAGGTATAAAGGTTGGAAAATGGTTTTTAGGGTATTAATAATAGAGTTATGACTTTTATGAGGTTAGAATATGAAAGAACAACATTTTATTATACAGTAACAATTTTAATCTTGAAGGTTGATAAGGGGAAACAGAAGTTATCATCAGAAAGGTACTTTTTCGAGGATGGTAAACAAGGGTTATACGTGTAGTTTACATAAGTAATGGTGGTAATAGTGGAAATTAAGGTTGCCAAGAGGATTTTCTGGGATTTTTGAGGTTATAGAAGATGATGTCATATTACATGAGCAAGAAAAAGAGAGTACAGTGCGTAAAGGCTAATCTCAACTACAGCTTTACCCGATCCCAATTGTTGGTCAAAGAAAAATCCAGACTTTTCAGCCGTGAGGAATGTGCTACAGAGGCAATACACACTCTCAAAACATCATTTTTTCACTCAATCCTTTCTCCTTATCATCCTGATCTGTTGATCCGTGTGGTATTTGGTATTTTCTTGCTCTATCTGACTTCTCAACTTTTGCCTTTTGATAATATCATTTGCATGGTCTTGTCATCCTTTCAATATGGTTACACTTTGAAACAAACAACTTGATCTTTACATTGTCTCAATCTTGACATCATATTGATCTTTGCCTTAACTTGACCCTTAACCTCAAAGCAATTTGTACCTTAACTCACTCTTTACCTCAGATTGATCGTTACAATGTCACGGTCTTTACAGTGTCATGCTCTTTACAAAGACTCATCTTTACATAGACTCAATCATTACAATTATCAATCTGCTCATCATCAGATAACCCATCAATCATCCCAGACACCCTACTCAAATGCTTTTGAAATTACTTGCACTTGGTGACTGCTTTTCATACTTCTTGTCTACAGATGGTGAGTGTTTTTTGCTAACTGATCTTGTGAGATTTCTCAAAGAGCTACTCTGCTCCCTAATTGCTCAGAGGAGCTGAAAGGTAGGATTGTAAGAACTTAAGCTAAGACCGTAAAGACTTAAGCTAGGACCCACAGGACATAATATAGGCTCTTAAGACGTAGGCCAGGTACTTAAGTACATAAGCCAGATACTTACACACATAAGCTAGGTACTTACACACATAAACTAGGTACCTAAGGGCTTAATTAGGTGGCTTAGGTATGGGTCCCAATTTTTAGGCTGGTGAAAAAGAAAATTGGGGGGGTCCCTGGGTCCTATGGACCATGGTATCAGAATCCTAGCCAGTCCCATGATTCCAGAACTATCACAAAAAGGTGTGAAAGGTTACGCCAATATCTATAACATTGAGTTTGAAATTCAAATTTATTTTGCCGGAGGACCTGTAGTTGAGATTAGCTTTTGCGCGCTGTAGCAGCTGTGAAAAGTGAAGAAAATGGGTGAATTTTGTCAAAAATGAAGGTTTTCAGCTCATTACATATGTCAAATGACATCAGATTGTGATGGTAGATAGCTCATTCAACGCAAAAGAGTAGATTACATAATCTACAAACTTTAAATCACTGGTAGAGGAGGTTTATGAAAAAAGTCATAAGGGAAATAAGAAATTGGTGTGAATCTCAAATTTACAGTCACAAGTCAGCATGTAACACCAAAAACCTTAACTTCACAACTCAATATCTTACTCATCACTCATCAGAAGGAGGTAACATGGGTGTGATAAATGAAAGATGTACTATAGTAGTTCAAAATTGGACCCCATCTGAAAAACATTGTAATCTCAAACATTGGTTTGCAGCTGGTTTACAAGGAAAAAATCACCTGTATTCATCTTAAGAAGTGCTGTACATTGAGTCATTGTGTCATGAATCACTTTTGGCTGTGAAAATTACATCATACATTAGTAACAAGATCATTACATTGCGTCATCATATGGTTTTTAGGGTTCTTTAGGCGGATTTGGCTGGTTTTTGAGGCTGTTGACTATTGTAGAGGTTGTTACATGTGGATATAAGTACTCCTTGATGATTTTGGGATTGTTTTTCCACTTTCTGCATCTTATACCTTTGTTGTAGTGTTATAATCATCATTTATTTACTATATTTGTACTAAGATCACTTAAATCCGCCCCTTCAAAGCAATGAGAAATTTATTCACGTGTGTTAAAGACTATAAGTCTCTTTGGGAATCGTACTTACAACAGTATTGCTAGTAATAAACATAGTTTGTGGAATTTGTGCTCTTAAAATCTGGGAATAATACTTACAACAGTATTGAGATATTTCTCTGGTGCCTTTATCTTTTTTTCTGTTATCACAAAGTGGTCAGCAAGTGCCCTTGTGCTGGTTTCTTTGAAGAAGGCAGTCTTTAGGCAACTTCTACTATATTACACGTAGTAGATTATCCCTTCTTAGGTGTTGTAAAGCTCTTGTTGAGCTTTAAATACTACACCGGCGGCATATCCTACGACACACTGAAATATGGAGTGTCAGTGACCTGCCCATCCATGTCTCTATTAGCTTGGGACAAGCCATGCTGACCTTATTCCTATTACCATCACCTCTACTTCAGCCATTGGGCCATCCACAAGGATGAAACCACCCTGTAACATGTATTTTGCAAATTCAGCAAGGTTGCCACGGAAGACAACATCAGTAAGTATTTCAACCACTCAGAGCACCCACTATGGTGACAGTGATTTATCGTAAAATTTGCATTCCTGAGCGCGAAATTTGATCATGCGTGATTTACCAAAGATGGTAACCGCATGAAATCCACTACGGGATGATGTTAAGTGTGATTTACCAAAGATAAATCACTGTGAATCAATCAGATCCACAGTGGTTTGATTTTGAAATGAATTTATCATAAACTCAATCCAAAAAGCCATTCACCAATGCCCGCTCCAAATTCCTTGAAAAGACATCGACCGTCTTTTGAAGTCTTCAAACGACAACGATGAGAAACAACAAGAATTTGACAGACTTGTCTTCTTCTTTGATAGGCCTCACACACCACCTCCACCACCTCGGAATTGAATCTGAATAGATCAAGATCGAGCTCAGTGTGCTGATTGATTGTATGATGACTATGTCACACCTGAATTTTTGAGGTGTCTCACAAAACTATAAGATGTAGGGTGATATTGCACATTCAGATTTCATTGTAGCAGAAATTTACAAGGACAACAAGAGTATTTCATGGTTAATTAATAATGATAATCTACACAAGTCGTGAGTAAAGTTGAAACAAGTAGAGTAAGGGTTGTTTTTATGATAGGAAAAATATCAACCCTTGATTGAAATCGATTCGATTCGAAGGATGTTCCAAAATATGGTGTATTGAAGTCGACTTTTGAGGATGAGGTTTGAAGTTTGAAGGCTGAGCTTTGGACTTGAAGTTTGAAGTGTTGAAGTTGAGGTTTTGAAGTTGAGGTTTTGAAAAATACAGTTGTTGATCGATTATCCTACGATAAATCAAGTCGTAGGCTTGCGTAGATCTGAACACACGGAGTGCAAGATTTGACGCGGTCGTACGGACTGCAGGTCTAAAACAGGTCCATAGTGGACCTGTGGGTATTTTAGTGTTACGGTAACGCTAAATCACGTCGTTAACGCAACCATAGTGGGTGCTCTCATTGTCCAAAATGGCTACTAAGTCCTGCCCTTGCTTTTCTCAGTGCCTCAAATGGAACTCAAAACCGGTGACAAAGAAAGTGATGTGATACATAACAAACACATGGCAACATACAACAATGTAGTATCTAATGCTTGGCAGGAACTTAAAACCACCCCCAATGTACACATTTTTGAAAAACCACTCTTCAATCACATCACACTTGTCATATCAAACAAGAATGACCCGGACAAAATCAAGCCTCACAAAGTCCTCAATGAAGAAGAACCACACTATTGATCCAAATTTGAAAGGCCTGTGAATGTCAACAAAGTTAAACACAAACTTGCTCTCAGTCATAATGCTAAACAGAGTTTTAAGTTTCAGGAGAAGGGCATACGGCAGATTGAACATATTCATACCTTAGTATGAATTACTTTTACTGTACTGATGTGAGTTTAATGTTAACATAGACTGTTTGTTTGTTTGTTTACCCAGCTTCAACTTGCGCACAAAACGTACGGCATGCATTTCCACCTCATGACCCTGTCTTGGAACTCAACAACTACCAACCCTATGGCTGGCTGGACCAAAGAGTTCAGCTCTGATCCGGTGTACCTCAGAAGTTTCTCATCTCCCAACCACCTCCTTGAGAGGTTTGATCGATCAGTCACCAGTTGCAATTTTGCCCACTCCAAGCAAAAAACCACTGGAACAAGTGCAAACGCCCAACTTTGTAAGGACTTCACATCAAATCTCAACAAGCTTGTTAGTAAGTCACATCACACAAGCTTATATGCATGGATGTGTAATACATCAAACATTGACCTCATCATCATCATGGCCTTCCAGTGAATCACCTTAAGAATATCAACCGTAAACTGCTCAAGCCAAGGGTACATATGCATCCAAAGACAAAGAACTGTGATGTCCAATTATGACACACCATTTTTTCAAATGGCATTCGGCTTGCAGTTGACCAGACTCCCAATTACAAGGTGACTCTGGACATGCTGTCTGCTGGCCCAGCAGCCATCATGAACAACAAAAGTATGATGCGCACTTGGAACAAAGATATTCTAGCCAGATGTTACCCTTTAGTCGTGGTTCCTGATGTGCCAGTGACCTGATGTGATTTTTAATCCTCATATCCTACCTTTCCATTCACAAAATTGAAATTTACTACCTACCCATATACAAAAACCCAATTTGTCAGAAGTCCGAATGCAATGTGAATCATAACAAATTCCCTCAGAACTCCTGACCAGCAGAGCAGCATGAAATGACTTGATACGGATTGTAATCTACGCAATAGAGCAATAAGAAACCTGGACAGACAGGTTTGAGATGTGAGCTCTATGAGTCTATCTCAAATAGATGAAATGAACAATGGAGGAAGGATCAACACCTTACCTGCAGGAAAGCAGGATACAAAGGAGAAAGTAAAAAGATTCTTGAGCTTTCAATTTCCAACGGTCATAACTTCTGACAAACTAAGAGAGAGAACAAGATAAAAATGAAAGGCTAATAAAGTGTAACACTATTTACCTGGACAGACAGGTTTGAGATGTGAGCTCTATGAGTCTCTCTCGAATAGATGAAATGAACAACGGCAGAAGGATCAATGCCTTACCTGCAGGAAAGCAGGATACAAAGTAGAAAGTAAAAAGATCAAAACAAGAGAGTGAGAACAGTCCAGATAATGTTAAGTGTAGTATGTAGAATAAAAAGACTTACTCTTGAGCTTTCAATTTCCAATGGTGAGGAGGAAAGAGAGAGCTTGAGAGGGTCAAGGTATATATGAAAAACAACCGCACACACATGACAAAGAAAAACTCTGATAAAACAGGGGTTCACACACAACCACAGGCACACAGACACGTAGATAATGATGACTATTCTCAAAGCGTAAAGACTCAGTTGGTTTTGTGGACCAATCCATCATACATTCCTAACCAACTATCCTGATTCAGACAGCTTCAAACATTGTATACCTATCCATCTCATGAAACCTGACATTCAGACATTCAACCATAACACATACTACAAAACTCTCTAACCCTGTACCCTCTTCAGCTTTATCACACAACTACCTCTTCCTTAAGTCGTGAAGTACTTGACCAAGATGCAATTTACAACAACACAGCAGGCCGCCACATCTCGTGTATAAAGCCAGATGCATGGCACACCCAATCATGTGCGCACAAGACAAGCTCAGCAATTATGTGTGCGCAATCACGTGGTGGGCCCGGGTTTTGAATTTTGGGCAGGCCCAGGCGCGGATTTTGACTGTTACAAAGGCACACCTATAGTGGGGGCGCAGAGGCGTGCCTCTGAGGTGTCACAATCCCCCAAAAATCAAAAAAAAGGTAAAAAACCTGCTAAACAACATCAGAAAGCACTTTTTCGTATTTCATAACAGTTCTGCTGCACATCTAATGAACATTTATTGAAGTAAATCATTGAAAAGATCCTCCTCATCCCAATCTTCATTCTCAGATCCCTCATCTAAAACAATAGCAACAGCATGTTCTGCTTCAACTCTAATATTGAATAATGTTAAATCAAACAGAGTGTCTATAAAACCACTCTCAGTAATATCCTCTTGGTCTTTTTCCTGATCCAACTCATCTTCACCATGAACTCTATTTTCAAACTCTTGAACTTGATCAAGATCTTCAAATTGAGGATCTAAATCTTGTAATTCATCAGTAGCAGCAGTTTGATTGTTATTGTTGATCAATTTGGCCACACAATTTGGTTGCTCAGATTCAAGGTCCATCTCAATTTGAGACATCATCTTTAAAGTTGAGACATCCATTCGAGGGCGCGACTTGGTCTTTTGAGAACCCATCCGCGAAAAGAGGCTTTCAACACCCGCAGCGTGGGGTACAATTTCTAAGAGCTTGATGGCAAACGACTTGAGCTCTTGAGTTTGTGGATTAGCTGATACCTTCAACCAGTAATTCATGGCAGATGAAGCTAAACAATAATCAAGATTAGTTACATTATCACATCCGATATGATCATGAGAAATCACAACTTGCCATCTGGAGGTATACAAAATGGACCCTTGGAGTTGTAGTATTGTAAGACTTGTGTGATGAGGTTTTTACATTCAATCTGTTTAAACTTCCAAACTTTCGCAATTTTGACTACAGCTCGCGTGAAGTAATTGATATCGTATTTTTGAGACGCAGCCATTTGACGAAACTGAGGTGTCAGGAAAAATCCAAGGATGTAGGCCGGTTCATCAAAGACTTTGCATTGCTTGTTGATTATTTGAATACAGTGAGACTTGAAAGTTGAATATTGAGCTTCAACTTTCATATCTTTGAGCTTTATGTACAACACAATCACCTTGCTCCAAACTTTGCCAACGGTAGTATTCGCACGTTCTAATTTTGCAATTGTATCAACAACTGGCTGGAGTACTCGGACTAAGAGATCATTTGAAGCAAAGTGAAGCCAATTGTAAACAATGTCCCAAATACTTTTCTTGATTGCAGGAGCGTCCGTTGATCAATTGATCAAAGTCTCAACACATTTCCAAAAACCGAGTTCATGTGATTGAACATACAGACAGACTTTGGAAAAAGAGAACCATTGAGTCTCGGAGAAAGTTTTGATTCCGTGTCCGACCTTCTCCATAACTCGCCAGTTCTCTAACCATTGCATCCAATAATGAGCTTTGGTAAAAAAATTGACTAGTTCTTTGTTGTTGGAGACTACTTCCTTCATGCTTGTATGCGACAGAATATCTTTAGTAACCAAGTTGATAACATGAAGACAGCAGGGTAAGGTGATGATCGCTGGATGTTCCTCAGCAATGATTTTCTATCATTTCACAAAGAGAGAGAAACATTCATGTGAGATCACAAGTCAGTGAAAAGAAACAAGAAGCACCTTGAAAAGTTGACTCACACGAAACGTGATTATAACTGATGGAGAATCAGTGACAACAGCACCGATCTGAAAGCGGAAAAGGTATTTTCAGAGGTATGACGCTTTTGATTCAGTTCGAGAACATCAATGAACTGCTTGACTTCGGTGCCTTGTAAAACTAAAACTGCGTATATACTATTTTTTGATACGTCAGTCCAGCCATCTAAAGTGATGGTCAAATTTGACTGTTTCGCCAATTTCTCTTTGATTGCTATCTTGTGTTTAGCATGTAAAATTGGAAGTACATTTTCCATCGTCCGATATTGAGGAGGAGGCTTGAATACACATACAGCTAGCATTTTTTGATAGTTCAAGAAAAATTTGTAGTGAAGGAATCTAAAGGCTACCTTCCCCGAGATGAGGCATTTCAAAAGCTCTTCATCGAGATCAGCTAACTTGGCCTTGTTGTACGTTCTGAAGTGATGCAGTGAGCTGAAATCATGGATGAGTTTCGACTTTGGAACCAGTGGGCAAGCGCCATCATCACTTAAGCCAGTTTCCGTTGCAGGTTGAGAGTTTGATCGCCCAGTCTTCTCATTATGCTCAGCAAGTATGAGCTGTTTGTATTCTGACTTTTTTGAGATTGAGATTGACGGGCATTTCTTGGTGATATGATTAAATAATCCACTTGACTTTCCATCCAACGTAGCCTTACAGTGCTGACATTGAGCCCGGCGGCGGTTTGTTGATGCGTTCAGTTCAGCAGACATCAAGAATGCTGTCCATCACTTTCCAAATCTGACAGTAGGTTGGTTCCACTTGGCTGAGGCGGACTTTGACAAGGAGGATTTGGTTTTTGGCATGATATGGAAGGATTATATTGCTGAAGGTGGCTTTGAGATTGAGGATATGTTGTAAGGTGAGTGCTTTGAAGTGTGATTTGAATTTTTTTCACACAGTAACTTGGTGGAATAGACCTAAACCTAAATTGGGCACGCCACCTCCAATTTAGGCTCCAAAAGGCCTGCCCCTGGGGCAGGCCAATTGCGCCCCGCCCACCACGTGAGTGCGCAAGGTATATCACAGCATGCACCTGGTGTTACCGGTTACCCAAATTGCATTCATTGGTCCCAGTCCCAGTACCGGTACCGCAGCCATAGTCACACTTTCACCGCCTTAACCTATTCACCACACTTCACACTCATTTACTGGTACTGTGGTCGCATCATCACTGCCTCAGACCTATGTACCGGTACCACAAATTCAATGACTGTAACGGTACTGCAGTCAAAATGTGACGGCTTACCCACCAATGAACCCTTCTGATGTTCCACTAAAATTTCACATTGCTCACCATCGCACAAGCCCATCTTCCTTTATTCAAGTACTGTCAGTCATGAAACGCAATTGAACCCACTGTCATTGGCAAAACAATCCACCATGCATCATCCAGGACCCTTCTCAGAGCTAAAGGTTTGATACCTGTCTTTATTTTTATCTTTTTCAATTATGAATTTTTGCAACCTGCTTCAGGAATTATAGCTCTGAGCCTGATATTTGAGCTTGATTCTGCATGCATACAGGGTACCCGGATGTGCTCTTGGATGCATGGAGCAAGATTTTGATGTCCTCCCAAACTGTGCGCGAACTCAAGCTTCCCATCCGACAATCAACAATCAACCACCAACGAATCAAGCTACAAGTCAGAGCTCACCGACCTGTCAGACCTGGACAATTCTCTGCCGCCCAAAGGACCAAGGTACTACTAGCTTTCCTAGTTTGAAAATCTCGGCATTGTCTAATGCTGCACTATTTATTCTGGCCTTAGTGCAACTTCCGCTGCTGATCCTCTGACCAAACAAGCCCCCACAACCAAACTACATCCTGCACCCAAACAAGCTCCTGCGCCCAAACCACCTCCCACAATCAAGAAGGCAAAAGGCGCTCAGCTCAAACCAAAAACTTTGAAGAAGACTAAGAATTGACGTGTCGCAACCAAACCAAAGCCTTGCACCACAAAGCACCCAAACACCTTAGGCCAGATGTCCCAGCTTATCATTTCTGAAGCACCTATTGCCGCCGTTCTATGGTCGCACACTACCTCCATGGCGTCTTTGGACACACCAGGGTAATTCTTGTTAAATTTGACTTAGCCTTAGCGTATTTCCTGCAACACACACACCACCTTAACCCCGGAGACATTCCGAACAGTGTCAACAAGATTGTGGATGACTTCTCTCTCCTTAAACCGCTCACCGGTTGGCAGGACAGCCTCCTCACCTGTGTCCAACACATCAAGCAATCCCTTGACCACTTCACCGCTCACCCTGCATCTCCAACACCTTTTGCCCTACAATATCCAAACATCAACACCCTAAATGAGTTAGCAATTCAGCAATCCAAGTCTCCAGTAATTGTAGGTGAGGAAGAAACAGTCATTTTTGTCAATTTAGTGGGTAGAGTAGTGGCTGTTAGCATCCCTCCAAAAGAAATCCAGCTAGATAAGACTCTCAGCAGTCAGGCAAGTCTCATTTCATAGTGTTCCGCTTTTACATCCTAGCTGACCCTAGTTGGCATGACAGGAACAAGGTTGTAAGGCTTTCATGGCTGCAGCTGAGGTAAACAGTGCCTTGGTCAAGACCCACTTTGGTCCAATGACCAAGGTAAACTTTGAACGTACACAGAATCTACCAACTTCAACCTCGCAGAGTCTGTTCTCTGTGAAGCCTAAAGCCAGCACACAACTCAATGGTGTGTATTCTTCTTTCATTGAGGTTCCTGGAACGCTGAACGGTTCCATGCCATCTCAGGGTGTTGGATCTGGTCAATATCACTATGTCTGCCTGTGTGTGTCAGGTCTATTTGAGCACACAGAAGATTCTAAAAGAAATATCAAACAATTTCCTTGATCTGACCAGATTTACTAGTGTCCTTTGCCGATTTATCAAAGACAAAGGCCACCCCTTCAGTCTTTTTTGAAGTCAGCCCGCATACAAGTTTTAGGGTGCACAATGGGACATGAACAGTGACTTCTAGTAATAAAAAAGGGCTTATGGAGGAGGAGCAAAAGAGAACTCCCAGAAAAGACTTTGAAAGTTTAATAAAACCAATTCTGTGTGCTCGCATCAACCTGACATACCGAGGCAGACATGGTGTATGTGGTAGGTCAAAACGCCTGAATTGAATTATCTCTGTGTGTGCATGTGCTTACCAAGTTTCCATACCTGTCTCTTCCACACCTTCATCACAGGAATGCGCCAAGGGCATGACGGACACTCAAATGGCTCTAGGTCCTAATCAGCAGGGTCACGCTTCTTCCGGCTGGCAACAAGACAATATCAGCCATTACAACCTGCCCACCTTGATTCAGATGGGCAAAGAACACACATATAAGTGTGAGGACCACACACGGATCGATTCTGAGGTGTTATGGTATCACAAGCTGGGGCATCTTGTAAACAAGGCATTCATGCCTCATTCTTATGGGTTTGCAATTAGGGTGTTCAAGTCATTGTGAAAAAGGGAAATCTAGGCGCGGCTCACAAGCCAGACATGAGGATATAGCCTAGAGGAATGATTCAAATGAAGGAGAAGATGACAATGATGATGGTTGTCGTCCACATAAAAAGAAGTATAAAAAAACCAAAAACAAACTTTGTGACTACTTTGAGGGTGCAGTCTCAGATGAGCCTGGTTTATTGATATCATCATGCCTTCTGGCACCTCTGCTGAAGCATCCCATTCTTGACTCTTGTTTTTCTCCTCTTTCTTGTTTGTCTTTTACCAAATTCTTTTTGGGTTGCCATTCAAATGAACAACTCCAGGCGTGTCAGGGCCCGGGGTCCCCTCGGGGCGCCGGGTTGGGTGTTCAGCTTGATTTTGTCTTGGTTCTCGTAGCAAAATTTGTGCAGCTTTCCAGAACCACCAGAGGCCGAGGAAGGTTACCAGACTTTACCCCCTGGTGCAATAGCAAGATCTCATTTGAAAAAGGAATTTAAATTCAAACATAACAAATATGTAGCACGAAATGGTAACCTCAACAAAGTCCTGCTGCGCTCGAAGCGCGCGAGAGTCGGCGTGGGACTTTGTTGAGTTTTAACAAATTCGAAGCCCGGATAAAAGTTGTAACAAAGTCTTTAACGAAATGGGAGCCCGGATAGGCCCGGATAAAGTTAACAAAGTCCCACGCCCGCCTCGCGAGGCTGAAGGCTTGCAGTTAAATTGGTGTACATATCAAATCCAACTTTCAATACTGCGATGTCTCGCGATGTCTTACTGGATGAACGGAACTACAGACTTATGAGTCATCCACTCGATCATCTCTCTGTTCTGGATAAAACCCCCTTTCCTTTTTGTTTTTTCTTGACCCGTACACCAATTTTAGCTCACTTGCACATTTATCTTTCTTCGATTCCAAAAGTCAGAAGATCGCTAGGAGCTGATCTCTATCACCATGGACCAATTTATTCGTCATTTTTACACAGTTGTCTTGTCTTTGATAGCTTTGTCTACCACCATTCATTGTGCTCACACAGATTCAAATGAGTTTGATTACATTGTTGTGGGAGGTGGAACAGCCGGTGAGTTTTGACATACGTTGAATGGATATGACCACAAAAATGTGCATATTAAAATGGAATTTTTTGACAAATTTTAGGACTGGCTGTCGCCTCCAGAATCTCAGAAGACCCAAGCATCACGGTTTTGGTCCTTGAGGTAGGCCGAAGTTTCGCTATCTGCAATAAAAATTGCATTTTTGAATCAAAGATTGTCTCTTGTAGGCGGGCCAAAAGGGGCTTGGCAACACCGGGATCTCCATTCCTGGCTTAGCCGGTGAGTCTTTTCAACATTTGGACAAGACCAGAATCCAGACTAACTGGTGGTGATTTCACCCTACAGGTAGTACCTTCCGAAGTGGAGTCGATTGGAACTATACCACCGTTCCTATAACTGGAGCAGGTGGCCGAACAATGATTTATCCTCGCGGTAAAGTTAGTCAAAAAGATGAAGCTGATTATGGGTTTAGCCTGATTTACCAAATCACAGGAACTTGCCTCACTGATCAATCTTACTTTTTTTCATTGCTCATATCAGGTCTTGGGTGGATCTTCAGCGTTGAATTTTATGGTCGCCACAAAAGCATCTCGCCACGATTATGATACCATCGAATCACTGGGAAATCCAGGATGGTAGGCGTCCCATATATATCTGTAAATCACAAGCAATCAAAGCGACTTACAAACAGCTTTTGATCCACATTAGGGGGTGGTCGGAATTCGATCAAGCTTCCAAGAAGTCGGAAAAATTCATTGCCCCCACTACTCACAATTTTACGTTCGACCCCAAATATCATGGTTTGAAGGGAGTTGTCGAAACGACCTTTCCAAAGTATTTGCCTCCGAATGTGCAAGGATATTTTGCAGCAGCAAAAGATCTTGGTCACCTCAAGAAATTAAAAGACTCCTTCCAAGGGGAATTACAAGGCCCTTATTACTTTGCCGCAACGATCGACGAAAAGGCCGAAAGAATGACAAGTGCTAAAGCATATTGTGAATACGTATTAGCATTTCCCGATGTCTAGCAGCATTTCTGATGCCCATCGTTTTCTTTTACAGATTTCCCAATTGCCTCGCGCCCAAATTTAATTGTCCAGGTGGAATCAGAAGTAGATCGGCTCTTGACCTCTAAGTCGGATGATGGACAAGTCATTGTGCGAGGTGTCGAATATTCATCTCAAGGCGTCAAAAAAACGGGCTTAGCCCGCAAAGAGATCATCCTGAGTGCTGGGTCCATTGGCACGCCTGCCATTTTGGAGCGAAGTGGGATGGGTAACCCATCGGTCTTGACTAAATTTGGTATTCCGGTCGTAGTCAACCTCCCGGGTGTAGGATCAAATCTCGCAGATCATGCCGCCATCTTTAACACTTATCAGCTTAAAGCTGGCCTCACCTCTGGGGACGATCTTCAGACCAATCCTACTTTTGCTGCTGAACAAATGAAACTCTACAGCGAACAATGCAACGGTATTTTAACTACTATCAACCCGCTATTGGATTATGAGCCACTAAGTGCCATCTTAACCAAGGCAGAAATGGACGAAGGTTTGAAGGTCTTAGAAAGCGACTCATCTCACATACCCAAACCAATCTTCGATGCCATCAAGGCACAGCTCCTGCATGGTACACCTATAGAATTTATTGTTGCAAACCAAGGTTTGGTAAATGCCACCCAATAAGAGTATCTTTGACATTCTTGATACTAACAACGATGTTCCTCCCTACTTTGCAGTCCTTCCTTGGAGCCACCCATCCTCCAAATGGTTCTCTGTGCGTATTCTGAGAGTATACAGTCCTTCCGATCATGTAGAGGAAGCTGAGACTGACTTGCATTTCCAATCAGTATTGGGATTGGAGCTACCCTACAATATCCCCTATCACGAGGAGAAACCCACATCAGTAGCCGCGATCCACAAATGCCGCCGCAGATTGACCCAGGTATGTCGACTTTTAGTCATGCACCTAGATACCTTGATGAACTTGACATCGTCCCTAACTCTTTTCAATCTACAGCTTATTTCAAGCATCCCTATGACCTTTGGCTCCTTTCAAAGGCGAGCAAACATTCCAGGGCTATCATGGACCGTCCATCGATGCAAAGTGTCATTGTAAAAGAATTTACTCCAGGTGACGCAGTGAAAACCGATGAGCAGTGGAGTTCATGGGTCAAATCGGCTTCCTCACCCAATTGTTAGTTCTCAACGCTTCAGAGCTGTGTATCATGGACTGATTTTATGATATTTTCGAATTCTTCCATCTTAGATCATGCCATAGGAACCGCAGCCATGTTGCCTCGCGAGCATGGTGGGGTTGTAGACACCGAATTGAAAGTATACGGCGTAAAGAATTTGAGGGTTGTTGACGCTAGGTATACACCATTTCTAATCATGATGAATCAAAATTTCTAAATCAATGACTATCTTACTTACTTTCTCCGTGTTAATTAAACTTTCACAGTATCATTCCAACTCATATAGCCGCACATCCATCAATGACCGTATACGCCATTGCCGAGATGGCCGCAGAAAAAATCATGAAGTCAAAGACTGCTTGAAGAATGCGACTTTCTGACGTATATACCACCCTGATATTTCATCGTTGCATAACATTAATATATCTTCCTTCATTTCGACAAACGGATTATTGTATGTACTGCATCTGTCTACCTAGTAACGTAGTATTATTTACTTTTTCATGATAAGTAAGCTACAAGTTTGGTTTCGTATAATTTCATTGAGGAGGTCTTGCGTCTACACGAATTTCAAGCCTCTAGACTAAAATGGTAAAGAATAAGAATGCCGAATGCCAGAGAGAATTCTTAAGGTCTTCTTCAATGGACCGCCATCCTCGTCTTAATCATCAGTAACACATTGACATTTTCTGCTTTCGCACAATTATAAGATGGGTTCATCAATGGATTCATACCATCCTGCATTTGATATTTTTATTCTCCAGGGGCATCCTGAGCCTTCAAGAAGTTTTGCATGATAATTGTGGAGCTCAAGGTGGCTAAGGAGTGCCTAAAGTTTTATGTACTCTACTTTGGCCTCCGGCCCTTCATTTCTTTTTCAAAAACACTAGGAATGTGCATCCCACGTGGCTTATTTAATAGTTTTCCAACATTTATAAATTTCAGGCAGCTTGTTGATTTAGTGACAGTTGTATCTTAGTCATCATTCCATCCTGAACCTCCCTGATATATTCCAAATGAACTGACCAACTAGATTTCTATGTATCAATGTGAAACCATTTTGGAATCTAAATTCCATTCCGAAAGTCCTTCATGAGGGACAGCCACCCAACATACACAGATGCATACACATTTCTAAATGTTCGGGGCCATAGTATTGATCTAGCTTGATGATGGGGATATAAGAAGCCAACATCTGGTCACCTAAGCAAAGTAATCTCAAGCCCTAGGGAATCCGACTGACCTATGATCATATGATGATAGGCTGTATATATAACGTGAATAATCACATAAAAACCATGCTGATATTCAATATTAGAAATATGCAAATCTATGACAACATCTTTATCTCCTCATTGACAAATCATAAAAAAGTCCTGACATCCCATACCGAATTCCGAGTCCAATCAAAGTACCAAACACTTGAGATCCCATCATTACCATTGTTAACTTATCCTCTCTCATTTCTCCAAACCAAATTAACAACAAGTTCAATAAAGTTAAATTTGAACAACCTATTACTTCTCCTTCTCGATTCCTTAATAAGCGTATCAACCCAAATGTTTCAAGTATGCGAAGGCATCCAACAAATCTACATGGCTCAGTAAAGTGAACCATTGAAGGTTTCAATCGATCAGTCACCGGATCTCGTGCTGGAAGTCTATGTCTTGGAATCGGAATAAGCCCGAAGAGTTGAGGACAAGAGTAAAGGAAATTGAAAATCTGAGGAATGAAGAATAATAGGACGGTTTTCGAAAAATGGCCGAGGATTCCAACCACTGCAAAGGCCATTCCTGCGAAATAACAAAATGTATCACCCACAAAGGTACGCGCAGGATACCTATTGATGTAAGATAGGGAAGAATGTTCAATCCCATGTCCTTGTTGTTCTTGAATGACAAAACTTACCAATTGTGTTTGATGAGTGCTAGCATAACTGCTAACAATGGAGTCATCATACAAAACGAAAACAAGTGTCGATCTTCCAATTGTTGACTGCCATGAGATAATCCAAAACTGAACTCTCTTTGAATACCGAGGTCATTGAGGTCAAGCTTGATGTATAGCAAATCATTTAAAATAATTGAAAGGCAAATGATGATCGACTGGCCGACTTCAACCCCATTAACACCTGCGAGGATGTTGATACTGTTGGTACAAAATGTAGATAACATAGACATGTAGAGGTAGTAAAGTGGCCCTTTAGAATGCAAGATGAGTCGAGTGTCAGAAAAATATCAACAAGAGACGGTCAGATAGATAGAGAGACGAAAAGAAGTACCTATGCTAATTAACCCATTGGTCTTCTCAACTCCCAATAAATTCCTGAGTCCCAATATATGCGGGATGATGATATCAGTGGCACCTGCAGCAGCGGCGTAAGCTGTTAAAAGTGGAACTGATGCGATGACTGGAAATAGATTAATTAGGTCAGTATCAGAACCCCCAGAATTTAAGATGCCGCATAAAAAGTAAATGTACTGAAACTTACCAGGGATCGGCAGTTTAAACCTCCAACGAATATCAAACACATCATCCAAGAACCCTAAAAACACAGCGCTAAGGAGTGAAAGAATACTGGCGAGATTAGCGCTTAAGCTAGAATGTGGAAAAGGAACCGTTGATGGATTGGGTAGCTGTCCAAGCTCTTGATCGGTTACAGTTGAGAAAGCAGTCGAGCCTGGTGCATCGGGCGATGACAAGAAATGGGTATAATATGGTAATGGGACAAAGACCGAAAGGACTAGAACATAGATGCTTCCAGCAATCAGACCGGTCGATTCGGGTCTATCCTGTCGCAGAAATCCAATACATTTTTATAGTAAGCAAACATCAAAAGAAAAGATTACCATAAGATAACATTTCAGAAAGAAAATGATAAACCTTACATGAATTCAGATGAAGTTGCTTCTTTATTTGAATCACCAGGTTGAGATTTGAGTGCTACAGTACTTTTGATTGAAGCATTAGCAGGAAAACCACCACCACCAGTAGATTGTCGCTTAAGTAAATCTTTTCCTTTCAGACCAGCTGATATTAAAGTTTGAGATAATAATGGGATTAGTTGGTTAGTTAAGATGTATGCTACGATAGAAAATACGAGGTTTGCTAATAAAGTGATACTGGTCATGATTTGTTTGCTGAGCTCTTGAACTTCTCACTTTGCTTCATCGTCATCGAACAATGGCAAGCAACGAAATCACAACGTGATTTACACATATTCTAAACCCATACTTATGGACTTACAGAGATACCGATAAGAACTCAAACCCTCGATTCCATGCAGCCAACGGGCAACTTTATCTTCCTCCTCTCTTCCACAAAATTATTCAGAAGGACTCTCGGCAGATTTCCATTCTCCGCCTCTCTCTCCCTCTTACTATCTTACCTCGAACTCTCATCTTATCACATCAGTCAGAACAACAACTCTGGAGTCCAACGGACCAATATCACCAACGGTGCGGTCGAGGATGGTTCCTTTACCCTGAAGTTCTAGATAGGTAGGTACGCCCATCAACATCACCGGTCACTTACAGTCTATTTTTTGTGTTGACCTGATGTTTCCTTTCGTTCAATTAAAAACCCCGTTTGTGGGTCACATAGATCTGCACGGCGTTGCAGAATATATAGTGAAAACCGTGTAGACCGTTATGAAGCGAGATGGCGCAGCTGGTAGCGCGCTGGGCTCATACCTTGACACTACGTCTGTGGAACGCCACCCAGAGGTCGTCGGATCGAAACTGACTCTCGCTACCTTTTTCGAGTTTAACCCTCTTTTTGGCACGTTGGTCGACTTGTTTCATGGCTATCCTCCAATTAAATCTTGAAAATGAAGGATTTGCACCTATGACACTTCAAATTTAGCTGTGTATCCCCGAGATGTAAAACTTGTTGCTAGGATGCGAACAACTTGTGGCCTTGGCATCAGGACTCCGGAAGTGAATGTGACAGTTCGGAAAGAAATCAGATAATCATTTATGTGAGCCGTTTTTTGATAGTCGGCATCCATTGCCTATCCTGAAATGTTTAATCTTGATATCATAGGGTACATCTGGGTACATGACACCGAGGATCAAAGTTCTGTACGAACAAATGTCTTGGCTAAGACGATCGCTAGATTTTGTTTCTGGATGGGGACTCGGGAGACCGGAACAACTTCAACAAAACAGCATAGTGGAAAACTATCAGCGTATTGTACACCCTGTTGACCAGACCTGAGTGGAGATATTTATTGCCCAATTCTCTTGCCTTCACTGAGTCCTAGGATATGAGCCGTGTTCCCAAATCATCAGGAGCCCCAAAGTGAAAATGCTCTTCTTGGGGCAGGCCTTAAAAATGGGCATGCTCAAAATTGCATCTAGGTGCAGAAACCAAGGCGACTTTGGCTTGGATAATTGCGAATTCATGCTGTTCTTCAAAATATGATTTTCAACTTTTAATGCCATGACCACCCTCAAAAGATTGACTCTTCAGGTAGAACAACATTTGGTTGCGAATACAAATATTGATAAGGGCATAAACCAGCTCATCCTTGGTCATAAACCTCCTTCAACCCCCAAATTGATCTCAATAAAGAATATGCATAATCGACTCGTCGCCACGTGTACTAGTGCTAGTAGTTCCGTTGGAACCAAATAATAAACATCCTGAAATCATACTCAGCGACCAAGGTGTTCTTGTGAAGAAAACCAATGTGCTCAATGTCGTGCGTAAAACTCTGGTGAGTCATGAAAGCTCTTCACAGAGGTCCTGCATCTTGGGTGGGTTTCCTAGCGGCATCAAGGATCTTTAATCTGGATTAACACGTCATGTCTTCGATACTATCCGAAAGAAACTATGGTTTTAGCATCGGCTACAACGATCCGGGTCATCGCGTCAAATGCACATACATGGATCTCGCACATCTTCAACACATTTGCTCTCGCTACCCATCACCAAAAAAATACAATCCGCTTCCATTTCATTCTTTTCATTCTTTTTTTATTCAACTCATCATCTTAAAAGGTAATCATAGATGTAAACAAAAGTGTCTCAAAAAAATAACAAATCAATAAAAATCTATGTATATCATGATCATCATAAAGAAAATATAGAAAAAAATGATGAAAAAACATAAACTCAAAGTAAAAAAATTAAATAAAGATTTATTACACATTTCTCCTTTCTACAGAAAAAAACAAAACCAAAACCAACACAAACCAAAATCATCAAGAGTCTCATTTCTTACTTCTACTGAAAAATCCTTTTTTCTTCTCTTTTTCAGGTTTACTATAACTAGATAAAGAAGGTGAAGGCATTGGTGGTTGAAGTCTAGGATCCATTGCAGGTGGCATCAAAGCAGCTTGAGAAGTCAAAGGCGGCGGTGCTGGTCTATGTGTTGGATAAGACGGTGCAGAACGCGGTGGTGGTGCTACTACTGCATCTGGTGGTTCGTATGCATATCGATCATCACGTTGACGTGGGTCTGGTGCTCTCTTTGGTAATCTGGCCTGTTTCCCTTCATAGGCTGATGAAGGTGGGGGTTGATTAGAGCCACTCGAACCACCTCGATCTAGACGTGAAAGATCGTGAATAAATGCCTTGGGAGTATAAATTGATGTTGAGCCTATACACGTCCCAAAACATGAACCCATTATCGAGTGATCAGTTTCAGATAGATACAGAGAAATCAGTAGGAGAAGAAGCCTGACCTATGATGACATCTTTTGAATGAGCTTCCGAGACAGCATATGCTGATCTGATCTCTGAATGAGTCATCCCTCCTGCAACAAAGACAATCATCCGTGGTCGATTCTCAACGACTGCCTTCGATTTAGGTTTCTGCCAACTTGGTTTTGCGCTACGTAATGAAGTAGGTGCAGCTGTTGAATAAGCTGCTAAACCACTTCCGTTCAGTTTTGCATTGGTAGATGGACTTTCTCCCATGTACGGAAACACAGTTTGATCCAATTTATTCGCCACTGCATCCTGTCAAATCGATACAAACATAAATCATGGTTCAGAAAAAGTTCTATCAGTAAAGGAATTTCTGCGTTCAAGAAACGCTACCTCAAGCATCAATTTCACTAGAGGTCGATACCTAGATATATCGTAATCATTCTCGTCCAGAGGTTGTTTAAACAATACTTTTCGTTTTTTACCCGAGTCTTTGGCAACATTTGCGCCTAAATGTATCAAATTGTTTACTGCATCCATCTCATTTAATCCCAATTTAGCATGTTGATATAATCTACGTCTGTCTTCATCAGGTACTCCATCTCGATATAAAACATACAATGCAATGATTCGAAGCTTATCGGTGGTACTATGGTGAAAAAGCATGGTTCCATGAGTTTGCATGAAGATCTTACGTATACTTATACTTACTAACGTTTCAAAAGAGTAACAATACGGACCTAACAGCGCGATCATCCAGCAGGGGTACCATCTCTTCAACAATTGATTTCGGTGTTTTTCCTTCAGCTGTCATCCCAGTTGAACAACATTGCTCTACAGAAGCAGCTAAAGGTAATTGTTTCTTCTCAAATAAGTCCATACAAGTTTCAGCCATACTAAGATGTAACGAAAGCTTAAAATCAAACACACCAGTCATAATCAGCAAGGTGTGCAGCTCCATGTGAAAAAAAATTTACTTACCTTCTCTTTACTCTCTTTTAAATGAGGTAGACTAGCCAACATATCCTTCATGTCATTCAAACTGCTACCATTGGTAAGGTGTCCATGTTCAGTAGCATAAGCCTTGAAATCGTGAATCAACTTATCAAGTGCATCTTTCATATGCATATGTCGTACTTCCACCCAAACCTTGTCATCTTCAGAAAGGGTTACTTCTTTTTCTTCATGTTCACCGGATTGATCTTTGAATGAATATCTGCACAAAGAGACGTCAATTTTAGTTCACGGACGGTATTCTCGTTGAAAGGTAGTGTTTTGATTGGATTCTACATGTATTTGTTGTCTTTGATATCGAGCAGGTCATTACACATTGCTTGATAAGTGAATTCATGTAGCAAAGGTGCTTGAAGATCCATAGCTCTCTCAGTGATGAACATCGTCCCACGAGGTCTTGGAGGGTCTACAACAGGCTACAAAAGTCAAGATGTCAGCATTTTGAGTAGAGATTCCCCGAATTCAAACAAGAAATTGGTGCAGCTTGCCGGAAAATCTTCATTGGTATCACAATAATCATCCAAATCTTTTTGCAAGAAAGAAGCTAGCCTTTTACAAAGATGTTCTTTCGCTGCAGCAGCAGGACCGAGTGGTGTAGTAGATGGATTATAATAACGTATATAAGGTTTTTCTCCAAGTGTTGCAAGAAGATTGACGAGCTATTTGAGGAGCAAAAGAGATGAGCTAAATGAATATCAGCATGGGTGTAGGTTAAGATAAATTCAGAAAAGTAAGTAGTTACGGATTTGCTAATCCAACCCAGTTCATCCTCCCAATTAGCTATTGCATCTTGCACTGAACGTTCAGGTGGACCATAAAGAGTGAACAAGCTACGTGGATTAGGCGGGCGAAGTGTGTAGACTTGTGGTTCTTCTGGCCAAATGTTGGTGAAGAGTTCGACCAACTGTCGAAGATAACTAGCTGCAGGAGATGATGTTAAGACATTGACCAATGCATCATCGAGTGCTGATGTTGAATTCAACCCCGAACATCAACAAAAATCACATGTTGTACTTTAGATTGGAAGCTATCAACCTCACCATCTATGAAGAAGAGATGCGCTCCAGCGTACTTGACACCACCGGATGGCACTGGGGGACCTTTTCGGCTAGGAGGTTGAGCAGGGGCAAAGTCACTGATGATTCGATCGACGTTCTTAGCCGTAGGAGCAAGAATGTAAATGGCCTCAAGATTAGGCGAAGGTTGTCTAGGAGTTTCGATGGAGTCGATTTCTGGAATGGTTGCAGTTTGAGGGGAACAACGTCAATCACAAGCTGAGATCTTGAGGCAAATGAAGTGAGAAGCAGTACGTTGGACTCCAAGTTCGAGGATCTCAAAGGTTTTCAAGACACCCTCGATCAAGTTCTTTGAATGTTTGTCGACTACCAATATCTTCCACCGTCCATTGGTTGGCTTGACGGATTGGATGGTGTCAAGATAGCCTATGTTGAGACGAGAGTGATGATCAACCTTTTGTTTTGAAGAGTCTATATGGTCGACATGTTTGAAACTCACGTTTCCTGAGGGTTTCAATCAACGAGAATGGCATCTTGTTGGAATCTTGAGTGCGAGAATGAGGAAAAGGAAGTTGAAGAGGTAAACAAGCAGACTATGGAATATGGATCTTTGAAGGCGGCTACATAATATTAGGCTACTACCCGATCACCGATCACTCGGAGCCGAGGGTGTCACCCTATATATTACGTGAAACTCTCCATGTATGAGATGAAAAAAAAACTACAGTGCTGTGTATTGGCTGTGACACGTGAATGCTATTTGTGAACGGCCACAATGTACTCCCACTGGTCCCTACTTTGGAAAGCTTGAGATTGGCAGTTGCCAGTCCACTATTCTTGAAAGAGGTACATGTGTGATACTTGGCCAAGTACCAGAAAGCTTGGAACTGCAAGCAAGGAGTCATATGATTTAGTATTCATAGGCTGTTTGTCGCAATCAAGATCCCCCCACTCTGGTGTAAGATTCTTGGGCGTCATGGGTGCGTTACTATCTACACTTTCAAAGCTCTTGACAAGCTCTGAGTCTATTGCAAGTGATCTTAAAACAGCTAATCACACAAAGATACTTCAATTGACACAGACACCCTCAGAAGTGAGAGTAAACAAGTCAAGGAGCGTGCCACAGGACCCCGGAATGCCCCTATAAAGGGTAGTTGCAAAGAAAGTTTTCTTTTTGCACGGCCCCAATTTCCTGTTGTATGTGACCCATAATTCCAAGTCACTATTGAATACATTTATGGTTCTCAAACCTGTGCAAGAACTGTGCAAGACCGACGTGCAAGATCCGTGCAAGATTTCTTGCACCAATCTTGCGCATTAAATTTTTTGACGACCCCAGCTATTTTGTTCCAACTGGTACGAAAACCGTGCGAGACCGACGTGCAAGTTCCGTGCAAGTTCCGTGCAAGTTCTATTCATGTCTTGCACAGAAGTTGCTCGAAACTTGCACAAATTTTTGCATAGGTTTGAGAACCATAATTGAGACAATTCGATTCAAACCAGCCATCACGGTAGAAGAAATTCAAGGGGTACTTTAGTGATCCACTAGCTGTTCCTCAGCATTGATAAGCTGGTATTAATTAGTCAAACTGTCTTTAAACCGCTATTTAGCAATGGTCAAAGTATACAAAATGATATCAAGGATCAAAGTGAAAACCACATGAGGTATACCTAAACCCATTGTGTGAAGCCCTGAGAGAGCTCAAAAGGAACCTTTAATTGTGACTATGTACCCTTTAGAGGGGCATTCCAGGGTCCTTGTGCCACTTTCTTAGCTCATGTTAAGTTACTTACACTTTACATGGATCTGGAGCCTGATCAATATCTGTGGATCACCTGGACATGCTCACCATCTTATACATTTGGTTTATTCTTTCACTGCAATAAGAGCCTCAAGGATGAAATAAGCAAAGACTATACAGATGAGGTCTTCAACAGCTGTATCCCCGCAAATTTTCACTTCTAGACAACTCTTCATCATCATATGCAATTTACATCACCCTTTGTCAATCAATATCTCTTTGAACTCAAAATGTGTGTATCATTCACTTGAAATCATCATGCAATGTTGTCTGAAGCATCTTTGTCTTAAGATCTGAAAAAAGCCGTCCATATTCAGAGTCTAATTAATCCACCCAACTCCCTGTACCTAGCTCCGCCTGAGTGAAACATGATGACGCAAACAATCACATAGCACCTTGAGGATGCTGATGCAGATGGAATGCTGGATGAGGAGATTGTATGTAGCTCTACCTTGTCCCGGCATCGCAAAGGTTGCATGCTAAAACATGATAAATTAAGATATTGAGTACACCAAGTAAATATACGTAAGCAAGAGAAATGATAAAGTCAAAAAATGAGAAATGTTTTGGTGATGGTTCTGTCTGTGGATGTACCTCAAGTCCCTAGGCACCGCTACCAAATGATTATCTTGTTGATTTACCATGATTCGTCATTCTTCTTCAGTCCAACGTTCTGCTAACGGTCCCACATGAGGTAATAATTTCCGTTCAAGCACTTCGGCATCAAAATAAGCTTGGTATCTGTAAAACCATTCATAAAGACATAGTTTTGTTCAAAGCAGATGGAATTTTCGGTCAGTCACATGAGTCATGGTGGGAGAAATCAAATCAAACATAGGGTTATTCAAGTATCCAAAAAATTTTGCTGACCCCAACCATCCATAGAGACCTAGATCGATGAGAAATAAAAGAACCTGAAAGAAATGGCTTGCGAGAAAGATGAAGTGTAGAAAGGCTAAAGGTAAGGCAATGAGAAGTGACTGATAGGCGTGTATTCGTACGAAATCGTTTCGAGTTTCGACGATCAACATCAAGATGGCCATCAATGGAGTACAATAAGATAAAGCTGATAATAAATCTACCCTCCAACTAAGAATTCATTCAAGATCAAGTTGACAGGTACTAAATGTCAATTTATTGTGATCGAGTGCAATCGAGGTTTCAAGAACTGACCCGAATCTTGTTTCGTAAGCTTCTGGACTTGGAAAGAACTGTCCACCAGGCTCGAGTCTGTTAGTAGAAGATTGGAATGCATTTGATTGATTGGAAGGCCCGGCTTCAAGACCAGAATGAGATTGAGAAGATTGGAAATTGGGTTGGTTTTGTTGAGAGGTGTATTGGTTGGAATTGATAGGATTTCCACCAGCAACACCACCAGATTGATAAGATTTCCAAGGATTGGGTTCGTGATGAGATTTATTCATAGATGATGATGGTGAGCGAGCCGAAGTTGATGGACTTGATGGCTTGCGCGAAAGTTTAGGGGATGTTCCTTGTCGGTGCTCGTCAGGAGGTGGTGCATATGGAGCAAAGTTCATGGTAGGCCTGGTCTGATTGCAAATCGAAGAGATGTTCAAATTTGTGAGATTCGATGATCAGTGAGTGGTCTGATAGGAAGCTAACTGAACAATTGCACCTGTGCTGATTTATTGGTTTGGAGGTGAAGAAATCGCAGAGGTGGAACTGGGTGTGTCAAATAAACAAGTCACAAGCCTCACCTTACACAGTACGAAGATGTCACAGGAGCTTACAAGTTGATGATACACATGTCACGCGCCTTTTTTCTGCTGCACATTCACAGAAATCAAATCCTCCAGAGAGGCTGATTCACTTTTCTATCCACTTCATCAATATGTTGGTATTGTTTGATGATACCTATGCCTCATTCCACATATTTCACGATCACAAAATCATATTTCCAGTTGATGAAGCGGTTTAAAATGTTAGAAGAGTGGTTATGTATGAGAGATATGGATCTTCAGCTACTTTTATCCAGAAGGAAATATTTCAATCGGATCAAAGAGAAGTATACCATTATCCACATCAAGGGTTTGGTTCTAAATGTTAACCTTGGATTTCAGGCTCACATTAAGTGAAGCAAATCTCCTCGCCAATCAGCCATGAGGCTTTATCCTTGTAATCTACTTCAGGTGTACTTTTTCTGATTGTGGATCACTCAATGTTCACAATCACCCTCACTTGAATGACCCTTCAGATTTACTTACAGCTAGGTAACACACCAGGGTCACCGCGTGCTACTGCCGAGAGTGGGTCGTATTTTAAGTATCTCAACTCGGCCGTCGCAGGGCAAGTATATGGTGAGTGAAGCACACTTTTTCTTCCATTCAAGAAGATGTGAATGTTTATCAACGTACGTATAGCAACGATACATTTGGGATCCTGAAGATGAAAGGAGTTGGTGAGAACAATATTCAAAGGGTTTTGCAGTATATTAAGGAGATTTAAATCTTGATTTGATCACAAATTCACATGAACACCAACCATCGAAATTATTCACATCTTGCGCACTGCTGGTTTAGCACAGCCTAGCACAGCACTGACCTCTGCTCGTTTACTGGCTAGGAGGTCTGAGCCAGTTGCTCGATTGTCAATTTTCACATCCAACTTGATGAAACATCCGAGCAGTGGGAAAAATCAAAACGTGCACCAGAAAACGCTTACCTGATATCCCCCACTTGTGTGATGAAGTTCCCTTTACTTCAAATTCGGAAAACAATCACCTATGTAGATCTTTCACATAAGATATCTACTTATCCGACAAAACCACATGAAAATATATATATATATATATATGTACAAAATAATTTTCTAACCTTCACTTTGACTGCTGCAACAGATTAGGTAAATGTGAGAAATTATGGAGTCTACCAAGATATCATATCTGTTGGAACGGAGATGGGTATAAGCCGAGTCATACATATGAGCGATGAGTGTTTCAGAATCAAAGTGTGGAAGTTTTCTTTGTTAGATATCAAGGAATATGATTTAATATCTTCCGTGAAATTTTGATAGATACAACAACCAAACTTATGATGTAGCGGATTGAGATTACATGAAGGATTTGAGGAAGCAAAGGTTCAAGGTTCAAAAGGTGATTTTGATTCCTGATATCAACGGTGCTGATATCTGATCTTAAACTTAACCAAGTCCCATATTGTCGCTCGCGACCCGAGAGCGTGGGACTTTGTTGGTTGGATCTGATCCGATCATGATTCAATAATGGACATCGCGATATTATATCCGTGCACTCAGCAGCGTTAATTTTTTTTTGATCACATCAGGTTTATTTAAAAAAGGTGACCCATCAAGCACGGATGAGAAAGAGAGGAAGTGACAAATGAATCTTCAAGTGGTTAAGGTCCCAAAATAGATTTGTGATTGAAACATGTGTGAGAAGGATTTAAGGGATGATGTGGTGGTGAAGGAGATGGTGATGTCATGGTTTGATCAAAGACTAATGGGTGAGATGGTGATGAAGTGAAGTGAAGTGAAGGAGTTGATCTGAAAATGAAAGGTATTGATGAATCGGTAGAAATGGGAATGAATTTATCACTGGAAAAATACAGTATTTTCACAAGGAACCTAAGGTTATGTAGTTTTTGATGTTGATTAGTTAGAGATTAAGATCCATTTAAGGTTCACAGCATCTGAGTTGAAGTTGAATTTAAATGTAGTTTTAATAGTATATTTAAGTTGAAGTTGTGTGTAATGTGAGTGACAGTTGAAGAAGATAGAATTCAAATTCTCTATGTATGTATCGACTGCTACTACTTCTACTAGTACTACTGACTACTATTTTATCTCAACAGTCAACAGTCAAGCTCGATTCTCGATTCTAATCAATCAATCAACCAATCTCAACTCAACTTCACCATCGAACTTCAACTTCTCTTGAATCACATCTCATCCTTTTTCTATTTTGATCTTAATCCTCTTTCTTTACTTACTTCTTCTATTCAATAAATCAATCCATCAATCCATCAACCAATCCATCAATCATCAACAGTTTTGATCGAATCATAAAGACACTTTTTAAAGATAATCAATTCATCAAAGTATCCTTCTTTTTCTTTTGATTTCTCATCTCATTTCAGTCATTCTGATCATCATTCATCATTCATCGTCATCTTACTATCAACAAGTGTCAATCTTCAATCATTCTAATCACCCCTATCAATCAATCAACCAACCTACTTAATTCATTCTTCTCTTTTACTTAATTCTATATACTTTTTCCAATCATCTTGAGCAATGAGAGAGTCAAACTTTCACTTTCCTGCTCACAACAAGGCTTCAGTTTGTATCACCAGCGCTCTATACGATAGAAGAGGTAAGTAATCATTCACAAATTCATTCAAAATCATATCAATCTCACTAACATTTCTCATTGGCAACCTCAATAGCAATCGACTCAACTTCTCCTCTACCCTTACTCTCAACTTTAACTCATCTTTCTTATCTCACCTCAACTTCCCCTAGAATCAGGGAAATCCTCTGCTCTGATGGAGGTCTTGAACGTCTCATCACCATACTCAGATCAACTGGAAAACGGATGCGAGAACAGCGTCACTCTTCTCGAAGTCCAGCTATTCCATTACCTTCAGGTCAACATCAAGCACTCGCTCTACAAGATACATCCACCCCTCCTCTCTCTCAGCCTTCATCTAGTCGTGTTCGTCCTGAGGTTCGATCATCACCGTTTAAATCTTTCATCAACCCTCCCTCAACTTCTCTCTCTGAGATCCCTGCTTTTGAAAATCAACCCCTGGCTGCTCATCAAGCTGCTACCGTTGGGCTGAGTAAGGAACAGAAACAATTACTCTGGACTTGGAGTCTCTCTTTTCAATGTGTAGTCAATGTGGGTGTAAGAGGTAGTGAAACAGTTCGGTGAGTCAATTTCATATTCATCTCTTTCCCAACTCTCATCTTACCTTTGTCTTGTTTGTTTAGTACGAGGGTAGTCGAAGCTGGGGTGGTACCGGTGATCATCAGTGTCTTGGGTGGATATTTGCATGAAATGGAACGGATCCGTCAACAATCTGAGGCTCGCGAACGTGCTCGTCGCAAAGCGGCCCTCATCATCGCTTCTCAAACATCTTCAAACTCCTCTCTCAACCGCTCGCTCTCACCTGCTGACATTCTTCGTCCACCTCGACCTGTTCTTTCCCCTCGTACCCTTCTCAACCCCAACTCTAGACCTACTCAAAATCTACTTGCTCTCACCGCACCAACGAGGTCCACCAATCCTACGGGCCTTGCTACCAGCGTTACCAATGCTCGCCCCTCACCCCCTCGCCTCTCCATCTCAGGCCGTAGGAGTAGTATGACATCTACTCCCCTGAATAACTCACCTACTCAGTCTCATGCTCCCTCTACTAGTCAGCACAATGCCACCGCCCAGCTCAGCGCGCGTAGTGACGGAAGTGGGACTATTGGCCCTCATCCTACTCAGCACGAACTTAATCCTATTGCTATCAACTCTTCAACTGACTCGGTTTTCCGGACCGGAAGCATCTCTCCCTCTTCAGTTTCTTCTTCCTCCTCACTTGAAACATCTCGATTATTGACTGCTCACCTCAACCCAGCACAGCATGATCTGGTCCGAACCATTACACCTGACACCTTACAATCCACTTCAGTTGGTGGATCGGGTTCAGAAGTCGAAATGAGGGATCCATCAGTCCCTCAACCCGATCAAACCACTGAAAACCAAGCCGAGGTTGAATCAATGGACGAAAATGATACACACGAAAATGTAGATGATGTAGTGATGGAACTTGATGGTGACAGTGAACCGGGCCCAAGCAATCTTTCCTCCAGAGATCTTAACAACGCTCGACATCAGACTCGGCGTGCAACTATCAAGGGCAATCGAAGGGCTAGCGTGGTCCGGATCACTCCTTTAGGACCTCCACCCACCACCGTCACAGATTTGGATGACCGATCTTTTTCCAGTCACGCAGATAACGGAGACACACCAATGGAAGGCATCGAAACAGATGATACCGCTGCTGCAGTGGCCAATGTCACCCCGAATGCGAATAGGGAGTTATTCACAAATCATCAAACTCCAAGAGCATCATCACACCCACTTCCCACTCCTAGTACTATCACCCAACGTCAAGTTCATCCACCAGCTAGACATGACACTGATAGACAGTCCGAAGATAATGAAGACGTTACCATGGCGGGTCCATCAGATCGACCCCTAACTCGTTCTGATCTTCGTTATCTTTTGAATGACTCGCCTCCTCAAATTTCTCCTACCAGAACAAGACCTGAGAACGAGGATGGTCCAGCTTCACCTCAACTACAGAGAATCTTCTCAGAGGCTAGCGTTTCAGATCCTCCTACTGACTTTCCCGGCCGTCCTTTACCACCTGCGAACCTTCCTACCATTCCTATCACTGTCACCAACGCTGGCACACCTCCAATTCCCATCACAACTGGTGCCACGGCCCCGATCGCAAACCCTACGCTTCAAAACCCAGCCTCTCCTACGACCAGCTCAGGCTCATCCATGTCACTTGGCTTCAGAGATGAAGACGTCCTGCTAGCACTGCAATTATTAGCCTATCTATCCAAGTATCCGCACGTGCGAGCTTACTTCCATGAACCGGCTAGTCGTGCTACATTGGAACTAACTTACGGATCCATGCTTGAAGCTACCCGAGCCCTTGCCCGATTTATTGGACGTTACAAATCAGATCGAAATGAACGTGAGCGAGCCAAAGAAGCTATCATCGCGGCGGGCGGAGGTCCAAATGCTGGTCATCCATCTGCCCGGCGTTCTGCCTCAATGCAACTTCCGTCCGGGGATTGGGCCGGTGGCTTACCAGCAGGTGGTGCTAGTGGTAGCTTACCCGGCTCTTTTACCACACCTCCTAATCGTAATCCAGTTTCCGAAGGACAACATTCTCGCCTTCATCGGGCTACGTCAACCAATGTTATGAGAGACCGCATGAGTCGAACTGAAGCTTACGAACTTGCTTTCAGTAACCGTGAACCTGTTTACACTGCTGGACCTCCTTCGGATCGAGCCAACTCGGCATCGGGTAGAAATGGACCTAATCAAACTTCTCAACCCCCTCCACCAGTAGTGACCTATTATCTTGCTGATCATGAAGATCTCAATCATCCAAGAGCTTCTGCATCTCATTCATCTACATCATCATCACGGATTCAACCTCAACCCATCAATCCATTAGCGACGAATGTATTTTCATATGTAGAAAGATTCACACATCGAAGACCCTCAACCGATTCACATACACCTGTGATTCCTACTGAAATCCAATATTGGGCAGGAGTGATTATGAGAAATGCGTGTAGGAAAGATGATGAACGGGGTGGGATTCGACAATGTGCCAATATGCAATGTGGTAAATGGGAAACTTATCCAAGAGAATTTGCAAAGTGTAGAAGATGTAGAAAAGCGAAATATTGTTCTAAACCTTGTCAAAGTAAAGCTTGGCAACTTGGGCATCGGTTTTGGTAAGTAATTTTCTTTTTTCTATATCCGGTTCTAGAGAGAGTATGAGATTAATGTTCTTTTTGTGAATTGAATTGGATTGAATTGTAGGTGTTGTATCAAGAGTGATTTTGAGAATGCTAATGAGACTGCAGCTGGAGCACACGAAGCTGTAGCCAATAATAACGCCACAACTGATGAGATTCAAGCTGAGACGATTACGGCTCCTATTGTACCGACGGTCCAACGAGAAGTGATTGAAGCCACCGAAAATGAAACTATCACACCTATGGGAGATGAAAGAAGACCGATGATTTCAGGTAATACGAGTACTGGAAGTGTCACACGAGCCGGATCGGTCAACGAAGAACCCATGATGATTGTACCCCAACCTCAACCTACAATCGAACCGGCTCAAGTAGTAGATGCGGCGATAGCAAGATTAAGAACTCGAAGATCTACCATCACATTAGTTAGGAATATCGAAACCCCACCTGATCAAGAAATTGCAGTAGGAATTGCCGGGATCAATGCAGGATTGGTTGAAGCTGCTAATCGAGCCGTCTTGGAAGCTAATAATGGACCACCTGATGATGATGAACGAAACCGGGCTAGAAGAATGATTGAACAGAGAGATGAAGAAGATGAAACTGTCGTTTCGGTTCCTCCTCCCGTTCAAGCTGGTACGAATCCTAATAATAATCATACCAATCGGAATGGTAGAATGTAATGTGTGTGTGTGGTATGTGGAGGAGGTTTTATGAGGTCCTTTAGGGGGTGTTTTTCAACAGTGAATGAGGGTATCGAATGGACGATTGGATGATGTTTTTTTTTGTTCTGTGATCAATCTCAAAACCAGAAATAGATGTGATATGATGTTTTTGATTTCCATGGTTTGTGTGTGAGTGTGTGTGTGGTGTGTGTGTGTTTTGCGTCTGTTGGGTGTGTGGTTTTTTTCTTTTGAATTATCTTGTTGTGTTTTTTTTTTGGTTGAAATGGGATATTAAAGTGATGATGAGGTGAGGATGATTTGAGGTTTTTCATTGTTGTTGTTGTTGTTGGTTCTTTTTTTCTGGTGATCTTGACTTTTTTTTTACTTTGTTCATATATAAATACACAATTATACATTCAAACCATTTTTTTTCTCTTTATTTTACTTTCTCTAAAAGATTTTTTTTGGTAGATTGGAGTTTGTACAAGTGAGGACGGAAAAGATACGACACCAGTTTACTCCACCCAGTACACCAGTCGGGGCCGGTGGAGTAAACTGGTGTCGTATCTTTTCCGGCCTCACTTGTACACTGAAAGAGAGAGACTCTGAGAGAGAGAGGGAAAAGCAATCAATGAATGAATGAGTTTGCTGGATAAATGGAGATCATGTGTTGTGTTTCTTTGATAGTTTTTGGGGGTTTATTGAGTGAAAACTCCAGTAAAGACTTCTCATGCTTTAACACATTTAAATATTTGATTTTTTTTCAAGAGATTACTTTTTTTTGAATCTTGAGATCTAAAACTTCAATCTTTTTGATAAATACCTTGATTAATGCTTTGCTACTTGTTACTCATAATGGGTTTGAACTCATGTCATTTTTAACAATGTGCAGAAAGAGCTTCACTTTACGTTCTCTAAAAGATTTTTTTGGTAGATTGGAGTTTGCACACCAAGAGAGAGAGAGGGGGGGGAAAGCAAACAATCAATGAATGGATGAGTTTGCTAGATAAATGGAGATCATGTGTCATGTTTCTTTGATAGTTTTGAGGGGTTTTATTGAAAAAGATTAAGAATAAGTGACAACTCTGGTAAAGACTTCTCATGTTTGAACATATTTAAATATTTGATTTTTTTTCAAGAGGTTACTTTTTTTTGAATCTTGAGATCTAAAACTTCAATCTTCTTTATAAGGATTTAATGATCTGCTACTTGTTACTCATAAAGGTTTTGAACTCATGGCATTTTTATAAATGTGGAGAAAGAGACAGATTTGAGATGTAAGACTATAACAAGGGACCAAGTATGTAAGTAAATCAAAATCCAAAAGTGATTGAACCAAATCTTCTCAGATATTAATTAAATTTCAATGACTATAAGTTTTTATACTCAAGTTTAATTTTCATAAAGTTTGGTTGATGAAGGTACTAAAACAACAGATTCTTATTATCAAATTTGTTTGATTCACAGGAGAAAACCATGTGATGGAGGCCCTTGAGTTAAGACTAGAGATTTGTCTTAAAAAACACAT
This sequence comes from Melampsora larici-populina 98AG31, assembly GCF_000204055.1. Lineage (NCBI taxonomy): Eukaryota > Fungi > Basidiomycota > Pucciniomycetes > Pucciniales > Melampsoraceae > Melampsora > Melampsora laricis-populina. The sequence continues at coordinate 785,788 of NW_006768765.1, read as the reverse complement.
CAGGCATCAAGCTTGTTGGAATTGTCAAATGGCCATCATCTTGACCTTGAAGCTTTTCAATAAATCAGACAAAGGGTCTTAGGCTTAGTCGATTTAGGGTATCAAAGTTTATGTTTAGGTCTAGAATCTAGATGGCAGCATCCACAAAGGGTGTAGGAGAGAAGATACAGAAGACAAAAAGGCTGTGCATTAAAGTTCATGAAACATGTGGATTAATTGAGGAAGTAGAGTTTGGAGAATAAAGTGTTACATGACTGATCCTGTGATCTAGAGTATATACAATCATCAGATTGAGGTTGAAGTTTACAATCAAAGATCTCAGGGTAATTTCTAACATCAATGAAACTCAACAATGACAGGCTCAATTCAAAAATCAATTATTTTTCTTTTCCTTCACTTTCAGGCCAATGATTTTACATTTTGGAAATTTACCTCTGCCACATTCATTCCCATCATAAGAGATTCAGAGCTAGCATTCAATACAGGTAAATGGGTCTTGTTTTTTTGGTTACTTGTACTGAAGTCATGAATAAAAGATACTATCAATGACTGCAATCTTCTTCTTCTTCTTCCACAAAGGTAAATCTGAGCTTTGGAGTCCTTTTGGTGGATTCACTTGGGATGAGACTAAGCTTGGTTTGGGAAATTATTTAAGAAAGTCAATGGAAGATAAGCAAAGATCAGAAGCTTTCTTTTGTCTTCCCGCTACTGATCAACAGGATAGTAAGTTGTTTTTCCCCCAAGAGTTTACAAAAGATTGAAAAAGTTCAAAAGAAATCACTCAATTTGAACTAAAGGTCCACCTGGAATTGAAATCTTTCAACAACTCAACCTTATGTTACAATCAGAAATCATAAGCTGGACCACCAAGCTTCAAGATATCTTTAGAATTGAATCATCATATAAGAAAGAGTTTTTCTGGTTGTTGATGGGTGAGCTGGCATCTTATATGCCAACTCCAGCTATTCAAGTAACTATCATTCAAGTGGAAAAAGAGAGTAGGAACCCATGGGAAACAGAAGAGATTGGAATGAGAACAGATCAAGATGATTGTTTGACAGAAGTGATGCAAAAATGTAGGAAGGTTTTGAAAGAACATATCATCTCACTCAAACATGGGATGTGAGTTTGTTTTTCTATCATGAATCATAATTTTCAATTAGAAATATAACAAGTCAAATGATGCATGTGGTTTTTTTGTAGAGAAACTGAAAGAATCATGAACATATTCACAACTCAAGAACAAGAAAAGTTGGGAGATTTTAAGATCTCACTCCAAAATGATTGGTCAGTCTTTGAAGAAATTGAACTTTGTCAACACTTTCTATTATGTAAGTCATCTTGATCTTTACCACGAAATCCTGTAAAGTTTACACATCTGTAACTCTTTACAAACATACACATCAAGATCTACCTATGTACTTGCACACAGACAATACAGTTGAAGGAATTCTAGAAACCCAAGCAGTTCTAGTGAGTTTGATCAAGTTGAAAAAAAGAAATGATTTGAAAGTACATGAATTACCGTATGAATTGAATCAAGTTTATGGAAAATGGATCAATAAATACATAAATGAACTTACAGATAAATTCATCAACTCAATCAATTCTTTGAATGAAATGTGAGTCAAATCTTTTATGCTTAAGGCCTAGAAAACAACGGTTGATCCACCCTGGTTCTTATATTTCCTTAGACAACTTCAATCATTTGAAGGAACACAAGTAAGGCTGGTATATGGTTTGTTAGTTAGTATATATGAAGATCATACTGAAATTAAGAAAGTTATCACATTTTGGATAAGATGTAAGTGAATTTCTTTTGCTTTGTATTCTTACCAATTGATGTTTTTGATTTCAGATCTGATTGTTGAAATTTTTCAAAAGATATGGATTTTTACCTTGGAATAAATCATTTAAAAGATTTATTATATCCTATTGATTCTATAGAAAAACTAATAATTAAAGATATTAATCATATGGAATATATTATGAATGAATTTCAAAAGATTTCAAATCCTTCAATAAATCAAAAAAACTTATTGAACAGATTCTTGGAATTCTTTTTAGAAAAAACTGAAGATTTAGAACTCAGACAAATTGCTTTAGATGGTTTATTGAAAATTCAAAAAATCAAGGATCAAGACAGTTTAAAGTCTTTGGTAGGTATGGGACATGTATCATTGAAAATTGATGGAAGAGTTGATTGAAAGAAGAATGCATTCATCCTTGGAAGGTTGGGATTATTTAATCTGATTGTGTTTATATAGGCAGCTGCAGTACCATTTCTTATGTCTCGCACATTTTCCTGGATACTACCTTGGGCTCGTCATGAAAAGTCTGGAATTTGTAAGAGTGGGTGTACGAGGTGGTCAACAAGGTCACAAAACCAGCGATTTGATGCAGGGTTCATCAGGTTGTGATCAAAGTTCATCGTATAGATCCTTGTCACGATATTTGCATCAACTTAGAAGGAAAAGACATGCGGTGTATTTTTGGATTTTCTTTCTTGCTCTCTGGCTCTTTTCCAAATCCATTTTTTTAAATATGATTCCAGATTTCCAAAGAGATAAAACATTTGTGGATGAGATATTATAAAAAGTTCGTGTTAAACTACATCAGACTCAGAGGTGATACAAGGAATTGGGCGGAAAGGCAAGATTTCGGTCATTTAATGCTAGTTGGTTGAATTATTTTTAATATTCCGCTGACCATTTCAGATTTCCTTTTCTTATACTGCTTCAATTAACCACCAAATCCTCCAAAGTGAGTTATCACGAATGCAAAGAATCTCATGTTGTAAATGTGACGCCAAAGGGGTATCCATGCTACAACATCATTCGAAAAATCTTTAGCAAACAAGATTAGTTGAACTTGTTGATATCAAGAACGAGGGGATGAAGGGCTTGGAATGTCAGGGGAAACCAATGGATGTGGTATGAAAAATGAAGATCAGAAGATCATTAAATTAACCGTAATAGGAACAATTCAGGAATAGCGTATTTTAATTTTGAGAATGATCAATTCGATTGTCAGATTTGTATATCATTGGGATTTCTATCATTCAATCCAAATGGTTCCTCATCTGCTTTCATCATCCTTCACTCAGATTAACTCCTTTGAAAGCTCCAAAGAAAGTACAAACTCTCATAATCGAAGGATCAACTTTGGGTTAGATTGATTAGGTATGTCATGATCAAAACCCTTATCACCAGTCTCCTTACCCTCTTCGCACTACCTCTTGTTCAACTCGGTGATCTCCTATCTGACCGATTGAAAAGTATTGACATCTACCTCTGATCCAACGACAGACTTCAGTAGCTTCAAGATCACATTTCAAGGTCAAGATACCTCCTCATCATCTGATGATGATGATCAATTCAATCATAGCACGAAGGGTTATTAATCCAAAGTTTATCGCGTGGCCGATGATATGGTAAATGCATGGGTTTTTATATGCGGATACAGTGTCAGGTTGAGCGGATTAAATTACAACACACATTCATTTGAGTCGATGAGGTACTCTTGGATCCAGGAGAAAGGGCTATGTACACGAGCGATGTGAGCATTTGGTTAAACCTGAAGCACAGCAAGGGTTTCTGAACTAATAAATTTTTCTTTGATGTTGATCATGGCTCGTTTCTAGTTATGGACCATTATCGAATGAATTCATAGCTGTGTCAACAGTTACTTTGGAAGACCATGGAGACAAGCTCAAGTTCTTCTTTGTTTGGGTGGCTTTCAATAGACACAGGGATATTTGAAGCATCTGACTTGAAAGACGCGACCTGGTTTTGCAGATCACGTGACAAGGTCGGAAGAACAGGAGGAGTTTTACACTTTTTTGGAACCAAAAGTTGATGATTTTTGAGTGACATGAGAGTGCTTGGAAAGATGTTTGAGCGGACAAGGCCAAGATAGTTTGAAATATCCAATACCAAGAAAGCAAATCGATATCTAGAAACAGATTGAAAGCTTCAGATTTCATCAAAGTCGCGTTTAAACAAAGGGAAGAAGGGTAAATACACTTTTCACAGAACTTGACTTGACTTTGAATTTCTACTTTGTACCACTGTGATTTTGATTTGTACACTCACACATGACTTGATTTGTACCATATCCACTTTAACTTCTTCTCCATCACCATTACCATCATCACCATCACCATCACCATCATTGGCATTGTCATCATCAGAACGATCATCACCATCAAGTTCGATAGAATATACCCTTCTAAAAACCTCCGAGAGAAGACCCATCACTCAATCTCAATTTGGAATCAAAACTCACCTCATTTCTCTAATTCTCGAACCTCTCCACTTCTCTTCTCAGCATGCTCACTCGAATCGATCAAATGAACCGAAGGAAGAGAAGAAGAATCATCACTTCAGTTCATTATGTGTTTTTCACATTCACTTTACTCCTCCCTCTCGTCTTGTCCGCCGATTCATACTCCGATCCAGGTCCTCAACTTCAATTCCGACCTCATCAAGTGATTAAACCCTCTCGTTTGATGACATGGTTTGAATCATTCTTTGATTCCAATCCTAAATCACCTTTGGACCTTAGTCTTACTCTCCGAGAGTCTCATTCAAAGCAAAAAAATCCACCGCCGCCACCTCGACCACCGCCGCCTTCACCTCCTACTCCGTGCTCTACTCAATATCTCGATCAGTATCCTGCTCCTCTTCAAACCGCTCCTCCATCCGCTTACGCGCCTTACTATGGTCCGGGATATCTGACTAAGCCGCGTGACGAACTCGATCCTCCAGATGCACTACCAACGCAACCCGCTCTAGTTCATCAACCTGGTAGTCCAGCCTTTCGAGCCCTTGGCAAACGTTGGGCTGGCTATGCTACTGTCACTGTCTTTGTCAATACCATAACTGTCACCGCGTTTGTCATCCTTTTATAACTCATGCGAGTGCCATTGATCTATTTTACTGATATTTTAGTTTGAATTCGATTTATTCAATAAATAGGGGCGCAAATGGAAACGGATTACAGGTAGTGACTGTCACGGTTGGCGATACCTCTGGACAGCAGGGCGGTGGCACGGTGACAGTTACTGTCGCAGGTGCAACACAAACTGTTGGAGCTGGAGGAAATGTGGTGGTTGTAGGACCTCGTAAGTCTTTCCTTTTCACGTTTGTGCGTGGTACTTCTTTGTGATCGATGACTAAGATCCATTGGTTTTCTTCGCAAAAACAAACAACAGAGACCACCTCAACCCAAACTGTGTTCATGACACCTACACCAACAATCGTACATTCAACTTCGACTATGACCATTGGTGTTGGTGGAAGTGTTGCCACTGGTGTTGCTAAACCTGGTTCATCTGTACAAGATGAGAACAATGGATTGCCTGGTGATAGACCTTGTCAACCTGGTGAAGAAAGTCTTCGATACCCAGGAAAACTTGCACCTACCAATCCTACTCAAACATCTACCTTGTGTATGTCTTGATCTTCTTCATACGTTTGATCTATATATATTCTGATCTGTTTACTGATTTTTTCCCATTGACTGGACCAAAAAACTAGTTGCGATCGGGGTTTATTTTGTTTTTATACTTGTCAGTTGGAATTTATATATCATTCGACAATTGATTTACCCGATCAAATTATTGGTGGTGGCTTGGCACGAGTTTGGTCATGTGGTAGCTTGTGCTTGTTCTGGTGCTAGATTAGATAGTGTGACTATTGATCCTAATGGTAAGTATTTGTCTTGACTTCATGTTTCAATTCGAGATGATCTTTTGGCTCATCTTTCCTTTCCTTGTCCTCCTACAGAGGGAGGGGCAACTCGAATGGAAGCTCAAATTTACCCTGCAGCCGGTTTACCCGCCGGATACCTTTCTTCTTTCCTCTTCGGTGGAGTCATGCTCTTTTGTGGATTCGACACTTTGGCTTCCAAGTTGAGTACTTTGTGTCTCGCTGTTGCACAAAAGAATGAAATCAAGTCCTGGGGATCGTACTGACAACATATCTTTCATGCGTATTAGAGTAGCAAGTTTCATAATTGGAATGTCTCTAGTAGTTGTTTTTTGGTGGGCGTCTGGGTTATTGACGCGAATCTTGACGTTAGGAGCAGTTGGTAAATCTCTTCATCTTGTTTCGATTTGAGAAGCGACAGAAACTGATTAAAGTGTCTGGGTGATAGGTCTTATGATTGGTTTTTGGTTCATTGATCATGCTGGAATCTTGAGGTACTTTGTTTTGTTTGTTGGAGTGATGAGCTCTTGGTATGTCTTATTCGACGTTATGGACGATTTTGGTTAGTCTTCTTTGTTTCCTTCAGTTCAAAATCATTTGCGTTTGCAGAGGCTGAGGTTTGAAAGGATTTGATTATAGTCTTTAGAAAGATGAATCCTTGTTGTCCGGTCATGTTTGAGGAACGATTCCCAATGGTCAAAGCTGGTAGTAAGTCAAATTCGGGTTTTTTGCAAGGCCTGCGCTTGACAGGAGAAAACTCACAATCTTTCTTTCGTTTTGTGTACATTAGTTTGGGCTTTAATCTGGACTATACTTGCTGCTGTTAACTTTGTGGCTTGGATCTTATTGTCTTTGACTGTTTGGAGAGGAACACGTAAGTTTTTTGTTTTGTTTTTGATGATGTTTGATGAATTTGGGTTGATCTTATCTTGTTTTGATGTGTTTTCTTTACTCAATTCTTTAACAACCCTTATAGCTCGTGGAATGTTCTGTCAAAGTCAACAGTTTTTACCTACTTGATCAAAAGAGAAGCAGGGATGTTGATAAGATCGGAAATGATATGATACTGTTTCTTTGGTCATACTTGCTCGATTTCTTTCTAACATGATGATGATGACGATCATAGATAACGCTTACTCAAATTTATTATGTGATTATTTTTGTCTTGGCACTGAGCTTTTTTTTGCATTTTACTTGTTTATTTGAAAGAGGAAAAGATGGATAGATGGATAATGAAGCTGTTTTTTGTCTTCTTACTGATTGGTTTGTTTTCTTTTCCTTAAAACTTGTTTATCATTTGATTGTTTTGTTATTTTGTTTATTTTGTTATTTTGTCTTTTGTGTGCGTGCATGATTTTTTTTTCTGGGTTGGGAAAAGTGCTGAGAGTGAAATTGGGTGAATGGATCGAGTAGGAATTGAATGATCAATAATGAATGAATTGACTTTGATTTGGTTTGAGTGAGGGATTTGAGAGGCTTGAGGAGATCTCCATGTTTCAGTTGACATCCACCAACAGAAAAGGTACACCTCTGGATCCTATGTTACTGGATTGCTGTATATGTAGCCCCAGGATGATGCGGACATCCACCAATGATCTTTGAATTCTGGATAGGTTCCATGAGCTCTATGTGCAACTATATTTGGATGGATGAATTTCAAGATTGTTTCATGCAATTGACCATCATATCTCTGGAATACATGATTGTTATGGGAAGAGTATGATTTACTCATTTAACTGTCTTTCCCAAGATGGAGAAGAAATCATACTGGCTGGGTACAGACCAGTTATTGAGTTATTAAATTTTTAGTTAATGCTCATGTGAAATGACTCAGTTAGGTAGCTTTTAAATTTTAGTAAAAGCTATAGATGAGAAATTTTTATTGGATGAAAAATTCAGTCAACATTACCTCACCTTTGAAGATGTGTTTGACAAGGAACTTCAACCATTGAATTTGAAAAAAGTGGCTCAGGGTCAGAAATATTGCATGCTCCATGAAAATTCCAATTTTCCTTTGCAAAGATTTTACAAGACAATGACATTGAAATCAAATATTTGAAATGTGAAGGTTGTAATATCAATGAAGCAAAACATGTTTTGCATATGCTTCCTCAAGAGCATCTGTGAACTCAAGCTGGGTTTTGAAGTACAATTTTTGAACATTTGATGATCCTTCCCATCTCTGCCATACCTTCTAAAGTCCAAGGAAAGAATTATTGCAATTCTTGCTTCCTTACAATGTTCAACTTTGACAAGTGAGCCAATGAGATAACAGGATCTTCATTGCATTCAACTAAGCTTTCCAGACTCCGTGGATACTTCTGACAAGCCCTTTCCAAATCATCTTTTCCCCACCCTCTGAGAAGTACTTGCTGAAACTGGAATCCATCCAAGACTACAGGCGTTTTTGGTTTCCTTTGCTTTCAAAAGGATGTAAGAGCTGGATCAAACCAAGGAAACCAGGGTCCGGGAGGAGGTGACTCTTGGCCTTATGTGTCATGTCATCAAAGTCTCCTTTCCAAAATTTTGGAAAGCTTACTCTTTTCTGTTCCATCTGTGTGAAATGCTGGTCAATAATTTTCAGTGATGCCTTTTAAACCTTAATCTTCCAAACCTTCTTTCTTAGACTTTTGATTCAAGTGAGAGTCCTTTTCACTGTGAACATCATTCAACTTCCCCACATTGGAAGAGGAAAATGATTAATAGTACAGTTTGTCATAAAAAGATCCAATACCGCTCACCTGAGCCTCAACACCCACACTACATATGTGCAGTACACTAAGTAAATAGTTTTCTATCATGTACATACAGGTCTGCTCAGTTTTTTGCCCATCAAAATATATAAATCACATGTTATACAACATGTAACTTTTTTGACTTGGAAAAAGTTGTCCCAAGAATTCACTACATATAATTCTGTAGCTGCTCAGGCAATATTTTTGAAGCTATTTCTTAGTAACAGAAAGGGTATTACATGCAGTTGAGTTGATGAGATTACACCAAAAGGTTGAGTCAGTGTATGTAGTCTATCTTTTGAATGCTTTTGTCAATCTGAAAAAAGTTACAGCATGTATTACATATGAATAACTCATCCTGCTGAGCAGATAACTGAGCAGAACTGTATGTACATGATAACCACCAATTCACTGAGCCTGCTACACATATGTAGTGTGGGTGATATGGATCAGGTGTGGAGTGATAGATCATTTTATGATAAATGATACTCCCAATCATTTTTTCCTGCCCACTTGGGGAAGTTGATTAATGTTTGCAGTGTTTGTGGTGATTTTGTTTCAAGAGTATATTTTCACTGCATAATTCTTTGTGGGAAGGCATCTTATGATGATAGACATAAGGGGTTTGGTCAGGCTGTACCTCCAATTCCGGGAATAAACCTTTTTCTGCTTGGTACTGTTAACTGTTATTGACGGAATATTAACAGGTCTCAATCTGCTTCTTATCTTTGTAGGTATATGCTCTATATCAACTATTCAAAGACTCCACATAATACCATTTGATGTTCTTGAGTATTGGCTTGATTTCTTCCAGTGGCCCAATATTTGGAGAGGGGTATATGTTTATGAACGATTTGACATACCAATAATTGGAAACAGCACAATTGAACTTTCCAGTTTACTTGCTCCCAACTACCCAAAATTTTTTGAATGCAAGCCTGTCCATCATTGGTCAATTTATTCATTTTGACTGGACTCACTGAATGAATGATTTGGAGACTTTCTGAAAATCCCTTTGCCAGATGATTACTGGATGCCAATATAGCTTTAGAGATGTGCTTTGATTTTGTCTGGGATTTTGTATCATGAACAAATTTATCTTGCATATCTTTTTCAAGGTTCTGAAAACAACAATGTGCCTTTTTGCCTCTGGGTTTCAAACCTGCCTTGCTGGAAATTATGTTTCCCTGTTTTTTCAGTTGAAACCAGATCTCCTGTTGAGGTGACACCATTTTCCAAGTTTCTCCTGTCTTCATAACTTTGTCATCTGCAAGGACAGCTCATTTTCCAATTTCTTTGAAAGTTTATTTTTCAAACAAGATTTTCCCCTCCAATTCCTTTTGGGCTACCTTGAGTGTGTCTACGGATCGTAAGGCTGGTGATAGTTGAAGGCCTGCAGGTTCAGATATCATGAGTGTGTTACTAGTGGTTAAACTAGTTCCACTAGAGCACTTGATCTGCTTTTTGCTGTTTGTGTCAGAAGCCTTAGTCAGCTCATTGGTTGCCTTTGAGTAGAAAGGGATCACACAATGATTAAAATGGAGGTGTGATCCTTGATGGTGTTTAGAATCATCAACTTGATTTACCATATCTTGTTCTTTCTGAGTCAACTGACAAATCCTCACAAGGAAGATTCAAGCCAAATGTAAATCTTCTCTTTCTTTCATCAGATTATGGAACATCAAGCAAGTCATAGGAATTCCCCTATATTTCTACACCATTTGGGCTTTGAAGAAGGGATTCAGTAGATTCATGTTGTAGGCAAGCTCTGATTTTACTAACAGGATGACTATTGATAACCTTGGGTAATTTATTGCCCTCAGGTATTGAAGGGGCAATTCTTTTGGCAAAGGGAACTAAAAAACAGGAGATTTGAATTGTTGATAGTATAAATATTGTTTTGATCTGGTATTGACATAGCATCACTTTGTAAGACAAAAGTGAAAAGTAGGATCAAGTCCAATACTCTTTTAAAATTGACAATTTAGATTAAGGCAACTCTTGCTTGTAGCACTGCCAACCACATTTTGGGCAGCATAGCGCAAATCTAGCTTGCTCAAGATGGGGACTTCAAGGGTAGTGAGGTATTTTTTTTTGAAAAATTTAGCAGCGGATAGCAGAACTTTTGTCCAGCAGTGCTTCACAGCGCTACAGCCAAAAAAGAAGTGATTTGTTTTTCAAAGTGAGAATTTTCACCATTGATGTATGGTGTATAAATGATGGTAAAGAAACATAAAAAACTAGTATTGTGAAAGTATGTAAAAGAGTGTAAATAAAATGATATCATGTATAGAGGGGTTGTGTTTTATTTGGATTGGGTTTGAAGAACTAACAACTACTTCGGATAAAATTTGATTTTTAAAGATTGGAGATACAATTGGAGATCTTTCATTTGAAGAAAGAGGTAATGATATTTCTGAAGCAGATTCTTGTTAAAACAGAATCTGAGATTCTTGTCTTCTGACACAACAGTTGATCGATAGCCAATGAGCTAATGAGATATAGTTGTTGAGACAACAGCAAGCACTAATTTGGATTGTATTGGTTCAGTTTTGATTATCAAATTGGGAAACTCTTTGATTTGATCAATCTTGAAAGATTTGTATATACAACTTGATATCTAATCATCCTTGCTTCTAAAATTAGAGTTATGCAAGATGTGAGCTGGTATACAACTATAATAAGATCATAACCATTTCTTAATTTGACTTTGATTGTGTTATCATGTGACTTGAAACAATTGATATGTGTGAGATTGTTGAAGTTGTGTTGATTATGTGAAGTTTTTCTAAAAGGAAGGCAGATATATGTCTAAGATCATCAACTGATACAAGTCAATGAGAAGGACAGCTAGGATTCAAAGAGTAAAGTACTTGCCTTCAGTACATGGCATCACTACTGATCTAAGGGAAGTGAAGAGGTATCAATGGAGAAGGTGTTGATTGAAAAGTTGTGACTTGTTGATTGAAAGGCCAGATCTGAGTGGAGATAGAATCATGGGCGCCAGAAGCTTCTGAGATGGCAGTGGAAAGCGCAGGACCCCAATTTTTTGGTACCCAAATGTCAGCGGGAGACACAACTCCCTGGGTCTGAGCTTCCCAAGCAATGGAGCGCCTCCGCTGGGTGTTATGCTTTGCCACGCCCCACACTTCTGGGTACACTGCAAGCCAGATTTGATCAAGGTAAAGTTTGGACAGATGGCCAACAAGTGGTGTAAGGCACTTGAATTTCAAATAAAACAAATTCCATGAATAAATAAGATCATAAAACTGCTCATGCCAAAAATCCTCACAATCAGAGAAGTGACAAACATATATTTGTTTCAACAACTTATGTGGGAAGTTTGATCCATGATTCACAATTTACCACTTCTTCTGACGCTGTGAATCATGTTGAAAACTACATGGTGGTGTAGTGTTTTCTTCCACCACATGCAAGTTAGGGAATATTATGGGTTGAGATTTTTCAATCTCTTCTAATCTCAAAGGTCTCATCCAAGGACTGTGATCCTGCACACCCCACTTCACATCAATTCTGAGTTGGTAGACCTCTTACTATGTATATATGATTAGGGTTTTAATCTCACCAATACATCCAGGTTTCCTGGCCACCTAAATGTTTCCCTCAGAGGCTAGAGAGGACCTACAAATCCCGCTATGGATGTGTGAGACCAAGAGCAACACTCGGACCTCAACACGATCTACCATAGCGTTATGGGTAATCAGTAACGCTACGGTAGACCGTACTCAGAATGACCGTTTTGTACTGTAATGGGTGGAGGACCGTAGCCCATAACCGGTTTTGGTACGGCAGCACCGTAACGTATCGTCTTGCAATGACCATCTGAAGCTCAGATTTTGGTCATCGCGGTTGGAATTATAAAAAAACTGACAAAAACATATTTGTATTGAAAAACACTGAAACATCCCAATAACACTGCAAAAATAATGTATTTTTCCAAGGTGAAAAACAATTGAATTTAATGCACAAAATGATTGGTAATGCAGAATTAATGCATTTTTAATCATTTTGTGAAATATGTGTAATCATTTTTCACCTCAGAAAGATACATTATATTCACAGTGTAAGGATGTGATGAGAAAAAAGACATAAATCAAAACACTAATCAATGACAACAATAAAAAAAGACATAAAACGAAAAATTAATGAGATAAATCCACATAGAAAAAAGGGGAAAACAAAAAGATACAGATGATAGAATACTAATCATTTTTTAATTTCTTCTTCACACAATCCTCACATTGCTTCAAGTATTTCACGGCTTCTTCAAATTTATCCGTGGGTACAATCCCATTCTTAATCCATTCCCTACATCCTACTTTACAAGTTATTGTATTGGGCAGTATGGGTCCTTGACCAGGATCAGCCACATCTGCTGCAGACAAAAACGATTGTTCACAACAGCATGTAGTGGCTGAGATTGACAAGTAATCCCTTGCCATTGCAGCAAGAACTGGAAATCTCTTTTTGTGCTTCTATGTTCAAGTGTTACATTAGTATCAAGAAATGGAAAAGCTAAAAAAAACTCACCCGCCACCACTCCAAAGGGTTCTTGTCGGGTTGAATACCAAATTACCTGAAAGGTAATCAGTTCGCTCATGTTTGTGTTCTGTTGAGGTGGGCATATTATTGGTGGCTGCCACAAACATATCAAACTTGTCCGCAACTTTGGCTGCGGTAGGCAGTTGAGGTGGAGACTCAGTTTGAATTTCTTTGGGAATCCAGTTGGACACGCAATGCTGGAATGCTTCATTTATTGATGCTTGAGCTGAGACACTTGCGTTTGGGTAAAAGTCCTGAATAAATTTGAGGTGTCGGCAAGGATTAAGAATTGTAGCAATGACAATTATATCAGTGTCCAATGATTCGTCCTGATACTTTTTGAGCCATAAAAGCATGTCATCAATACCAGTGACAATACTCGGATAAATCATGTCCTCCCTGAGCGTTTTGAGCTTCTTCTTGATGCGCAGGCATTCTGCGAGCACCTTACACCCAGAGGAAAAATCCCCCTGCATACAAAAGGTTGCATCCTCAAATACCTGTACAAATAAACAATATCAGCCGTGCCAGACAAAGAAATCAACATAAAATATTTACCTCAAGTACTGGATTCAAAGCCTCCACAGTGTCCCACTCCTTGTCGCACAGGGAAAGGCCACAATAGTATTTGTTGGTTTTCCTATCCATTGAGGTCATGGAGTTTAGAATCTATAAACCCATTATTAATGTAAGTGATAATGATACCAATTAAGAAAAAGAAGTGACCTACATCCTTTCCTTCACAAGCCCTACGACGACTGTCAGCTTTGACATTCCATCTAACACCATAGCCAACTGTGAGCGTTCAAAGTCCTTGCTCTTTTGCTTTTTTAGCAAAATAATTTTGTCTTGATGAACTTGAGCAAGTCATTTGAATGAGTTTGTCAACCTGATTGAAGAAAAGAAATTGTATCAGATTAAAAAGATATTGAGTGTGAAAACTTGAAGCTCAGCTCACCTTATGGACACTGGGCGCCACAACATCAGCTGATTGGATAATCCTGTCAGAAGGCTCCTCTGACAAAGTTTCATTTCCAGATGGTTCGGGTACCAAAGCGCCTTGTTCCTTGTCTGAGTCTTCAGATTTGAGTAAGCTGTCCTCATTGTCATTGAGTCAAACGGTGGGGATTGGAACCAACAATCCAGGCTGGGTGGTAGGCTTGATGTGTCCAGCACTGATGTCGAGAGACTTGAGTCCGTGACTTACCATTAAAGCAAGCTTATGACAAAAGCATTTGACATGAGCTTTCTTTGGTGACCAGTGAACAGGAGATTCACATTCAGCAAACAATTGGGCCATCTCACAAGCCATTGGTCCGTTTGAAGAACCAGAATTGGTCGTCTGGCCTATCATCCAAGGAATAAATGGGAATCAGACCAAATATTTAAACAAAGAAAAACTTATAAAGGTGTGGAACACCTACTTTCTTATGTAATCCATGTCGGATTAAATTTCAAGCCACTGGTCGTGCTAGCAGATCTCCGCAGTGATGCCACGTCACCAATTTCAAAGTTAAGTGAACCATCACATAGTTCCATTTATCATCAATGTAGTTGACCATGACACCAATGAATGCCATCCGGTTTCCTTTGGTAGTCCATCCGTCATGAGCCAAAGAAAACATACTCGAGTTGTTCTGTATAACCAAAAAATGGTAAGTTGGATGTGATTGAAATGAATTAAAAAATTAATAATTAAAATCCTACCTGAATTTGATTTATGACAACATTATACAAAGAGAAAAAGAGCTCCTTTGCAGTTGTGGCTTCCCACTTCGGAGAGCAAATTTGTGCTGCGCGATTGCCCAGTTTGAAGGCTGCTCGTAAAGTAGGATCCTGGAATTGAAGCCAAGGTAGCACATGGCGAAGGATCCATATGACTAATACAACGTTCAATAACTCAACACTAAAGCTTGTCTGAGATAAAAAGGACTTCATCGTGTTGCCAGATTTGAATGCAACTTGAACAGGTTTGTTAAGATCTTTCCAAGTTGGAGGTAGATCAAAATTGGCTTGGATTGCCTTGGCTTGTCCTTAGCACGGTTTCCTCTTCTTGTATCCATCTTGATTACCATACAAATTGGAATTACCATTGTCACCTCTTGTAAACACACCCTTACAAAATTTACAAGTGAATCTACGTTTAATTCCAGTATGCTGATAGATATGATCATATCAGTTTCATACAGAATGCAAGACGTTCCAAAGTGACAAGGCAAAATTTCAAAAATCAAAAATCACAATTCCCAGGTGCAAAATTCAAAAATTAATGACAAAACTACAGAAAATACTCAAATACAGGGATAAAACCCCTCTACTGGGGTAAAAGTCATGGCAGAAACCCCTTTTTGCCCAAATTTCCAGTGGTCGACACTGTTTTCATTGCATTGTCACCTTTTGACAAAAAGTACCAGCAACACCAAAAAATCAAAAAATCAAAGATCAAAAACCAAAAACCAAAAACCAAAAAATACGTTTCTCAAACTGTACAATTCAAACACCAATGTTAGATTCTACTGCAGCCAAAAACCACATGTTGGCCAACTAGCTACAAGCTCAGTCTCACAGGTATCAACACCTCCGACCGGAGACATTCTACCATCTGTCTCAAGAGCTTCAAAGTACCTGCTTCCTGTCTTGCTCTCCTCCAAAACCTCTTTCATCATCATCAATCCTCTTCGATTGTCCTCGATCTTCCTCAATCTTTGTCAACTGTCCTTGATCTTCTTTTTTCTTCATCAACCCTCCTCGTTCTTCTTCTTTCTTTGTCAACCGTCCTCAATCTTCTTCTTTCTTCCTCAACCGTCCTCGATCTTCTTTTTTCTTCGTCAACCGTCCTTGATCTTCTTCTTTCTTTGTCAACCGTCCTCAATCTTTGTCAACTGTCCTTGATCTTCTTCTTTCTTTGTCGACCGTCCTCAATCTTCTTCTTTCTTTGTCGACCGTCCTCAATATTCTTCAATCTTTGTCAAGCGTCCTCAATCTTCTTATTTCTTTGTCAACTGTCCTTGATCTTCTTATTTCTTTGTCACCCGTCCTGAATCTTCTTTGACCGTCCTCGATCTTCTTTGATTATCCTGAATCTTCTTTGACCATCCTCAATCTTCTGCAATCCTCATCATATCACCTTCAGTCTCCATCACCAACTACACACCAACATGTCAGCAAAAAATATCTGATGAAATCTTGCAACCCCTTCTTGAAGAAGCTGTGGCCAACAACTGGCCAGCACAAACAGTATGCAACACTGTTTGGCAACGGCACCACATCCAAGTCTGTGTAAGAACTGTTAGAAGACAAATCAAAGAATGGGACTTGCAACAACAAGGAAATTATGGTGTGGAGGTTGTAAAGGATGCAGTATTATATAATTACAAACAATCTCTGAACCAAAAGCAAGCTCTCATTGCCCTCAAAAATGAACACAACATCAACATCAGCCGGTCAACTTTAGCTCGACTTGAGAAGCAACTCAATCTTCACCGCCAAAAGGATGATCTTGACATGGGTGTAGTAACTTATGCCACCGTATGTAACAAGATTGAAGAACTTCAGATTGAATATGGAAATGTACTTGGAATCAAGAGTGTCAAGAAGATGCTAGCTCAGGAACACAAGCTTCACATCCACTGGCAAGTGTTTGGGCCTTCTTGATTCATTTTGCTCTGATGCTAATTACATTCCAAATCTACTTTGATATAGTGATTTTATTGCGGCTATTATGAAGGCAATGGATCCAGATGCTGTCAGGATGAGAGCTGCTCATAAACTCAAGCAACGGAAATACTATGCGGGCGGCCCCAATGAGGTTTGGGCTTCTGATGGACACGAAAAGTTGATGAACTTTGGAATTGGTATATATGGTTTCATTGGTTGCTGGTCTCGAAAGATCTTGGGACTTCATGCTCATGTCACCAACAGCGACCCCCGTCATGTTGACTTGTGGTATCTGGGCCTTGTAAAAAAGCAAGGTGGCATTCCCAAAAAGCTCACCACTGATTGAGGAACGGAGAGTGTTCCTCTTGCTGGACATCAACTTTATCTTGGAGAAACTTACGGTTCCAGAGCCCCAAACTGGCCTTATCATCAATATGTTCCATCCCCTTGTAACCAAAAGATTGAGTGCTTCTGGGACAAAATGACTTGTGGACTGACTGGAAACAATACCAGAACCACTCCGCATCCAATAGCGGTTGTGGAGTGGTTGCGCAGCGGTTTTTACCATCACTATAACATGCACCATATGTAGCGGGGGCTGCGCACCACAGCCCCGGGCCAGTTTTCCCAATAGCGGGTCAAGCGCAGCGCAACCCGACCGGCCTCGGGTTTTCCACTATATAGCGGCAATACAAGCTGGGTCCAGGGTACCCAGGCTGTACTACTACATACCAGCGCCACTGGATCTCTTTACCGACCAACCACACCGAACAACTCATTCATTCCTCTCATCAACTAACAACACCACACAACCCTTGGATGTATTGACTTCGAATCTGGCTGGCTTGTGGTCGAACTTGAAGATAGGTTGTCTTCAAATTCGGCTGAAATGTGGGTCTGCAATTGGTATTTCAAGTTGTGGTACGTCTTTTTCTCAAGTAGAAATTGAGAAGCTCGTTTGATTCGATCATCAGTGACGCTAATACTTTAATACTTTTATTACAATGCCCATTTCCAAATCATCATCGCAAAGCTCCTTGACTCTCCAGGTTCCCAGTAAGTCCAGCTCTAGAACTCTTCGACCTCCTAGCCCAGCTCGCTCCCAGCCTGGATTTGTAGTACCTCCCAAAGACTCTCGAACCTCTCTCAGTATCACCATTTCAAGTTCAGCAAACTCCGAGGATGATCAGCCAGGTACTCTGAGTCTTGCTCATTGACTTCCATCACCTCGACCCGTCAAAAAAGTTACCACCAAGAAGAGACTCTCAGTCACCGCTCAAACAAAAGTCAAACCAACTGACAAGGGAAAGGTTTGTTGTTATCTATTTGCCTTTCTTATGTATTCAAAGATTTGGCTGTTAACTAACAATGGCCTATCATGTCCAGCCTCGATCATCAACCAGCAAACGTGTTAGATCATCATCAGCGAGATCAAAAAGTCCTTCGCCCCGACCAACCAAGCGAGCAAATATGGATGTAAGTGATCCATATCACATCCGAGCTTCAACAAACTTTGCTGATTTGTCACAAGCAGCCCTTTGAAGTTCCCGATGATGTTGATTTATCTCAAGATTCTGATATCGAGTTTGTTGGACGAATATCGGAGCGAATTCGCCGCTCCGATACTCTGTGAGATTCTTTACATAGCGGATAGCGGATCAAGTGTGCTGTGGTTCATAGCGGGTGCTCCGCATCACAACAGAATTGGCCAAATTTCTGTTGCACTGCGGAGCGATTCCGGTGTTGCTGGAAATATCAAAGCTAAAATTCAAGAGCGCATTGATCAAGATTTATATGATCAATATGATCCAATGGCTAGGTGAAGCTGCTTTTTTTTTCTTTGGTTATTCCATGCTGAAATCTTTATCATTGCTTTTCAGGGCCTTGTTTCTACACCTATTTATCCCTGTCTTTCAACGAGCTCTGGACAAATGGGTCAAGTTTTACAATGGTTTCTGCAGACGATACGACAAGCGGTTGAAATTACCTACCGTATGTTCTGCAGACTACTGCTACAAAAACCCTGTTGAAGAATTTGGTGGGATTGATTACCTCATACAAGTCCCAGGTGAAGAGGTGGATGCTATCATTGCTGATGAATACCCGGAGCAAGAACACTTGTGGAGCACAACCCCTGAGTGGTTTTCCCCGGTTGTTGATCAAGTCATGGAAGATGTTGGAATTGTGAGTGGGGATTTGGACATTGGAAATTTTTGGGGTTCTTTTGATGTTGTATTAGCAAGATTGAAAGATTTGTCTTGGAGTAACACTCCCTTTGCCCGTGTTGAAGGTGATGATTCAATGGTTTTGGAAAACTGAGTACTTTATTTTGCTATTACCTGAATCTCTGTGTGTGGTAAACTTTGTAATGGTCAATGGTATTGATTGTTGTGAGCAAAGTAAACACACTACAAGATACAATACTCTTGTTTTTGGAAGAAGAAAAAAAAGGACAGAAGAGAACTTTTTCAAAGATAAAAGCCACTTGTGGTCGGTTTGAATTACAAATTCTACATATATTTTTTGATGGAACCCTCAATCATCTAGACATATTCTGCATAGCATGCATTCACATTGCCTATATCATCCATGACATCCATCGTGTCCCCAGGTTGGAGGTAATCTTTAATTTGATCCTTTGGAACTGACAATGTAATTATTTTTCTAGCCAGAGATGCTTTTTTCTTCTGTACCTGAGGGGTACAAAATGTTTTGCAGATGATGGTGAGTGTAGCCCTTTCTGGAAGCTGATTACTTGACTCACATTGAATACAGTAGTTAACGTCTACTTTGTACTAGCTTCCGACCAGCCAAATGAAATTTCGTTTTTGAGATCAAAAATGACTACCTCAATGATAACCTTTGAAGTTGATAACTAGACAAGTACATTCAGGAGAGTAAGTGTAATCTATCTATATCTCCTTGGGGCCATCTGAGGCATCAATTTTTTTTTTCACTAGATGGTCAACATTTGGGCCCAAGCATAAGCCAGGCACTTAAGCATCTTAGGCTAGGTACTTAAGGTCTTAAGCCAAGTACTTAAGGTCTTAAGCTAGGTACTTATAGTATCAAGTGACCATGACAACATGGACTTACACAGACCGTGTCCAACTATGTGTTGGTGGTCCTGTCACTGCGGGAAAATCGCTGACGTGAGCCTGGCTCGCGCCACCGTGACGTGAGCCACGGGCTGGCCCCGACCTGAAGCCAACCAAATTTCACACGCGGGCGTGACAAGAGCCATTGGCCTGCTGAAGCCATCCACTTGGTTCCGCCGGTGCCGACTCACCTAAGATCAGTACCCCACACCGTCAATGTCATCTTATCAGCAACCTCAACACACCAACACCAATCCCATATCTTGAAATCCAGCCTCATCTAACACCACTTCCAACCAGAATTCTTCAGGATCCCTTTTTTTGCAGGTCCGAATAAATTGAACAAAACGACAAATTTGAAGAGCACACTCCAACAATAAGCAAAAGAAACACACAACGATCCAACCACGACTCAAGGTTTTATCCTTCATCATCCTAAGAGAAGGAAACTGTTTTGAATCCAATCAAATCTAACAAAAGCAAAACGAACTGACTTAAAAACGTTTCTAATATCATTTAAAGACCCTGATTTTAGTCGTCACTGTCATCACTCGTTTTGCAATTCTACATTTATGTATTGCACATTTGATTTAGTTTGGTTTAAGTGCCATCAATTTAACTTCAATAGGTTAGTGATTAAGAAATGCAAATTTTTGATAAAGTGTAGAATCAAACTGATAGGAATGAACTTTTGATTTTCAATTTTAGCAAAATTACCTGAAAAATTTATTACACAAACAAGACCGAGCGAATTCAATAAATTCAGTCGTTATGCGATGCAACCAACTGATTAATCTTTGTATACCATTCCATCAACAATCAATTCTGGTTTTGAAACCATTCCTTTCAGTTGGAACAATTTTTGACTTCATCATCTCAGTGGGATTTGTTAAAGTAGATTGGGAAGACCTTTTTAAAATGTCGGTAGAAGGTTCAAGTTACATGTTTCTGTAATTTTGGTAAATGAGATATGGTGGTTTATCAGGGGATTCTTTGATTAGGCCTACTTCGAATTTATTTTGTATTACTTTTGGATTTAATCTTGGTTCGAAAGTGGTAATCATTCAGATGTACAATCATTATTCAAAACCTTTGAATACAAAATTTATTAAGCTTCAAAGACATCAAGTTTTGTGAATACCAAATAAAAACATCACAAAGCTTGCGTATAAGTCACTCAAAGTCTCTGTGTACAAGGATTTCCTTCTGCTGAGGATTATCAGGTTAAGCGGTCATGAGACTTGTCTTTTACCTTTAAAGATGGTTTTGAAATCAAGTGGGATTGTGAACAAGTTGAACGTTAAGAGAGTCTGTTCCAAAACTATCCATTTTGTTTGATTAACCTCAACTTCAATCAAACTGTCTTGATCCATCAGTTGGTTCACTGTTCTACAATACTTTCATTAAAATTTCCAGCGATTATCAGTCATCATGGTTAAAGTGATTGAACGATAATGAGATTGATGTCGACTTGATTTTTTGGGGGATTACTCAGTGTGATTCCACCTGACTACGCTGATTGAAGAAAGTATCAGTGTTGCTTCTTGCTCACCGAGCACCCAATCATGGTGGACCATACAGGTATTATGTATAACTGTTTTTGATGAGATGTGGTGACATTGGACAACGTTCCACATAAGTAAATAACTGGATTGGACGTTCTTGCTGGGATGACGGTTGCAAGTATTTGATTTGCACATGAAAAGTTGTGTAGTACTATGAAAACTGACGGGCAGACATTGACTAAGTCGATGGCTTCAGCAGGCCAATGGCTCTTGTCACGCCCGCGTGTGAAATTTGGTTGGCTTCAGGTTGGGGCCAGCCCGTGGCTCACGTCACGGTGGCGCGAGCCAGGCTCACGTCAGCGATTTTCCCGCAGTGTGTGGTAGACCCGGAAGGCTTACCAGAAGTCTAAAGTGTAGGAAAACGTGTTTGACCCCGGCGTGGCACAGGATTCTTTGTGTATCGCAACTCGACTTTGAAAGCTTTTTGATATTTTGTTGGTAGTGTACAACGTCGTTTCTTTTTTAATCTTCAATAACTCGACCATGTTCTCAAACCATATTGGTTTTCCCTCACTTATGATCTCTCTATTTGGGCTATTGTTCATTTTCAGGAATTCCTACACAATCATGAATCTCATTTTGAAAGTTCACATTCATTCACAAGGTCATTCTAAAGAAAGCCAAGACAAAAAAATAGGGTAAACAAAAGGAGTAAGAAGATTTTTAAGGAAATGACAAGAAAAAGAGGAGGAAACAATGTAACCAAGCTACATCAAGTATAGCGGGTATGGAAAGTTTCCAACAATAACAACTGATTATCAACTTGAAATTCTGTAAGGCCTGTGGAATAAGCAGCTAGGCAGTTATTTGTGAGTCAAGAATCAGAATCTATTGAAGATTGTGAACGATTCAAAAGTAGCAAAACTGGACAATTGAATCGAGGTTTATCAACGATTCAAAAGTGTTCAGACTGTTCGATCGGATTGAGAGTTATCGAGCGATTTGGTGGAGCCGGATGGAGGGTTATCGAGCGATTTGGTGGAGCCGGATCGAGGGTTATCGAGCGATTTGGTGGAGCCAAGGATGATCCAGTGGAAAGAGTGCTACATGAATAACCCTTCAAAAGAGTAAGTTTTGAAGGGTTAAAGTCAAGAGTAATAAATATTTAATTGAAATACTGAATAGTTTAGTTGAGGTGGAAGTTGAAAGATGAAGTTGATGTTTTGATAGATTACGAGTCATATTCAAGGAAAATCAGTGAAATGAGAAGAATCGACCAAGATGTGATTTTGTTGAGATATTAACGCTGAGCATTGATCTCATTAGCGAATTGAGATTATACTGCGTTATTGAGATTGCAGATTGCAGTCACATGCATGAAAGCATTCCTGGGAATTGTACGATGTCCTCGATAACGCTTGGCCATCTTCTCAGCCTCAGGACCAGTCAGTCCGTTTCTACATAAAATGATACATGTCAGATATAAAAAAGATGTGAGATGACAAGAGTAAGACCAGGTAAAACACTTACTGATAGACGGAGTGCTGTCGATCGATCTTGCAAAAATATTTTCGGATGATTTCTAATGAACAGGAGTGTTGGACTTCCTCAAAACAATCCTTGGCCTGCTGGAAGGTTTTGCACTGAAGTGAACCGCTGCGGTATTCTACAAGTAAGGGATATATCAATCTTGTTGCATCACTAAGAAATTGTGAAAGAAAGACAAAAACTCACCATGTTTGATGAAACCCCAAAAAAGCTCGATCGGATTAAGATCGCAATGAAATTTTGGTAAGAACAAGCAAACATGCCCTGCTTCTTCAATTACCATCTGAAGCAGAGGCTTCTCGTTGGCAAAGTCCGACTGTAAGGAAAGGATCCTGAACCAGCAGCAATCACTGCTGTTGGTCTCTAACACGCTTCTTGCCCCACACTGTTCTTAAGATACATAGAATCCTCGTGCTTCGGATTCTTGAATCAGTCGAATTGATCGGTTCTTCGCGTCTTGACTTGCCCCCGAGGCTTTGCATCTGGTGCATTTTGTGAGTATGGGTTGTTGATGTAATGCAGCAACTTGTTTTTCATGGTACTCCCAAAGTCCACGTTCCTGTAATACTACCTTCATTCCTTTTTGCTGTCCTCGAAGCTCAGGAATGGGATGATCGGATGGAAAAACCATTGGCTGTGTCTTTCCTCGAAGATCCATGGGGATATGGGGGTCGTCTGATGGGATTGTTGTAACTCGTAGATGAGCTTGTTTTCCACCGGAACCGAGGTTCATATTTTGCACTCGTAGCGCTGAGGGACCGTATGATTCGTGAGCTGATGAACAATCAAAAATGAAAACTCCCTGACAGTCGGGATGCATTGATTCGAAGATTGGAAGAGCTTGTGTTTTGACCTGATCAATCAACTGAGCCATGTCCCACCATGGATCACCTTTGGTCCCTGGGTAGATTACTACTGCAGTGTCATTGAATTTGGGTAAGATCAGATGATGTGCATCTGTTTGGAGATCATGCACTCTATCTAAGGTTACAACCAGTCGGCCAGTGGTTTCGCAGATGAAATCCGAGATATGGATCAGTCGGCCTTGATCCTTAGACCGCAGTTCGTTTGTTCCAGGAAGGAGCCATGAAAGTCGAGGTCGCTCCTTGGCGTGTACAGTAGACTCGTCATGATACACAAAGACAGTTTCACGCCTATCACCCAGTTTTTCTGGGTCAACTGAAATGGAGTTTTCAAGTTTTTCTCCAACGTACACACGAGATCGCTTCCGAAGGTCTTCAAACTCAGCCAAGTATTTCTTTCGATATTCCACCACATCTGGACGTTCATGCCCATCAAAGTATAATGATTTTTTGTACTCTTGAGGCCGATAACCAAGCTTGTACATCCAGCAATAGGCAGTAACTAAAGAGATTGTTTGGCCTGGATGGAACTTGGGGAGAGCTATGGTATTTACATGATCACAGAACCTTTGTGGGGTAACCTAAGAAAAATATAAAGAATCATGTTAGTTTTATTCAAGTGATTTGATGTGTTGTCCAATGTTTGACTCACCTCTCCTGGTGTTCTTGAAAAGGACCATGTCCGTAACATGCTCCAGAGTGGTGCATTGTCTAGAAGCAAAGGATGTTGTGAACCAAATCCCGACCGCGAGTGTATGATTGATGACATGGTCATGAGGTGGTTGGCTTGGGCTCGGATCTTTCTTGCTCTTCCAATACCCGTAGAAAAGTTCATGTGATTGCTTGGAAGTCGTCTCAAAGAACCTTGAGCTGCAAGTATTGATGCTTGAATGGTGGGTGATTTACTGTTTGCCAAAGACAGCTCCTTACGACGAAAGTTAAATTCCCTGAGCTCGTCCAAGATAAGGTAAGGGATGTCACACTTTGGATTTTCTTTGTGCTCGGCTTTGTATTTCTGAGTTGCAGATTGTATCTTGGCATCGAGTGCAGCCCACTGTTCCTCAATTTGAATCACACGCTGTCTAGCAAGGGCATCTGTTGAGTCCATCTTGGCATGCCGAGTGGCTTGGGCCTGTTGTACCGATGATGAGATCCATTCCTCATACTCCGGATCAAGTCCATGTTCATCCTTGCCACACTCTTCTGTATGTTCAGAAGCATCATCAAAATCATCGGGATCGTCGGAGGCAGAGTCTTGGTCATTCGAAGAGTCGTCTTGGTCATTGATACAGTTGATTGATTGAGTTTCTATCTCAATCTTAGAATCTGAGCTGAGTGGTGCTTCAGCTTTGGGTTTTGATTTAGTCCATTGAGCCATGAATCCGACATTCTTTCCAACTGCTGCAACAGCCTTCTTTTGACGATATTGACGTGTTGCCTTGGGAACTGGCTTAGAGATGAGTCTTTTCTTGAGCGGGTTTGGATTGGAAATTGGTCTTTTGTACCTTTTGAGGTGTCCAAGCCTATTTTTACGCTTTCCAATGGCAGGTTTTGCTGTGTTGCATCCAAGGAAGACTGGAAAAAGCTGGTCTTTTAGTTGTTCATCACATTCTTGTTCATCTTCAGAGTCTGCTATTTGATTTTCAATAAAACCAACAATTTCATTATCAATTCTTAATTGTTCAGCCTCTGCTGCTTGCCGTGCTTGTTGAGATTTCTTCCGGTTAGAAAAGGCCATTGTGGTGTGTTTCCTGTGATGAGGAGCTGGAATGGTCGAGCTAAGTGCTGAGAAAATGGCTTGCAAGGTGATGTTCAGATTATACTTGAGTTATAAAAAAGGTTCACATGCATAGTAACAACACTGGGTAAGCTACGCTGCGCACCGCAACAGGCTAATCCAGCGCAGCGTAGCTCCTCGAAAAAAACTGAAAATTCAAAAGGCTGGTAGCGCAACACTCACAATCGGAAAGGAGCAACGCTGCAGCTCACAGCAGCGCTCTAGGGCGCTGCGCAACGGGCGCAACACGCAACGCAACACGCAAAATTGAGCGTGAGAAGGAAAAAAATTACTTGGATTGAAAAAACAATTATAACAAGTGTTAATGATAGTATAGAAACTATAAAAAGTGAATAAAATCAATGAATGAGAGTAATGAAGTAAAATAATGAAGTAAAAAAAACAATCAATGGTTGAAATTTATAGAAAAAGATGAGATAAAACCTTAAGTCATGGGTATCCCCATAGCTTTGAATACCTTTGTCAGCTCATCAAATAGGGTGCCAAGATCAACACCCTCCCTTAGCCAAAGTCTACTGGATACCAGGCTTTCAATGGTCCGGGCAATCAAACTGCCTCGACTACAAGAGCACACATCGGAAGCACATGAGAATATTTGCTCCGCGGCACAAGACGACCCTGTTGAAGCTAGGTAATCCTTAGCCATACGAGCTAACACCCGATACGATTTTTCATGGGCCTATAAATTTCAAGATCAGTGTTGCATCAGTATTGCATGAGGACATTGGAAAGTTAGAAAGGTTAGAACAACTTACCTTCCACCAGAGTAGACTGGCTTCAGGATTTTGAATGTCGTAGTTGTCTGCCTTCATCTTATCAGACCCACATAGATAGTTTTTCATGGGTAATTCATCGCCCTCTTCAACAGCGGGTTCATCTTCAGAATTGCTGACAAATATGTCCGGCTTTGGTGATGAAGTGGGTTTTGAATTGTTTCCACGTTCAGTTTGAGATGGAGTTGGCTTTGTGATAGGTGCTGACTTTTCGTACTGTTGGTGAAGACGTCGAAAGGTAGACTCGGCTTTCATGGTCACTGATGAAGTTTCACCAAACCACTTCGAGAAGAATTTAAGACGGAAGAAAGGGTGAAGTATTGTTGCCATGACTAGGGTCTCGCATCCAAGTGCCTCGTTAAGATATTCGATGGTCTTCTCCTTCATCTTTGCGAGCATTGGATATAGAGCGTCTGTGGTGGCGAGAGGTGCAATCTTCTTCTCAAGACTGGTACGAAGCTCTACATACTGAGGAATCACCATGCAGCCAGTCGGTCCGTCACCCTCCATAAGTAGAGTAGTCTTCAAGAATGGCTGGAATTCACAAAAGATCAATGTCAATATGCATCAAAAGAAGATGACAACCAAAGTGGGAGACACTTACCTCAAGTTCCATGTTAAGTCTCCGAACCTGGGCCCATTCACTCGTGGTCATCTCTAGTTCATGGAAGTAGCCGTAAGGCTTCTTGTTCTTGCGTGGTGGTAGATTCTTTGAGTGAACTAAGTTTAAATCGTCTCGACATAATTGATCAATAACCTGGGTGAAAGATGATTAGCTTCAATTATGATTCACAAAACGTGCAGTCAGTCCAAAGAAACATACCTCTCTTGCTAGCCAGGCTTTGTGACGGCTTTGATATTTGATGTTCCAACGAATACCGTAACCAGCGATAAGTGAGCATTTGAAGCCTTTCTGTTCACTGACACGATCAAATTGCTTCCGCCACGCAGCTGAACGAGTAATTCTCCGAGTTATAAAGTCGACCTATTATTGATTAAGAAATTGAGAGTAAAAAGTTAGAAAAAAAACAACAGCGAAGAAAGAGCAATGCATTCACCTTGCGTAAGATGTAATCCAGATTATTTGCCTCCCGACGGTGAGTAGGTTGGACTTTGCTGTCCTCAACCATTAAATCAGGACACGCATCATCCTCGGCATCCGCTGCATCCCATTCCCCTTCGACATCCAGCACATGAACAACTTCAGGGGGGACCTCTTCAAGTTCCTGTAGGTCGTGATCAACAGCCTCATCTTCTTCATCAATAAAGTTCGATCGGCCAGCACCCAGGGGAACAACTGTTGGTTCGTCCTCAGGCTCCTCCTCTTCAGCAATTGTTCATATAGTTGGAAAATGACCTCGGTCAATTTCCTTCACCTTGAGAGGTGGTGGAGCCTTCACACCGAGAGCTGCCAAACCTGCATTGACAATCAATGCAAGTTTGTGGCAGAAGCAGAATATATGCATTGAGTCGGGGTCCCATGAGTATGAACTGATGTCTTCCTGTTCAAGAAACTGTTGGTGCATCTCACGTGCCATGGTCTTGTTGTTGGAACCGGAATCGGTTGTCTGGCATAGCATGTATTTCAATCATGAAAAGATGTCAGCACACCCTTTTCAAATGAGAATACACAGAGAAACAATTACTTAAGGATGTTTGACTTATCTTTTTATATAATCCATGTTTGACCAATATATTGACCATTGGCTCGGCAAGCCATGGTCCGTGATGTTGCCACGTAATCACTTTTAGAGTCAGGTGTCGCACACAATATTTCCATTGGTTGTCCACAAAAGTTACTGATGCTCCGATGAAGACATGTCGATTGCCCTTAGTTGTCCAGCCATCGTGGACTAAGTTGAATTTGGAGTTAAGAGACTGAATAAAGATCATTCAAGAATCATCAGTATAGTCAAATACATTTGGATCAAGTTGTGACATACCTTCAGTTCCGAGAATACTTTCTCCTTGAGAGAAAGATTGATTTGCTTGGCCTCATCAGCAGCCCAACGACGACCAAACAAATGCGCATCCTTTCGAAGGTATCGAATCATCCCTCGAAGGATTGGGTCTTCGATTCTAGTCCAAGGTTGAGCTTGACGGATGAGCCAAACGCATGCCATCTGATTCAAGGTAAGGTTAGAGAAAGGAACGTTGGGGGCGGACACAACAAATGCGTTCATAGGTCCATTCTTAGCCAATGCCTTTTGTGTTTCGGCAACAGAGGGCGGGATCTTCAAGTCGGGTTCCTTCTCCTTGGCTACGAGGCGTCCGGGACATCCAACATCTGATCGACCATCGGCGGTGTTCCCATCTCGGTGAACCCAAAGGTTACCAGTCAGGTTGCTGAGACTGACCCTGACTGGGTCATGCTCGTCTCGAGGACAAAAACGACAAGGGTAGGAGAGTGGGGCCTTGTTCGGATCCTATGTCAAAAGGAGGATTGAATAAAAAGAAGATAAAAATGTCAGCATTGTTCAAAATGAAAGGAGAGGTACTTATTCACATCATCCTTAGCACCGGGTTGGTTCTTTCGATGGAACGGACGACCGTAGTAGGATTTGAGTCGAACAACATCCTTTGCATCGTCCTTGCGTTTCTTTGCGGCAACCTTTGAATTCTCTTCATCTGAATCGGCCCGTAAAGTCTTTTTGCTGACAGTGGCAGAGGCAACCTGGACGTTTTAACTATTAAGTCAGTCTTGATTGCACTTAGATACATTAAATCAATTGACTAACCTCCTTACTGGTAGATCCTGAAGCAGTTGCTTTTTTCTTTTGTTTCTTCTGCTTATTAGGAACCGGGGACGAGTTCAAAGATACATCCTGAAGGTTTGAGGTATGAGGTCAGTTTTGTTTGCGCTTAGATAAATTGGATTGGTTACTGACCTCATTTCTAATCGAACCTGAAGTACTTGCCTTTTTCTTGCCCTTCTCCTTGGGCTTATGTGCGACCGGGGATGAGGGAGGATCTGATGCAGACGCATCATTGGTGGATATGGTATGACATTTTTGTTTGTTTTGAGCACTCGGAACAATAACTGGTTCGTCTTCAGAGTCTTCGGTTTCAACACTTTGAGTCTTCTTCTTGTGTCGATTCGAGGACTTAGCTAGGATGATCTGGTCAATTGAGACACGGCGACGGGAATCGGGTGAAGGACGACACATCCCCTGGCGTTCGGGCTCCTTGCGAGAGCGTGAGGGACGCTCGGAAGTGACAGATGACATTGGATTATGGGTTTGTGGTGGTGGATCTAATAGTATGATAATGGATGGGTAGAAATGGTGGATTTAGTAAAAGTGAAAAGAATTTGAATGTGATTATGGATAAAGCCAAGGATGAGTTATAAATTGATTATCTGAGGCTAAACAATGAACAGCAAAAGTTTGAATGAATAGTTGGGAAAGTAGGACTTACAAGAATTGGGACTAAAACAAGTCTGAAAGATCCAGGACACCATTGAGCCCCTCGTAGATCCGAGCTGAGAGCCGACCAGATGAGTGTCAACACCAGTTTGGCATATCAAACTGGTCACCAAGGGGTCGTGGCTTGCACCAGTCAAGCGACTAACCCTTGGCTTGCAAACAGTCGAGTATCGGTGGTGAGGGTTGTGCGTAAACACGTGCATTGAAAACATGGGTTGTGTCCTGATTCGCTGAGATCGAGTTTAGTTTGGCATGTGTGGCGAGAGATGGTTGGCAGGGGTTGACAGTCGATGATCTGATCAGAGTGGGATTTCCAAAATGGGAAAGTACTCACTTGGGTGAAAAACCCCCGATCGGCCTCCATGGCCCCGCAACAACACCGCTGCCTGCGGTCTGCGGTGCTACAAGAAGCGCCTGCGCAGCGGTTCGAAAAAAACCCAATTTCCGAGGGTTGGGAAGCTCTGCGGGGTTTTTGAGTCCAGGAGCAACACTACACAGCAGCGCAGCACCTTCTGAAAACCGCAGCGCCCCGCTGCGCAACAGCAACGGGGTGCGTTGCTTACCCAGTGTTGATAGTAACTAAAAAACACAAAGTGGTTGACACGCTGAGCACCTAGCCACTATGTTATGTGGTTCACCAACCACTACTTGACCCTTGTACATGGGTTTTTTTTGAATCCATGCCAAAAAAAATTAAAAATCAGAAATGCCTGACAATTGGGCCCGGGGCCAGCCCCGGGGCCGACCATAGTCAGGTGTAGCACAGAGTAGACTTTAACTACTGTAGGTGCTGTTCAACAGATTGCCCTGCAACCACATGATACACCTTCACAGGGTGAGTCTGCCCTATTCGATGTAGACGGTCAATTGCCTGTTGCACAATCTGTGGATTCCAATGGGCATCCTAATGATATTACTTTTAGCTAATATTGACCACTGCATATGAATGAATGATAACAAACACACCATCAGATAGACCTCGTCAGCACAGGTCATATTCAAGCCCACACCTCCAGCTTCAATAGATACTATAAAGGCCTCAATGTTGTTATTGTTCTTGAATCTGTTGAGTTGGCATGTCCTCTCATGAGTTGTCATGTCACCGTGCAAGGTGCTGCTGCCAATGCCGTTACAATCCAAAGCAATCTTGATCCTGTGGGGTGTGCAGGTTAGCTTACAGGCCAAGTGATATAAAAGAGACATAAAATATAATTACCACTCCATGAAACACCTCCATTGGGTATAGATGACAGTCTTCTTGCATAGACCTTTATGCAAAGTTCTATGCTTCTTTTTGAGCTGGGAAACCAAGTATGCAAGTTTGCTACTCAGTGACCAGTCCTCCAGGTAGGCTGGCCTGGCATCAGCAGTCAGTGCCCTCCCATCCGGCGCCATGATTCCAAGCTCCTCCTCCATCTCCGTAATCTTGATCTGATTGAGCTCTTGTTCTTGTTTGAATAAAAGAGGGTGATTGCATGTCATCCTGAGATTCATCAATTGTCTGAAATATTCACCCTGTTTATGTTGGATTTGAGATTCCACACCAAAGTCCTGAATAAATCTTTCATAATGTTGCTGATATATTGCTTTCACTTTTTGATGCATTTCCAATAAAATGGTCTCATGGTAGATTGGAGGTCAATTGAATAGGTGGCTTGATTTGGTCCGCCTAAGCATGAAGTATCTTAGTAGCTGGCTGAATGTGTCCAAATTTCCTTGATGAACTGGCAGAGTAATTTGACGGTCCCATACTGAGTCTTGATGAAAAGGTTTGATGTCCAGAAATTTGAAGAGCATGTGCAAGTCTCCAATTCTGTTATGGAGTGGAGTACCAGTGAGACAAAGCCGGTTGACTGATTCCAAAGAGGTGAGGACTGCATGGGAGGTGGTTTCATTACAAATTACACTGGTACCAGTAAAGGGCCAGTTTGGTCACAGACCTTTGGTCACAAAGAGAGAATACTCACTGATCTTCATCAATGACCACTCTGTACCATCTGGTTGTGAAAGGAACCTGGGTTGAACCACCATGCCGTTGGTCATACATAAGTGTTTTTGGGGTTGTAATGATGATGTTGGCTGAGTGGATATCACGTAGAGGTATTTTGACTCTGTCTGTGCCATGCCAGCACAAGACTTTCAAGCTGTTTTTTCTTGTGTGTTTTCCTACCTCTTCTTCCCAGTTGTCCATCAGGCTAGTAGGACATATCAAAAGAGTGGTGTGAGATGCTTGCAGGTTAGTGTCTAGATGGTTGACAGCTGATGCTGAATCCTGATGTTCATATTGTCTTGATGCATCCAGTGTGGTAGCAATTAAAGAAATAGTTTGAATTGTTTTGCCAAGGCCCATGTCATCCGCTAGAATTGATGCCCTAGGGCTGACTGGTCCGGTTTGTCCCTCAGTGACAATAAATTCTTCCCCACAGAGACGGTGACTCCACCGGTTTAAGGGTGGCATTGATTTATAAAACCAAAGGGAGTGATAAGTTGTTGAATCTGGATTTTCTCTGTCCAACAAAAAAGCCAGGACCTGCTTTTGATGGGGGTGCAGCTGAGAAGTAACTATATTGGAAGAATTGACAGGCTGAAGATCCAAACCACAAGAAATGGACGCAAGTCTTGAGGCCTCTTAGCTGGTCAAAATATGATCAGGAAAAGCAGAACTCCAGTTGGGGGTTGTCCGTGCTTCTAGATCCACCAGAGGAATATGTTGATGCTGATGAGGTTGGTAATGAGGAGGACTCTGGAGTTTGATCCGGAAATTCTTGACAGTCTTCACAAGGGTTCCTTAATACCAATTTGAAATAAATATAAGTACTTTGACTTGCAATTGAGTTGCATCAAGTCCATGAAATTCTACCATAGTTATGTTGACAGTAGAGCTGATGAGAACTGGGTGACTTGGTTCCAAATAAGTATTAGACTTCCATCCACCTGCAGGTTCAGCTTTGTATGTACGCGGAGTACTTCCAAGCAGCTTCAATAGACAACTATCAACTCCTGCAGGGAAATACCCCAATGAATGACCACTTGGGAGATGTAAAGTGATTTCTGGGGTGCCATGGCTATCAGCACAGACTTTCAAGAACACAGGTGACTGATGGGGATCTTGCAATTTGGCCGCCGTGGAAGTGGGTGATGCCACCAGGAAAGATATCATCCCAGCACATACAGGTTGGCTTGGATTTTGTTGAGGTGTGAGCAACATGATTGCCAAAAGAAGATGAAGTGAAAAAAATTGAAGATTTGAATGAGGGACAATATACTTTGGGTGCTTGAAGCACGCTTTGTATGAGCTCACATTTGCTGTGCTGATTTTCACAATTTACAAAACATTCCTGGATCTTGCAGATCCACGCACAAGCTTCTGAGATTGATGCAAATCTTGTGTCACATGTTCCAACAAATATTTATCATGTTCTTGTAAGATTATCTATACAATATCCTGTTTGGTCATATAAAGATGATTCCTGAATCATCTTTTGGCAGGAATCATCTTTTGGTATTAATTTGTTACACCATGGAAATAATCATTTTTTGGGGCAAGTAACAAAATTACCAAAAACAAGATAATGTTATACAACTAGCTTCAAGGTCTCATGTTTGTCAAATATCAAGTCCAATACGAATGTTTGAATATTCTTAATGGCTCTGTTATGTTATATAGTGGTCCTACACATAATATTAGCTTTTGTATATGTATAACAAAATTGTTAATTACACTTCATTGGAAAAGGGTTTTGATACATTTGGTGATGTATCCAAAAAAATTGATAGTTTGATCTGGATTAGAATCATTATCATTCTGATATGATTCCTGATATTGATTGTAACCCAATTTTGATAATTAGAACATTTTTGACGTGATGATATTTACAAAAAAAAAGAAGTTTACCCAGTGATATATAAAGATATATCTCAATATTACCAACAACATAAGGTTATATTTTCACTTTGTGAATACCAAATGATATTCATAAAGTGTCAATTTTGAAAAATTGGTCTCACCACCTTGTCTCACAAGTTGGTGAGACCAAGTGGTGAGTCTAGGACCCAAGTCACCACCGCATGCTTGATGGTTGTGCAATGGTGCACCACACCCAGACCACCTAACACCTCGGTGGTCTACCATTATTTGCAGACCACCAAGGATCTAGGGGGTGTCACTCCACCGCACAATCACTGAGTGATTGTGCGGTGAGTGGGTAGGTAGACCACCTAAATCCTAGGTGGTCTGGCCACTGCACAATCACCTGGTGATTGTGCGGTGACTACCGGGGCCTAGCTAGGCCCCGGTAGTCACCACATTCTGGCTCCTGGACTTTGAAAATCCACCACCAATTTAGCTCCAATACATCTCAACATGTCTGGAGATATTTGCCCTTCAAGTACTCCACCACCGTCCCCACATGGAACACCACAGCCAATCTTAACCCCCCTTACTTACCAATTTCATCCATCCACCATTCCGTCCTATCCATCCTTTCCTTTGAACGCGACTTTGCCAAACTACTACCCAACACAAATTCATCCATCATATCCACCGGCAATCATTCAACAAGGCTCTTTCGGCTCTTTTAATTCAATGACATCCATGCCTCAACCGGCCTCGCAACCAGTAGAATCCATCACAACTTGATCAAAGAATCCTAATAAGCCTAATGCAAGAGGAGTTAAGTCACAATCATCAACACCTCGTAAGAATCGAGCAAAAAACAGCAAGCCCCCACAATCAACATCAAGTGGAAAGCAGCAAAAGAAAGGAAAGAAAAGTCAAAAAGGAGGTGCAGACAGACCTGTTAGAAAGCCACCGGTGAAGTGGGAAGATCAGAAGAATGAAAAAGGCAAGAGTGCAATCAGCATTCTCTTAAATTGGATTGCAATGTATGAAAATCGGACTCGGTATAAGTCACATACTTATAACTACAAGTCCGCTACGTTAGAGTCAATTACTTCCTACTTAGTTGAAAATGGAATTCACGGCCGTAATGAAAAGATTGTGGCAACTAAGGCAAGTGATTCCCTTTTTGTTCACTTGTTTCAATTAGTGGTTTTACAATGCAAATGTGGCTGATAGGACAATATATCTTCATATCAGTACTCTCAAGGCCCAGTTCAATGAAGCAAAGAGATGGATTGATCAGACTGGTCAAGGTGCAATGGGTCATCTTGAAGCTGAGAAGGAGAAGAATGGGTGGGAAGATGAGGATCCAGCTCACATTGCAAGAAAGAAGGTCTTAGTTGATGGTAAGTATTATTCATTGTTCTGACTATTTTACTACACTGATGAACCTTTGATACAGCTTACATTGAGGCTAGATGCAAATATTACTGACAATCAGAGCCTGTCATGGGTCAAAGAGACAAGGCGACTAGGCTAGCAAGTGTCAACAGTGCCCACCTGGACAATCCAAACAATTCTTTAGAGTGTTTGGGTTTGAGGTTAAATGTAGATGAAACACAATTAGAGGATGATTTCAATTTAGATCAATCACAACGTACCTTGCCTAGCCAATTAGACATCCAAAATGATGATGAACACTCGGAAGCCTCAAATCAAGGGTACCACCGTCCCCAGGCCAAAGCGGAAATTGATAACAATCTTGAAATTTCTAATAAAGACCTTAGGCATCTTATTGATGATAACGTCTCAGAAGGTTTGTGTATCTACACCATTCTTTGCAATTCTTACACTGAATTTTTATGTATAATATCATGAATAGATTTGTCACTCAAATTGATCCCCAAAGAGTCAGCCAAGCAGACCCCAAAACCAACAATTGATCTTACTGCACCTCCTTCTGTTTCCAAATTGGCAACAAAGCCTTCAGTCAAAAAACGTTACAGTCATAAGGCTAGCGCGGAGTCTAAAGTGAAGGAGTTGATTGATCAAAAGGCTGAAACAGTCAAGTCATCCATCAATCAGCTTGAAGATAGTGTAATCAAATCAAGTCTCAAAACTGACAGCCTTGGCAATGCAATCAAAGAGCTTGCAACAATTTTCAAGCCCAAAGACGACCCTAGACTTTTGTTATCAAAGGAAGATCAAATCAAACAGGCTCAGTTGGATGCACAACTACATGGTTTGAAAGTTGAAACAGCTCAGTTGGATCTCAAGCACACCAAACAGACTATGGATATAGATTATAGAATTGCTAGAGGGAAATTCGTTGCTCAAATAATGGCCGAAAACCACTTGACTCTGGAGCAGGCAAAGGAAGTTGCCGCTGAAGTATTTCCAAATACTGTAGGTTTTTGAATTTGATGTATCTGCTTATAAGTACAAGTCATTAATTCCAATTTTTGCTTTTCAGGAATCTGAGAAACCCCAATCCTAATACAAATAAAGTATTGAGGATCAATCTTGTTCAACAATGTTTTATTCTTCAAGTTCAATCTTTTCAAAACCCACAAGGCTCATTTTCTTAACTGTATTGCAGATATTGTCACTTGATTAAGGATCAAACATAACATCGGTGAAGCTCTAGGATTTACCAAAGTATTACCTGTCAATTCAATCAATCGTGTTAACTGTTTTTTAACACAATCAATCGCTTTCAAAGAATTGTGTGAACTTTTGATTAAAAATTTTATCAGATCAAAGTGTTTCAAATAATTGTTTTGAATGGGGCAAGAGCAATTGATGTTTTCCTTCTGCCTTTCACACAAGATGATTTTTATTTTACAAATTTTTCTTTGGTGATTCAAAATAGTATCTTTGTCAAAAAAACTACTCATTTTGTTAGATTGTCTTTTCAAACAAAATACACAAATTTGTAACTAAGATGCAACTATTTCGTTTTAGTAGTATTGAAAATGGTAAATATGACTGATTTATCCTAATATAGGAGCATTCCAAAAAGATTATGTGTATTAAAATACACAGAATCAATACTAGCAACTCAAATTAGAATTACAAGCAATCCTGACTGTTTCTAATTTGAATTGGTCAGGATCCATCCGGGTCCCTTGTGTCTAATGAAAAACCAATAGGACACTTTTATTGGATACTGATACTCAACATGATCAAAAGGAGATCATCGGATATCTTATAGAAGAGTTTTTTGACCTTTGATGTAGTGTGTTGGGTAATTCATTTAAAAGTATAATGAACTCAAACAAAATCAGTATGTAATGAGGATCAAAAGAAAGGAACAACATGTCTTTTCAGCAAAATGAAAAAAGAAACCACCCCTTATGTTCCCCTGTTTGCTACAAATTGTTCAAATAGAGATCTCTGTTGAGTGTCATTTTGTGCAGTTTGTGGATGCACATCATCTTTGTGAAGTGGTGCATTTGGGGGCAGTCTCCTTTGCCTAGCTGTATGGAGGAGCCCTTCTTTGATTGTACCCAACTCAAAACTCCATTGATCATTGTTGGTTGTTGTGTAATTGTGCAGTATTACACATACTCGAATCCATATGTTTGCTCGCTGGGCACTACGACAGCCAGTGATCAAGATCCGGAGCTCTTTTAAGGACTTGAATTGACCTTTGAGCATACCAATGCTCTGTTCAATTATAACTCGTATCTTGCTAAGTTCTTGATTGACAATGAAGGCTTCTTGGAGATTTTGAAGATGTTGACCAGGTGCCCGTTTAAAAGGCGTGATGACACTACATGATGTCGTATAGCCAGAATTGGCCAAAAGATATTCATCTTTGGAAATGAAATCACTTGGGTTACGATAAATATGGGAAAGAAATGTCAGCATAGATATTGTACTTCATGAAAGGAGAAGCTTACCGCTGAGGACATATAAGCCCTTTGATTGTGAGCTGATCCACACCAACCAAGTTTGTAATACCTGATGATCTTATTAATGTCACATACTAACATGATGTTAAATGCATAGGACTGTTTTTGTGTCCAGTAATCCTCTGGATTTTGAACTGGTGCAAAAGCAAGTGGAACCAGTGTGCCGTCCATGAAAGCAATACAGTCTTTGAAATGACTGCCCTGTATCTTCATGTTTAGATCACGGTGTTCCTCGATGTTTGGCCACTTGACCCACTCGCTTTCCATTTGAAGGATGGCATACATACAGTGATTAGTCCAATTGTGGACACTTCCCTCTATACCGAGACATATTAGTAATTAGTTTTTTGAATAGAAGGAAAGTAGAGGCACCAAAGGGCACTAACCTGATATGTGAAACATGTACGCAAGGTGCGAGACATCCCCCCCATTTCCCGAGGTACCCAAATTTGCTAGGGCCACCAGAAGCTGCCACGCTACAGGAAGCTGTTTATTGTCCGATTGGTTCTGAAAAACACAACTACCCTGAATCCGAGTAACTAAGTTCCAAAATTGGTCATGAGTCATTCAAGCCTATTTGTCAAACAGCAGGAAAGAAAAGGTCACATAGTGATTAGTTTTGAGGCTTGGTGGATGGTTTAGAATACACTTTTGAACACTCACAATATTTAAGAATGGATCACCGCCTTTGGCAATTCTGTGAGGCAATGCAATGTTTTGGATACCTTGATGCCCACATGGTAATCGGTCTTGCACATAGCGAGTGGACTGTAAGATCTTGAGGGCTTCTTCAAGTTGACCAATCTCGCTTTCAACAAGGTTTAGTAGACGGTGACCAAGTAGTACAAGCTTGATGGATTCTGCCCTTGCCAAATGAAACTCTAAGGCCCCAAGCATAATCACTAATAATGGCCTCCTTGCCTCAGACTCGTCCAATTGGTGTTCCTCACAATCCGCTGCTGGTTGGTTTGTATGTAGATTGTGGTTGATGATAATTTCTTGAAGACATCAAATTATGAAAAGGCTTTTGCCATCTCTATGTTTCTTGAAGGCAAGAGTAGCTAATTGAGAGCTTCCTGCTTGTTTCATTCCATCGATTGCTAGATGTATGTGGTGTTTGAGCCTTTTGTGGTGTCCTTTTTGAGCCATAGCGTGGTGTAGGAGGACAGAGGTATAAGATAAGGAAGTGAGGTGAAACGATCAAGGGGTGAATGACAGGGGAAGATGAAGAGGCCTTAATTCAGAGTTCTATCACAGAGTTGTATCACAAAGTCTTGTGGAACCTAGGGGCAAAGAGCATTCAAATATGTTTTTTTTCCACAAGGCTATGAAGCCAGAACACAGCCAAATCTTTCTTTTCTGGCTTTGTGGAAAAGTTCCAGAAGCACTTTGTGTAGGACAAAATTGGCTTCTTGAGGTTTTGAGGAGTATCTTAACAAAACAAGCCTTTGTTGAGTCCAAAAAAATGAGACCCCAACTGGATTTTTCTCACAAATACAAAATAGTACTCTGACCATCTTGACCTGAATCCCCAAAAGGTTGAGACTCAAAGGAGTACATAGTCTTTTGGTCATGATTGTTAGTTTCCCAATCTGATGATCATAAAGGAAACCTATCTATCCCAACCAAATCTTCAATCAAAAGGATTTCTTTCTTCACAAATCTGGTAAAAAAAAGTGCACTTCATCATTTTCATCTACGCAAACAAAAACAAACACAACATCACAAAAAAAACAAAAAAGGAAAGTTGATTTTTTTTTTCTGATCAGTGTTAATTTTTTTGGGGGGGGTTTGTAAAAAAGAAAATAATAGTCTGGTTACAATGCAACCAGCCACCAGGATATGCATGTATCTTGTAACGACAAAAAAAAGAGAGAGAAATAAAATCAAGAGAAGAAAATAAAACTAATTTTCATAGAGTTAAAAAAAGTTTATGAGTTAATCACCACTACCAGGAAAAAAACACCCAAGCCCACACACACACACACGCACTCATTCATTCATGGATAAAATCTTTATTAAAAGAATAAAAGGATAAGGGGAAAAAAACTTAGATTGAGCGATGACAAGGTACGATAAGAAATGTCCTAATCGGATAATCAAAAAAAAATCAAAGCAGAAAATTATCATTGAGGAAAGTAATCAATTCATTTTCGACCACCACCAGTAGTTAAAGCCTTCAAGTCCTCAGCATCCTTCTTCATCTGCTCTTTATCAGCTCCTAATCTTTCGAAAAGGTCACAAACGACTTCACCAATGAGCTTTGAAGGACACTCAACCACCAAATGAAAGGCTATTGATCCAGCAAAGCAGACTCCGAGTAATAGGGCCCAGCTTAGGCCCAAGACAGTAGGAGCTGAATAAGTTTGGGAATTATGTAAACTTAATGCTACATCCGGAACGATAGTGAAGACGACAGCTGGGGCTAATAAAAAGATTCCAGCTGAAAGTTGTCCAAGGAACTTGAAGAGGCCAAAGCCGAGGACACGTTGAGCGACATCCGAGGTTTCGACAATGAAGAGTACAATCGTGACAAAGATCCAATCTGAGAAAGTGATATCGGTATGGGCTTGAACGTTGACAGTGGCCAAGGCAGAGTTAAGATTGTTGCGAACGACAGGGATGAATTGAGTAACGGCAGCTACAACTAGAAGTGCTACCCGAATGGCAATTCGAAGTGGCACCGATAGTTTACGTAAGCGAGCAGTTTGGCCATGGGCAGCCATATCAGCAATAAAAAGCCCTGTGATAGGAAGCTGTAGAAAGATGGAAGAGTGGTCATGAGTAAACTGACAAAAAGAGAGATATGGTAAAGAGACGCACAGCAAAATAGTTGAGACTTGTCCAGCTAAAAAACATCAAAATCCCATAAACCCAGTATCGATTTGATGGTAAGTTGCCCAACATAAAGTGGGTCACATAGACAGCGTAACTTGATTGAAAGAACCAAGGGGTAACCCAGAGATTGGCACCGAACGCTTTACCAGCAATGGTATCTTGTTCAAAATAGGTAAACTGAAAGATAATGACAACTTGTTAGTAACTGATCGACGGGAAAAGAAAGAAAAATACGTACAAGATTGAAGACCAAAGTGACATAACCAGCGAATCGATCGATATTAGCCCAATAAGGTTCATTCATTCCTGCATTATTACAGTTCTTGGTGGCTCGGTTATCACCTCCTGAAGCTAAGCCCCATTGGAGAGCCGCAATAGCAAGGACTGGTAAAATAAATCGAAATGGTCGGATAAGCATCGCACGAGTCAATCTAGCCCAAGAGATCAATGGCTTGAGTGGATCTTGATGTTTCATCAAGAGTTTGGCATGAGGATTGGCTGCATCCCACAATGGTGCAATCAATGATCGACCTGAGAGGAGTAGTAACATGCAAATACCAAGATTGGTAGAGCTGCAGCAAAGGTAAAAAAACGACTGAATGAGTCAAAGGATAAAGTCCAAGTTAGTGAAGAGATGAAAACGCCTACCGAAAGATATAGAGAGGTGAATCTCTTTGAATAACCTTGTAGTCATTTTCACTCAAGACTGCATCAAAGAGAGTGCCGTTCATAACAGCGATCGCAGCAAAGAACTTGAGAGCATCGATATAAGGTAAACGTTTCTTCTTCGAATGACGTTCATCTACACCGGAATCACCAATCGAATTACCATTCCAAGCTCTGTAGATCTTAGTCATCATACCATACTCGGGAGGATAAGCCACAGCAGATCGAGCCGAGAGACTGAGTTGGGATGAATTGCTGTGTGCAGCTGAAGGTGAAAGACGTGGAGAATGGTTTGGGTTGATGAATTTCTCCGGTTGATGTACACCACTATGAAGACCTAAACCGAGAGATGAAGAATTCATAGTAGATGAATGACCATCACCAAATCGTTTTTCAATACTGACATCAGTCTCATTCAAAGTAGGATTTGAATCAGCATAAGTAGCATGACTGAGTGGATGGGGTGGTCCAGAATTATGAACAAAAGGACGAGGACCGGTGAGTGGAGCTTGTTGTGGATAGGGATTATTGTTCCGAGGTGGAGGATGACCATGTTGAGGAGCAGGAGAAGAGTAACGAGGTAAAGAAGGAGCGTCAAAATCCGAACCGTTTGAATTAGTTGGAGATTGAACTGGATGATTTTGACGAGGTGGATAATTAGGTTGATCAGAGATTGAGATAGGAGGTAAATGTTGATGTTGTGATTGATAAGGATGAGAAGACATGATGTTAGTGTTGTTGTTGTTGTTGTTGTTGAATTGAAATGATCTTGAGTTGAGTTGAAGTTGATTTAAGTAAATGAGGAAAGATAAAAGGAAAGAAATGAAAGAAATGAAAGAAATTTCTTTGATGGTAACTTCAAACGGTTTCACACAAATCAAAATTGACTTTATTTTTGATTTGTATCAATAAAGCGGTACAAGTTTAATTTTTCAAATCAAAAGTCAAAAAAGGGGAAGGGATTGTTTCGAAATAGGAACCATTCCGAGTCTCAACAAGTTTCATTTGTACTCTCATCAACTGTCATCCGTCAAGTGACATCTCAAACCATAAACACCATTTTAAAACCCTGAAGATCTCACATCTTATCAAATCCATCATTTGAATCTCATCAGAAAAACCTTTTGGATGATCTTCAACTTCAAACCATTCTACAAGAATTCATCATCAACATTCCATGTGTATCTTCATCATCATTGGTACACACTCATCCTTACAAACCAATCTGACCGCAACGATCTCTTCGGCATCATCGTCAATTAGTCGGTACATAAGAAAATGATTGACATCGAGTCATCAGCCTATTGTACTTATCTGATCTACATTACAAATCTTTCGCAATTCGATTAGATTCGATTATATGAGGGTATATGAATAGATGGAAAATCAGATAGAGTCAATCTCACGAAGCTTGAACACCTCTGAACGTGATCAGCTTACAGCTGAGTGAAGCTGAGATGATCAAAAGTAGTCATCAGGAGAGTAAGAATGTAAATATATGTATGTTGATAATGATTATAAAGGCTTTGGAGCTTGATGGAGAAATCTTTCATTACATGTAGATCAAAAGGAGTCGAAACCGACTACATGCGTGTTCTTGAAAACCTCTTCATGACCAACTTATGGGTAAGTGAGATATGAAGATTACAGCAGAGCAACACAGCACAGCCCAGCGATAACAGCATTCTGAGGCATCACCATGTCCCGATCTGAGTTTCTCCCGACGTGGTACTT
Organism: Melampsora larici-populina 98AG31; assembly: GCF_000204055.1. Lineage (NCBI taxonomy): Eukaryota > Fungi > Basidiomycota > Pucciniomycetes > Pucciniales > Melampsoraceae > Melampsora > Melampsora laricis-populina. The sequence continues at coordinate 743,116 of NW_006768765.1, read as the reverse complement.
TCACGATAAAGCTCGTGTGGATCATGCAAAAAGTTAATTTGGATGTGATTCTGATATTGAGTACCAAGGAAGAGCCGAGTGCACGATACATAATTAGAGAGATCCTAGCGACTTTACAACTGAGCCCACCTTCGATAGGATCTTGAGTTTGTCAACTTCCATAATACTCTTTAAAGAAATAATCATGTTGGTTCTCATTTGAAGCAAGAACCTCCTATGACTTACAATCTTATAACTTCAGCAACTCCTTTCTCCGAGACCGCCCGCCTACAGTTGGCTTCTCGGCAGAATTTTTCAATCAATCGTCAATTATCAATTGTGAATCTGAAATTGAAACTTTATTAGTGATGGGGCATTATAATTTTATCTTTCACATGAAAGCTGGAACAGAATTTCACGCTTAATATGTCTCGTTTGAATTTTCACCTGGTACGTTTGCGAAACAAATTGGACTATGTATCACAAATCATCACTGAGAATGTGATGATTTGGCCTGAGATTTTCGAAAATAAATGATATGCATGCATTTGTGTGGGTCTTACGGAAATCTGGATAAACTTTCAAATATAGGAGGTGGATAGAAATTCTGTTGGGACAACAAGTCAAGAACAAGAGAAATTGTCTATTGCTGATGCTTTAGAATTATATCGACTTGTAATTATTTGAACCTGGTAACAATGTATTAATAAATATGAAGGTTATGCAAAGGAGTGCGTCTTAAAACGAAAATCAAAAGAAATATCACAATCTCCACCTGACGCCTCAAGATGGTATAGGCGGCTACCATCCCTTGAGGCAGAGTCACCGAAAGGAAGATCAGGGTATGTGGAGAAGTCCATGTTGGGTTGGTAGTTACCAAGGAGGGTGATCAAACTAAGCTTAAGCGCAAGCCTATGAATGATTAAGTTCAAGATTAAGAATTGACCTTGAGCGCTCTTATACTAATGAATATGCGGTTGAAATTTTCTCACATAGTTTACACGGTTTGAAGATTCATCTGCCTCAAAGGAACAAGATGAATAAAAGCAATTATTCAGTGAGTCCCGGAATTCTTGTTGACCGCAAAGACAACCGGGATCAGACTAGAGCAAAAGACACGAGCCGATATACCGAAAGTTAGTTATGCAACCTGTTTATCAAAGTCTTCCAATTGAAAACGAAGCTCTTACCATTGGACATCCCCCGTTATTATTGAAAAGAGCATCAAAGTAGCAGACAGAAGAACAAGGTGGTAGATTACCAATATCGGCACGTTTGTCTAGTCTGCCTTTAGAGCTAACAGCAAGAGTGAAGAGGGTGGCGATACATAGGGGGTATGAAAACCAAAACATATTTCTAAGGATTTCAAGAAAAGTGAAACACTTGAGAGACTTGCAGTGAGATGCGTAGAGAATGAATGACTTGAGGTGGGTAGCTAAAGAGAGGCAAAAAAAATACTTTAGAGGATGAGGAGAAAACCCTACAGATGCTATTACTAGAGGCTTTAAGTAGATTTGGAAAGATCAAAGGTTAACCAAGTTCAAGTCGGAAACCCTATGAGTTTGCTTGGCCAAGGTTTCGAAAGAGAAACTCCCAGGAATTGCTTTATCCTATCAAAGCTAGGATATACCGATGAGAGGTACGAGCTGACCCCAATTCCATCTCGAGGTAGGCTTGGAGTAAAGTGGTGGAGACTAATTCTCTCAAGGTATAGCAAGTCTACACTGGCATCTACGCGGATCAGCGGGCGCTTCTGAGCCTTGACATCTTTTATTTAGCGATAAAGCTCGTCCGTAATCGAGCACTCGTTGTGACCTTGTTCTTTGCAATCATGAACCATCTGTATCCTACCGTTCCTATAACATTTTTCCCATATCATTAGAACGATTGCGAGGTGGATTTCCGTATGCATGGGTTTTCCAGTGTAGCAATTTCTTAGACAGAACCACCATAACACAGGTGGTTCACATGTCCATGAGGGGCTTGCGCGAGCTGTGAAAGGTCTGGCTGTGAAATGACACTCGAGCAGAGTTTGCAAAACTATGGCACGATACAGTGCGGAATAATTTCCACACCCAGATCCTTCACCCTATCAGACGGATAGGAAAGCCCTCAGCAAGCCTCCACGAGAGATCACATCACATAATCTCTCGCACGCTACCAACTGGGTAGCCTTTTCGCGCTAAAAGCCAACGCTAACTTAGATATCATTTACGAAATTTCAAGTCAAACAGCATGTCAACAGGAGCAAATCTAGAACAAGCGATGCGTGAGGCTGCGGCTAAGGCGGATGCGTTGACGGTAACAAGATCAAGATCAGTCGCCCTAGGACAACCACCAGGCCCCCCACTAGGCTCGACAAAGAGAACCATCAACACCTCGACAACGAGCGGGCGCCAGCCGGTACCAGGTGACGATCTATGACAAGAGGAGGGAGAAGAATTTGACGGTATACCACTGGAGGAAGACGAGCTGGAAGGTCTGCTAGACGACGCCGCGTTAGTGTTACAAGGCGAAATCATCGAATCAGATGCGGACGACGAGATTTCTTGGCATCCTCCAACGAAGGGGAAAGGTCGAGACGTCAGCCAGACGAGCCCGACACCATCAGTCGATGGGTACCAAACATCAGAACGACGGTCAGATATAGGTGAGCTTAACACTTCATACTTCTACCCTCCCATTCCACTCTTTTCGTCTTCAACTCTTCTAGATTCCCCCCCCCCCATACTTTCCATCGCGGACGAAATTGCGAGAGACCAGGGGGCCAAAGACCCAAGAACCTGCGCGTGAAACCCAAGATCCCAGTGCGGGGGGTAGATACCGAAGCCTCCAAGATACCCAAGGGGGTGGAGGCACCCCATGATCCCTACGGGAGGGGGGGTGGAAGAGTCGAGATGAGCGACCCGAGACTATGAAGAAAGAAAGATTTCTGACAAAGACCTACATGAATACGTTCGCAATCAGCCCCGAGGTCCATTTTTCCGGCGGCAAACACGAGCTTGAATGATCGCGTAGAGCAACTATTCGCAGACGGCCGTTTCTCAGAAGCCAAAGCCCTACAAACGTACATCGCGAGTCAACAAACGGGCAGCACAGTCGGCGAGAACGGTGAAAGAGTACCGGCAGCAGGTGGGAGTGGCTTACCAAACGCACGTCCGTATAACCTGGTAGCAGAGGACCTCTCATCTCACACGGAGAGTAGCGAGACCGTCCCATTGGCAGACCAGTTCAGGCCGCCAACATATCGACCTAGCCCCTTCTTAACCGACCCAGAAATCCCCAACACAGTCCACACCGCCCAAGCTCAGACGTTCACCGCGGTTAGGATGCCGACACGAATGGGAGCAACCACTACAACTCCCGGACCCAGAGGACCAACAGCTCCGTCGGAGGTGTGTCCATACATGACGTTACAGCCCTCCACCCAACTTGCTCCACACAACGCACCACCCATCGTACGATTCGATAATCCCGGTCTTGTAACCACAACGGTGACAGGACAACAAACCCGGGAAGACATTGAGGAAATGGAGCAAGTAAAAGTTTTGATGGCCTCAAAAAGGGGGCGGATGGTACTTCGGAACGGCGACGTGGTGGAAAATGGTCGGTTATTGGTAGCAGACACGTCAGAAGAGATGGAAAAGGGCCTACCTCAACTATCCCCGGTCTTGAGACATTGGCTCAAAACCTTCCGATCCTATATTCCCCTGACTGCGTTCAACAAATACTTCCTGATTGACGACCAAACGGAATGGAGCAGAAGGAAGGCCCCATCTGAGTCGAAGATCGAAGACGGCAACGCCTCCCTCAGGGTGTATGGCAGACAGCCTCCACCCGACGAACTGGCGATGCAGTTCGAGGAGTGGATCGACTGCATGGGCCTATTCATCAAATACGTTGCAGATGTGGGATGGCAGACGTTAGCTGAACGTTTTGACGGCCATCGGTTAGTGGTGATGGACCTACGTGAAAGTTACGGGTGGATGGTAGCACTCCGTTACTGTATTCGGATCCGCCAAGGAGTGATGAGAGAGTCCGTGGATAATAGAATCCGAAACTTTAGCAAACTGCAATCGGCCATCTTCGAAGCGGCAAGACTGCAGGCAGACACTCAACAGGAACAAGCGTACCGGACGAACCCATACGCGACAGGCGGCCCCCTGGCACATCTGAACCCACAAACCGGGCTACCGCGTATAACGACCTCGACAGCAACTAAGAGGTCCGCGTACGACGCAGCTTACCAGAAACCACCCGCAGCACCGCAAGTCATCGGTTAGCCGTCATCAAACGCAAGTTGGATCCCATCGTCGAGATGGAGAACCATGACACCAGAGGAGAGAAGAGTAGCGATGATGGAGAGAGACGGGACCGCGACTTACCGTCGGAAAGAAGACGACCGCGGGAGAGAAAGAGAGACCTTCAGAGATCGCGACAGGTTCAGTGGGAGAGAGAAGAACACAAGGGATGAGCGTACGAAGTACCGTAGACGGAGCCCTTCGCGTAGTCGTAGCCCTAAAGGGACGAGAGGGAAAGGTCGTAACCATAGACAGTAAGCCAATAGAATGAATTTGAAATAAAAAGATGAATTCTCTTGCCCTTCCTCCCCCCCCCCTTACTGAGTGGGAGAAAGGAGCCAGAACGTCCTGGTTACCGCTGAGGAGCAGTACCAGAACTCAATGCGTACATTTCTTAAGAAAGTTGAGAGCGCCCACTTACCAAATGATGCCCACTTACGTGACCACCCACAGATACCCCGGTGAACAACCCACAGGCCAAAGCAAACCGCTGAGTGTGTCACCCGCATGGCCATCACAGGCGAAATGTGAAATGAACCTGCAGGTGTGGGAAAGAGAACTCCTGAGGGTTGGCTTATTATCAAAGCACAGCAGGATATTGAAAGGCTTACGTGAGGGTTTCGACCAGGGAGTGAGAAAGGCCTTTGTTCCAGGTGTTTGCTTCTTTTGCCCGCCAAACCATTCCTCCGCACTGGCGGCAAAAGATAAGATCCTTGAAAACTTCGCGGCAGAACTCAAAGCAGGCCGCATGGCAGGCCCCTACACGAAGGAGGAGGTGTTCCAAAGGCTGGGCTTTTTCCGGACAAGTCCAATAGGGGCGGTAGTGAATGGGAACGGCTCGACACGCCCCATCAACAACTTATTGTTCCCGCGAAATAAGCCAGGGATACGTTCCGTGAATGCAGAAGTGGACAAGGACGATTTTAGTACCACGTGGGACAACTTCAAGAAGGTTGCAGAGTTTCTAACCACTTACCAAGGCAGAGTCGTGTTGGCGATCTTCGACTGGGCGAAAGCGTACAGGCAGGTGCCAACCGCCCCCGGACAGTGGCGGTTCTTGATGATCTTGACCTTCGACGACATGGTCCTTCTGGATACTCGCATCACCTTTGGCGGTGTGGCGGGATGCAGCGTCTTTGGACAGGTGGCCGACGTTTGGAAGGAGATCATGCTGGAGAGTTTTCCTTTACTAGCAGCTTTCCGCTGGGTAGACAACACCATGTTCGTGAAGGCAAGGGAGGAGCCGGGGGAATTCAATTTGGATGATATATCGAGGCTGAGCGCGGAGATGGGTGTAACAGAAAACGTAGACAAGAGAAGTGACTTCAGTGTCGAGCAACGTTACCTCGGCTTTATTTGGAACGGGGACAAGAAAACGGTCCGCTTACCTCAAGAAAAAGTCGACGCCAGGATAGAGGAGATTGAGTCATTCCTGGAGTTGAGGTCCCACCGCTTTAAGGAGGTGCAAAGCCTGGCGGGACGGCTGAACCACACTTTGATGGTTTTCCCGCAGATGAGCTGTTACTGTGTAGATATCTACCGCTTCACAGCAGAATGAGTACATAAATCAGCGAGACGCGACATACCAGAAACGGTGAGGGAAGACTTACGATACTGGCTGGAAGTACTAAGATCAGCGGCACCTCAAAGACTCATATAAAGTTTCACTGATCTCGGATCCAGTTCTAAAACTGGCGTAAGACTGTTGAGAGAAGCTCTTGTGGATTAAGAAAGAAAACCTGAAGGCACAGGATTCGCGTTAGACACAAGCTCTCTGCTGGTCTACGACGAGATCAAGAAACACACCTGCGAGCTCGAGAGAAAGAACGAAGCAGCGCGGTGAGATTTTTAGTTTTAAGAACAGATTTTTAAAACAGATTAATTCTTTTCGACTACCCACCTGAAGGCACAGGATTCGCGTTAGACACAAGCTCTCTGCTGGTCTACAACGAGATCAAGAAACACACCTGAGACAAAGCAACAGCAGATAGAAAAACAATCAGACAGACTACTTAAAAGAGAAAAAGAGATTAGAATAGAAAAATACCTGCGAGCTCGAGAGAAAGAACGAAGCAGCGCGGTGAGATTTTTAGTTTTAAGAACAGATTTTTAAAACAGATCTTAAAACCGTAAGAAGAGAATTGAAAAAGAAAAATAGAGAAAATAATTAGTTGAGGACAATTGAGAACTTGAGAATTGTGAGGATTGGACTTACTAATTCTTTTCGACGAGGAAAAGAATCAGAAAGAGGGGGGACAAACGAACGCAACACATTATAACAGAAAGAAACGAAAAACAACTTTTGAGTACCCCTTTCTACATCATGCAACTCGCTTATCCCTTGCTTCCAGCTCATTACTACTCCAACTGCTACCAACCAAAGAAAAGAAAACTACTACACCCTCAACCGCTTCACATCTAAAGCATCTACCTAGAAAGGTAATGATCTTTGACTCAAACCATGATATCAATATCATAACACACCCCCTCAAAGAGCATTACCCTAAGAATCTCAAACCCAGACTTTTCCTAAGAGTTGAAAATTGTTCTTTAGGCAATTGTTTTGTCAGTAGATCAGCTACCATGAGATGAGTTGGACAATGCTTAATAACTAAATCACCCTTCTTCACCACTTCTCTAATCCAATGATAATGTATCTCTATGTGCTTTGTTCTTGCGTGAAAGATTGATTTTGAAGTTAAATGAATTGCACCCATATTATCACTATGTAACACCGTTGGATTAGGATCAGTGAATCCGAATCTAGCCATCATGTTCCTCAGCCACAGCAATTCTTGACCAGCTTCCGTTATAGCTCTATATTCAGCTTCAGTCGATGACAAAGCCACAGTAGGCTGAAGTCTACTCCTCCACGAAATAGGCCCACCAGCTAAAACAAATACATAACCTGTGGTAGAACGACGGGTATTCACATCACCTGCCCAATCCGAATCACAATGAGAGACCGGACACTCAAAACTTCGTTGACCAGACATGACATCACTCGAATTAGCTGAATACACAATGCCCATGTTCACAGTGTGACCTAAGTATCGAAGAACATGCATTGCGGCGTCCCAGTGAGATTTTCCAGGACTCTCCAGGTGTTGGGAGAGAACGCCTACAGCGTGAGCCATGTCAGGTCGGGTACACTGGGCCAGGTACATCAAGGATCCAACTACACTTCGGTAAGGTAATTTAGTCTTAGCAAATTCCTCAGCTTCGTCTTCAGTTGATTTCACAAGCTTCACATTAGGTGACAGAGGAGTGATAGCAGGTTTAGAATTAAGCATATCAAATCGTTTGAGAACTGCTACAGCATATTGCTGTTGAGACATTGAATAAGTGACATCGTTCAGTCGTTGAATTTGAATGCCGACAACCGTATGAGCCACCCCCAGATCCTCCATCTCCCACTTAGCAAAGATTTCATTCTTGAAACGCACGATATCATTTCCAGTGATTGCTAAATCATCTACATGAACATACACCGCAGTAAAGAGACTTCCTTCTGAACGAATATAAATGCAATGGTCTATTTCACATTGATAGAAACCAATCTCAATCAGAAAACCTTCCACATCATCCTGCCAAATCTTCGGAGACTGCTTGAATCCATACAGAGACTTCAACATTCGCCACACTTTCCCCACAGTGGATGAGGCACGATAACCTTCTGGAACTTAGACATACAGCTCTTCATCAAGATTTCCATTCAGAAATGCTGTAACTGCATCCATCTGATGGATCTCCCAACCGTTGATTGAAGCAATAGCAACGAGTAAACGTAATGATCCAGGTTTACCGGTAGGTGCGAAAGTTTCACCGTAATCTTGTCCAGGGATCTGTGTATTACCCATAGCAACATAACGAGCTTTGTACTTAATGCTTCCATCAAACAAGTTCTTCTTTCTGAAAACCCACAGACCCCTGATTACATTTCGATCTGGCGGTTGGTCAACTAAAACCCACACTCCTTTGTCTTTGAGGGACTTGAATTCTTTATCACATGCTGATTTCCACCGATCTGCGTCTGAGGACGCCATAGCCCTTTTATAGGATTTGGGATCAGGAGACGAGTGTACCTCATTCGGTTTGCATTCAACAGCTAAGCAAGCAAATAATGATTGTGTGATAAAGTCATCGTCAAACTCCGCACCGGATGAACACATGCCACGAAGAGTGTCATGAACTTTCTTTGATGACCGGGTGGAACGACGAGGTGGATCTTGATTTGATTTGACCGATTCAACTTGTTCAGAGGGAGGTTCAGGATTGGTTTGAGATACAGGTTTTTCAGGTGATACTTGGTCCACAGAAGTAAGATCTTCATCAAGATGATCGTCTTCATCGTCGAAGAATTGAATTTTGACCGAACGTCTGTTAGGTTCAACAGGTACATTGGAAACGGTAGATGAAATTGATTTAAAAGGAAAAATATCTTCGTTGAAAGTAGAATGATGAGTAATATAAATTTTTCTTGAAGTTAAGTCGTAAATTTGATAGTTGAAGTTATCATTTTCAAATCCAACGAGTACCCCCTCAGAACTAACGGGAGAAAATTTTGATTCCCGCAATTCTTTTCGAATCAGGCCAAAAGCTTGACAACCAAAGACTCTAAGATGGGCCACAGAAGGTTTGCGGAAATACCAGACCTCAAAGGGAGTTTTCCCACCATCGAGTGCTGCAGTTACACAACAATTAGTAAGAAAGACAGCAGCACTACAAGCCAAATACCAAAAACGAGTTGGTAAGCCTGATTCAAGCATCATCGAACGTGCCCTGGTAGCGACAATGCGCATACCACGTTCGGAGACCCCGTTTTGTTCAGGAGCATGGCCAGACGTCAGATGAAGTACAATTCCAAGCTCTCTCAGCTTTTGACCAAGTAAGTTGTTCAGGAATTCACTTCCTCGATCAAGAGTGAATTGTTTCAACGAGCATCCCGTTTGTCTTTCGGCAACAGCAATGTAAGCCATAAAAACCTCGTAAACTTCTTCTTTCGATTTATCACTCAATGGGTAGATGTGCCGGAACGCAGAGAAATTGTCACAAAACAGAACAAAATAATTTTCATTTTTCAGTCCGGTGGTTCTAATAATCCCACTTAAATCTACATGAACGTTTTCTAGGAATTTACGAGCTCTTGGTCTAGTTTTATTGTGAGGTAATTTCGTATTCTTGGACAAAGCACAGATATCACAGTGAAGATTCTCATCCAGATACTCAAACTCTTCCACACTATCAAGTCTTGCCATCAATTTGAGATATTTATTGCTCACATGCCCTAAACGTCGATGTTGAAGTGATGAAGTTACTTCAGTGATTGAAACCTCTGGAGTTGAAGATGAAGTTGATCGACTCACAGGTTCAAGCAAAATGAACATGAGATTATTGTCGGAAATAAAACCGTTAAATAACGCAAGACCATTCAAGACGAGTGAGAAGTTGATACTGTCGTGAAATAATTCTCGAACACCTTGTTTCTTCAGGAGTGCTCCTGCAACAAGATTTCTTGAGAGTTCAGGAACATATAAACAATTTTTAAGTTCAAAAATAGTTTCGTCACCAGCTAGAAGTTTAGCAGCACCACGACTATGGACAGCTAACGTGATATCTCCACCTGCTAACTTGAGTCGTTTACTTGAGTCTTTGACTTTAACAAGAGAAGTTGGATCAAAAATTTTGAGATCCTTGAACATGTGATGAGTCGCGCCGGTGTCGTGAAGAGCCCAATCTTTAGATGAAGAGAGGGCGGCAGAGACAGAAGCACTGATGGTTGGATCCTCATCGAATTCAGAAGGTGAGGCCGAGTACTGAATAACCTCTTGATCGATTTCTTCAACGTACTCGACATTGAGAGAGAGAAAAGCCATGCTCGCAGACGCGTTATTTACACTGGCATCGAAGACTTTCTTAACACCTTTTACTGAAGGTGAGACAGTTTGAGAATTGTGTGCCGAAGTGTTGACAGTACTACTTCCAGATTTTCCTCTAATTTTGGAGAGGAAAGCCAGTCGTTTGTCCGCATTTTCTGGTTTGGACCAACAGTTCTTAGCAAGATGAGGTCCGAAGCATTCCTCTGGACACACTCTCCTGAAGTCTTCTTTGTCGAACGAACTGACACCGAGTTGACTTCTTTAATAGCAGAGCAAGTCCAGCCGTGTCTTTCTTCATACTTCCAAAGATACGAACCAACGCCTTCACGAGTCAGAGGAGTCACAGTGTTGTGGATGTACTCCTTTGTTTCGATTGACAAAGAGGGAATTGCCCCAAGCAGCATTCGGGCGGACTGAATGTCAGATAGTTCACCCTTGAGGCGATAGAACTCTCGAATAAGATTTTCGAATTTATCGACGAAAGAAGTGAGAGAATCGGACTTGGAAATTTGACAAGAGTAAAGAGCCTTGGTCACGGCTTCTAATTTATCTTCTGAAATTCGATTATGATACGACTTAAGAAAACTCCAACATTTAAATGGGTCATAGATAATTTCGCAAGCATCGGTTGGAGCAGTAAGATGGTTGCGCGTTCTAACTTTGTTTACTGAATCCAATCTATGTAGGATAAACGTGGTAAGGTTGAACCGCGTTTTCTCGTGTTCTTCAGTTGTCAGAGAAGGTTTTTGATAATCTTTGATCTTGATGTAGTGATGAAGTTCCAAAGACTGGAAAACTTCCATCAGTGACTGACTCCAGTCGATATAATTTTCATCAGTTAAGTCATCTGATACTTTATATTTGCTTAGCGCGTTGTTCATGATTTGTGAGTACTTTTGAATAGAATCACCAAAGACTCGGGATTCGGCATTTTCGGCCATAGTTGAAGATGATTGATTTTTAGAATTGTCAGAAGACAGAGGATCAGTAGGATCCTGGCGAACCGTTCCAAAAGAATCGGTAGTACTTGAGGTGCTTGAACCTTCAGTAACAGTAGTGTTATCCAAGGATTCGTCGTCAATAGAATGATCGTCGATGGCACTCATACAAGCGGTAAGTTGGTTGAAGAGATCGCAATTACTCTCGCTACCATATAAAGTTTCACTGATCTCGGATCCAGTTCTAAAACTGGCGTAAGACTGTTGAGAGAAGCTCTTGTGGATTAAGAAAGAAAACCTGAAGGCACAGGATTCGTGTTAGACACAAGCTCTCTGCTGGTCTACGACGAGATCAAGAAACACACCTGAGACAAAGCAACAGCAGATAGAAAAACAATCAGACAGACTACTTAAAAGAGAAAAAGAGATTAGAATAGAAAAATACCTGCGAGCTCGAGAGAAAGAACGAAGCAGCACGGTGAGATTTTTAGTTTTAAGAACAGATTTTTAAAACAGATCTTAAAACCGTAAGAAGAGAATTGAAAAAGAAAAATAGAGAAAATAATTAGTTGAGGACAATTGAGAACTTGAGAATTGTGAGGATTGGACTTACTAATTCTTTTCGACGAGGAAAAGAATCAGAAAGAGGGGGGACAAACGAACGCAACACATTATAACAGAAAGAAACGAAAAACAACTTTTGAGTACCCCTTTCTACATCATGCAACTCGCTTATCCCTTGCTTCCAGCTCATTACTACTCCAACTGCTACCAACCAAAGAAAAGTAAAATACTACACCCTCAACCGCTTCACATCTAAAGCATCTACCTAGAAAGGTAATGATCTTTGACTCAAACCATGATATCAATATCATAACAACTCATCCCAAAACCGCGCTTAGTGAACGTGGGCTGGGTAGGCGACGCCTCCACATCATATGGGATTGGAGTCATAATCGGGAAGAAGTTGTCTAAGTTTCGCCTGAGGAGAGGCTGGGAGGTGACAGCGAGAGGAGAAAGTCGAGGCATCGCCTGGGCAGAGACGGTCGCGGCTCGTTTGGGATACCTGATGCTGAGGACGCTACTCCTGGTGCGCGGAGAGATATTTTTAATGCTAACGGACAACACGGTGACGGAAAACGCGATCAGAAATGGGAAGTCAAGAGACCGCCACGTAAATCAAGAGTGGAGAAAGATACAGGACCTCTTGTTAGCAGACCAATCTTGTATTGAAGTTCGACAAGTCAAGTCGGAGGATAATGCCGCAGACCGGCTGTCGCGGGGTTTCGACTCGTCGAAACACGCGTCAGACATGGTAGAGATCAAGATCCCGAGCGACCTGGTCGATTTGATTGTCCTGGAACGCTGACGAACAAGAAACACCTACGTCAGGTCCTACCTCCCACCAGCCCTCGCGATGAACGACCTACCTGGACATTTCCAAAACGCCGCTCAGGGCGCATCACGCGCGGGGAGACACGCTGCATCGGGCAGTTGGGCAAAAACGACATTGGCAGGATACAGCGCAGGGATGTCAAAATTCATAGAGTTCAAAAATAAGACTTCGAGTGGCTTTGACGCAAACAACCCTATCTCAGACAACGACATCCACGACTTTATTGCTTGGGCGGGAGAAACAGGAGAAGGGGTATTAGACAAACCAACAAGACCAGTAGGATCCGTGACGATTAAGAAGTATCTGGACGGGATTCGCGCGTGGAACATTGTCCGACACACGACGGTTCCGACCGCGCACCCAGCCATTGTCAAAACCCTCCTGGCGGCAAGCAAACGTAGAGAAGAGGAGAAGGAATTAGTGACAGTGAAAAACCCAATTATGATAAGGCAGTTATTTAGGTTGTGGGAAGCGACTTACAACGGATCCGAGACAGAGCTGCTGGTAGGCACGGTCGGGTTAGTCGCCTTTTGGGGGATGGCAAGACTTGGGGAACTCCTACGGACAACTGTAGAAGACGGAGCTCTCTTGCGGAGACACGTGGAATTCGGTTCAAAGAGAGGAACGCTGTTTGCGCGGCTACACCTGAGGAAGGCCAAAACCGCTCGGCCAGGCGAGGTACAGATTATACACCTTCAGCAACAGCTGAACGTCCTAGACCCGGTGGCCGCTCTGAAAGGTTGGATGGAACGACAGCCAGATCAGAGCCCAGACAGCTTCTTATTCGCAACACAAACGAAGGGCGACATCATCCCACTCACCAAAACCCGATTCATCAACTCAGCTGGGAAAATATGGGGCAAATCGAGTGTTGGTACATGGAGCGGGCACTCTTTTCGAGTTGGAGGAGCCTCCCTGAGATTCAATCTAAAGACGCCGATGGAGAAAATCGCCAAGCAAGGAAGGTGGTCGTCGCTGACATACTTACGTTACTTGAAGGCGTATAGCCAAGAGGATGTGGAGGATACGGAAAGGTTTTTGTTAGCTATCCACGACGAAGAGTGTAACAGGAAAATGAATTTGATCAGAGAATGAAAGACCTTGAGAATTGTGTCCTCGAACTTCAAAGGAGAGGCGAACCCCAAGTTAGGGTCAGCCCAACTTTGCAAAAACCGCGAAGGAAGTCTGACGAGAAAGGGAAGAGCCCTTTGAGAGATGGTAAGCAGTAATGCGACTGAATGCGTTCAGAAGTTGGGTGAAGAACTTTTGAATGGGAGGCGTCCCAGACGAGATCGACGAAAACTTAAAAAAAAAAAAAAAAAAAAGATAGAGGAAGGGGCCAGGATGCCCAAATTCCAGGGACCAGGCGCCTGACGTGCGTGAGGGGTGTGTGCCTGGTAGGCTCAGGACGCTCGAGCATGCACCTGAGAGAGGGAATCAGACACAAACCCCCCCCGAGGAACCAGGCGCACGTGCAGCCCTAGGGTGGAGGGTGGGCCCAGGATGGAGATCTCAGGCCGGGGCCACGTGGTTTACACGAACCAGGGTTGGTTTTTGGAAACCAATCCAGGCCCGGGCCGGGCCCTCCACTACCCCAACCCGCGTCCTCTTGACTCACGAAGTAAAGAGTTCGCACATTGGGTACGACGTGTAAAGACATCGCTCGTCAGAGCGAGGAAAGTTTTGGCCAGACGCTCTGGCCAAAAATACATAGAGTATCAGCCTACACATCTTCACTCAACGCGCATTGAGATGAATGGACGGTGCAATCAACCCAAGTCTCAACAGGTTACGTTGGCCAGACTGCAGCGCACACTGTCCGCAAGGGTGAAGGCCGTAGATGTCGTACTCAATTGAAGCGGGCTTATGTATGTGATGAGGAATAAAGATGTATGTAGAGGCTTCAGGGTTCCAATGTCATTTTGATAAATTTGATCCAATCCTTCTGTACCTTTTCTGGCTACATTGATTCTACATCAGATGAACTGGATGAAGCGCTCATATCCCCGCTGTATCAATCTTGCATACATATGCCAACCAAAGTATCATCGAGACGATATATCTTTGGGTAAGATGCTGTAAGATTTACTCTGAGTCCCAGTTGTCAACGGACAAAAACTGATGTTGAATGTCAACCCCTATTGGGTTTTCGACTGGCGGTTTGTTTGATCCGATACGCGCGCTACGAATTGTGACGCTCCTAAGCTTTATCAGCTGAGTATTCTTTCAGGTGTCTGAGTCACACTGGCCCCCTTTGCCAGTCGTACCTCGAAGATCCTTTGATAGCTAACGACAGTGACTTTTCGGATATTATTGCTTTTCATTCCATGAAAGCGTTGATATCAACTCATGTCTTGAACATTTAGTCGTTGCTTTTTGGGCCGCACACTCATTTGGAACTTTCAGCTGAGGCCCAGTTCCATATCACGATAGTCAAATATATTCAGCTTCTCTTGTTTCTTAGGGGTGATTCCCCGTAATAAGCAAGCCCTGCGACTATTTTATCCCTGAGGTCTCTTAACTTTGACAGCCCAAACAACCGACTCCCAATACATATACTCATTTAAATCCTACTTCCCTTGCGACAAAAGAATACCGATTTCCCTGTGATTGTCAACATGGACTTTCCACACCTGCCTGGCCAATATCCCATGGATCCCCCAGAAATTGAATGCACTACAAGCTTGGATCCCGATACGTCGTCCTCTTCGACTCGGTCTTCGGATACCACTGACGCGGCCTGGATAGGACAAGTACACCAGATGACTTGGGATATCCTAATATCAACACTGGACTACGAGCAGGCTATCAACCTTTTACATACAGCCCGCGCTCGTATAACTTCGCGTGAAGAAGCGAAAAATCACCAGGAGCTGATAGACGTAGCCGCCAATATTCGTACAGCTGTTACCAAGTTTGAAGTTGCATATAACCAAGGACATTGGGTGCAGGCAATCCTGATCCTTGATCGACTATGTTGTTATCTCACAACTATGGTTAACCCATTGGATTATAAATCTTTTGAGCTACCTTTCGAGTGGCTCATCAAACGAGGTGAAGCTGAAGTCCTTTGCAACCGGAGGGGTGCCGCTCGGCTTACTCTGGAGTAAGCATCAGTCTATCCTTTATATTCATAGGATGAATTGGACACGCTAACATTTTTCTCCTTTACATAGACGTATGAGATCTCTAGCAGACTCGGTATGGAGCGTCCAAGCATGTGTATGGCTCAGCGGCCTCATTGACTATGCTAATGGGGATATTGAGGCAGCTTATGAAAAGTTTGAAGACATAACACATTCTCAACCTCTCTCAGGCGCAGTCAAGTAAGTCCTGGACCTTGTCATAATCACTTGATCTCTGCTGATCCATTTTGCGTGCTCCAGACACACATACGAACGTGTAAAAAACGTCAAAAATCGACTGGAACTCATCTTCGGCCAGGTGGCTGTAGATGACCCACATAAAATCGACGATATACTTTTTGCAATCGAAAATTTTCTCACGTATACATCAGGCGAGAAGGCCGAAACAGTATATCGCGTGAATGTCCGCCTGGTCTTAGCTGACTTTTACACGAGGGCTATGGCAAAATTAAAGATCTATGTGAGAACTTTTGCGCTCTTAGTATTCATCCCTTGGACGCTGATTCATTTCATTTTATAGAATGACAATCAGTCCGCGCAACATCTCACCAGCAGGGAGCCCGCGTACTATAGGTTAAAGGCCATGGGAGCGCTCAACCATATCCTTGCGATCGATCTAGATTTTGACTTTGAGCACCGACACTTGTTCGATCATGAACGCAGGCGCCATCTTATTCGCGCCCTCGCACTTCGCATCACGATATGCGTGTCTCATACAAACGTGCACCGTTACCTCGAGTTGGCATTTTCAGACTATCAGCAGCTTTTAGTTTTATTGAAAGAAGGGTGGGGAGATGGAGAGGTCTCGATTCACCCAGAGCGCGTCTATGCCGAGTATCTCCAACTGTGTCTTGCGAATCAACACTTTTCAAAGCCGGATCCAAACCCTAGTTGCAGTGCACCTCTAGAGGAGGAGCAGTGCAGCGATACTCCAGGGGAGGGGCAGAGCAGCGATACTCCAGAAGATTCTGCGGAACAGTTGGAAGACAGTGTAGACTCTCTCGGTTACTACAAGGTCAGGTCATCTTCTAAATAACTGATATGATTGATTATTACTTGGTATTGACTTTTGCTTACTTCCACCAGATTCTCGGAGTGGACAAGTCCGCTTCAAATGACGAAATCCGGCGAGCATACCTAAAATCGAGTCGTCGGATGCATCCAGACAGACAAGGAGGAGATACGGCACTGTTCCAACACGTATGCTTGAGATTTCTATTATCATCCTAATCAATGTTCACTGATTCACTATCCTTCTTCAGTTGAATAATGCATATCATGTCCTCATAGATGCGGATGCCAGGCACGAGTACGATACCGGCCATGAATTTCAAAGCTTTGGTTTTTAGTGTCATTCTTGAGATGTCTTGCTATCCATATTGTATCTCAAAGAAATTTATTTTTAATTGATCAACCACAGAAATTTATCTTTTCTCGCTTTTTAGCTTAAATTTGAACATAATGGAATATGACTCTGGTTCAGTTGACTAATTTAGTGGAATAAATCCCATGGGTTTCACCTTCATTCTGGCCAAGCGCCTAGCTATTCTCTGAGAGTTGTAGACTCTGAACATGAGGATTTCCAAATGTAATATATTTAAATCCAAGCAAGCACCAGGTCAGATCGAGTGCTGAAAAGTAAAAAAACGCAACTTTGAAATTGTACCTAGCGCTGTTACCCGAAAGATGGATTGGCTACTCAAATCTTAATTTCTTGGGGTTGATACCTATTTGCCTAGAGTCTCGATTATCTGAAGACTTTCACTCCTCAATTGTCACATTTCATTTCCATTCTGGACAGTGATAAGCAGATGGTTCAAAGCAAATTTTCCCATTCGCTCATATAAAATAACTAGAAAAACATTCTCCGCATTTACTTCAAGTCAACGATCGCGAATCTTTCAGATAGGAACTTATTGTCAAAGAGATTGTATATGAAATATTTCGAACTGAATACATTGATGATCGGTGACAGACCCCTGTCCTTTGAAAAACATCTTACACTGAAGCTTATGGCATGCGTATGGTATCTTTATGATGATATGTAGAAATCTTAAAAAAATCGTAGCCAAACTCGTCTATTCAAGCGGGGCTACAGCCGGTGTATGGCCAAAGTCAAACGGGCTGACCGGTGAGTCAGGAGGGTGGACAGCCGCCTCAGGAATCGTGATTTGAACGGATTTATCAAATTCTTGCTTCGGCTCTGGACTTCCTGAAGTAGCAATGGATTGCTTCTGGAGCGTTTTTGCGGAGTATGTCAGAGATCGTAGCCCTGAACTGAGTTCAGAACTCGATCCTCCTTTAGATCGCGTCAGTAGGCGTCGTGTTTGAGTAATTGCCATGATCATCACACTATCCGTCAAATTTCGCTCAGCAAGTCTTTCCAGTGAACCTTGTATGAAGAGAAGGGAGTGCTTACATGTTGCTTGTTATGGAGACAAATCCATGCGCTCCCTGATCCGTTCAATATCATACAAAGATTAGACAAGGATCCGTTGCACACTTTCGACAAAAATCAAGGGCTTACGATGTTGGCTACGATTACGAAAGCTTCGGATTTGAGGTAATCAAGGGACTTGAATTGCAACTACAGAATGACGAATGAGACATCAATCACATCAGAACTCCATATTTCATATGTGCTATCACGCCAGTTCAGAGACGCACAGTGCCCGTGCGGGCCGCCCAGACGTCGGGGGCTCTCCACGGGCACAGTCGGCATGCGTGGTTGGGACCATGACTTCTCAACGCGAGAATAAAAAGTCGTTCAAGCTGACCTGCCAGATAATCATTGGTAAATAACTCAGAGCAGCCAACTCGACAAACCAGCCCATTGCCAACAAGATGGCGTATTCAATATTCGTGTTACCCATCGGTCTTCGCCAAGAAAATGGACGTCTCTTCTCTCGTCCTTCTATGATAGAAGTAGTATTGTTCATGTTTGGTTTGAAATTTGCCGCTGCTTGTTGTCTCATGGCTCGAGGTGTGGCCAAAAGTAAAGGAGTGTAGATCTGGAACGCCCCAGGATAAATAAAAATCATGAGTGACATTGTAGATCTGTGTTTACAGATGCTGGTTTCCCGTATATATCACTTACTGCCAGAAATATGAGTAAAAAAATCAACCAGATTTGACCACTGAGGCGGTACCAAAGATTTAGACTTTTCTGGATAGACGATAGAGTATCCCAAGGACGAAAATCGTTAGATCCGGGCATCAAGTGAATACTGACGAAACTCGTCGGCTCCCTGCTGGGGAATCAAATCAACACTTGACGCACCAAGATCGTTGTTATCTTCTGGCCTGGTGTGAGAGCTTCTATCAAGTCGGAAATCTTGTAAGTTTTTGGATCAAACTTTTCAGAAGCGGCGTCTAATGAGGCGTGTACAGCCCGAAGAGTTTTCTGCAGCCTCTGATACGTCAACTGGCTCATCACGAAGGACCATATTATGACTTGATCAAATTCGATTTTGAATGAGTGAAAACATAAACAATTAGATGTCCATCATCAAGCGCAGCATATGTAGACTGAAGATTTACCTGCAGTAGATGAGACCGCCACACCCGGTACCAACACATTGATCACCCACCGGATTATGTCTTGTCTCTTCGGAGACCTGGAAGACGAAGTAGCTTTGTGAAGCGACTCGTACCAAGGCCGCTCCAAACTGGCTAATGCGCACTGGCAAGCGCATGCCCAACAAAACACCCACGCGGATAGATAGAGGGTGATGAATTTGCTTCCATATAGTGCTAGTATCTGTGCATACGTATCATGTCCGTCTTGCACCGTCAATTGAAGAGTCATGCAGGCAATGGTCACTTAGACGCCGCAGATGAAATGAAGGAGAGAAAGTGTCAAAAAATTGTGGTATCAGGTGTACTTTGAAGTTTCGAGGTCTGATGATAAAGGGATGACATACAGCTGGAAAAAATTCCCATAAGAATGGCCATGCAATTTGGAGCATTGGGTCTCCAGAGTCCATCTTATCAAATCAAGAATCACCACGAATGAGCATATATCTTTCAAGGTTGATGGATGTAAGAACATTTTCCTGAAAAGACACTAACAGCGAGTCACACTTCCAATTGAAAAACGTCCATTTGAAACTCGAAGATATATCAATACTGAAGAAAGTAATAATAATCTATTTGTCGATTGAAATTTCCATTTGTGTTTGTTTGGTTCGAGCCGTAGAAACACGAGAAAAGGTGGAGTAGAAATTGCTTTAGTCACTTGAATTTCAGTCAAAGGATGGAAAACGTCCTCACAAAACATATGCCGCCAAGATGATGTGCATAACGAATTGCGCCCACGGCGGGTCTTTCGCAGTCTGGTCATGCGATATTGGTGGCGAGGTCAGTTACAGCGGACGAGCAAACCTCGAGTACCAAATTCCAATGCAATCATATAAGGCCAAATACTTGCCGCTACACTCTGAGTCTCGGTCAGCCATTGAGAAGTTGCCATGAAAGGATCGACATTAGGTGGAATAGTACTGATGAACGTAATCAAAGCGATTGTCCCAGATACGGAGGGATCCGATTGCGATGAATTCATGTCTTGAAGCCAGCTTTTGAGGATTCACTTTCTGACTGGCGAAGATCAAAGAGACGTGAGGTTTTAAAATCCATTCACGGAAAGCAAATGTGACAAAACAGGTATCCTTCAATCACTCACGAAAAGAAAAATACAGTGCGATTGCAACGACAGACTCGAAAGTAAAAAGACGGGGAGTTAGATGCTCGAATAGAAATATTGACGTCGCGGAGGTCGCCTTATGGCTCCTTAAGCTCAGCCGAACAAATGATTACAAACCCCAGGTTTGGATCGTTTGGATCTGTTGAGCGAGCTGGATCCAAAGGTAATGCGCCAACCAGAGAGCTAATTCTCCCAAAGGATTGCAAGCGTCAAAGAGTGGAGGGAACTAATCTAATTGTGGTCAATCAAGTACACCATCTTTTGAACTGTGTATTGGATTTCTACCTGCCCGCTCAGAATGAGTCAGCAACTAAGTTGATTGGATTTAGTGGAACCCGAATGATACTAAATAAGGTCTTGAGGAGCCATTTGCCGCTTTCAATGGAACGAGAATTCTATCCCAATTTTGAATGCAAAAATGTTTCATTCTGGGTTCTTCGGACTACACGTAAAGCATTTCACGATTTGGACAATTTTGCGCTGAAGACCCGCTAGGATGAATGTAAACGATACAGTCCTATGAAGGGGGTATGAGTCTGACAGAGACTTGTCCAGACATATTCTCAATAAGACTTTATATCAACACCCCAATTGGGCATTGGAGGCAGAGTCTCTCGTCTTAGCTCCTGTAGCGACGAGACCATAGATTAATTTCCCAAGAGACGTGCTACTCCGCTTGACGAGATCAACCCCCAATTTCTTGAGGAATCAGCCCGCTTTTAGTCAGTCATTGAAGGGAAGAGATCTCGCAAACCAGCTCACTCCGGCCGCGCAGAGAGGGCTTTGATAAGCTAATCACTCCCCCAAAATTGAAAGCATTGGTACACATCATACAATCACAGACATAGAAAGCGTAAAGCTGGCGTTGGTTTTGAAGGACTCCGGGATGTGAAGCCAAATGTTTCTACAGCATGAATCACGTCTACGAAAGAGCAACAACAGGGCCTGATCCTTCTTGTACTGAGACTCGGGGAAAAATGAGGACATTCTGCAGAGAAAGAAGAGAAAGGAAGAAGGAACCCAACGGAGAAAAGAAGAAAAGAAACAAGCTGTAATTTAGGCTCTACAATTGCTACAGCTTGCCGTTATTTCACGCCTGCGGGCCTTGCGCCAGGTGGGTCAAGAAATTCGACGCCATGGGTTGATTTACGTTTTTTGCTCCTTTTATACCGACCCCGACGCCGTCAGCATCGAGGAGCATCGAGGAAATCAGTCAAGGCAGCTTCGGTTGATTCAAGATTTCTATGACCCGAAACTGGGGATCGATCGATAAAGGCTAAGCAGAAAAACATCACCCTCTCTGGAGGTGCGATCGGAAGGTGTATAGGCAGGTTGAAGGCTCCTCGGAGTCTCATCGAACCTACATGCCATATGGATGTCCGAGGGATGCACTCATAGAAGCTTTTCGCGGTACCGGCTGAGAGCTGAATAATCCATCATTTTTGTGGAAAGCGCTTTCAAATCGGCAGCCACTTTCAGTCCCATGCAGCGGTCTCTACATACGCTGACGTCAAGCACTCCTCAGGTCCAAAAACGAATGGCAAGAATTTCCTGAGTTTGAAAAATGACAAGTCGAATCACATCGACATCTGACACAATAAAGCAGGCCTTCAAACGAAATAGTTAGCTTTTCAATTTAAAAAGTAATCATCTTTTCTAACTATTAGTCTATGATATCTTTTTGGGACATTTGTAATATGATGACTTTCGGGCTGTGGCGCGGAAATATCGACCGTGCTTTTCAATTCTCAAGAATTTGCCTTCAAATCTCACCACGCTTGAACTTGGTAGAACAACATTTCGCTCGAAATGCGATACGAAATGCAATCAAGAGACGGGATGAAGCTTTTGCTTTCTTCCTCAGCTGTCGATATAGATCGTTCTCGTGTCGGAGAAATTGCAGAGATTCACCCTACCAATCAGTTACCAGCGTAGCTATCGAATCCCTCAGCATTGATCATCGATAATACCATCCAACAATTCAATTCTGAACACTTTACAACCAAACACAATATCTATCAACCCTATAATCTATTTCTTAACTACTGACAAGATGCTTGACAAATTACCCAGAGAAATTCAAGAAGAAATAATTTATTATTTAATCGAATTGGACCGTGAAGGGCACAACAACTTCATTTTTCCATATACTGGAAAGAGTAGATCAGGTATGTGCAAAATCATTGATCGTTTTTTTTTGATCTCAATGAAGTTTACCCAAAGCTGATTCCTCACTGATTCACTTCGCGTCTTCTTACAGCTCAATCGTTGGCCGCACTATCTCAAGTGAGTTGGAATGTAAGATCGGTCTGCGAATCTTTTCTCTGGAAGGTGAGCACTATTTTGATAACAGATACTCATTCATGACACGAAGAAAAGGTGATGACTTATAAATTGCATGAACTTTGACATTTTTCGTAAAAAAAGACACTAGTTTTCAGTCGACCACAAAGGCCTAACGAGCTGGAGGCTATCTCGGAGATAGCTGCTCGAATCCGTCACATTCGTTCGTTACAAGCTCGAGTGTCTCTTTCCAACAGTTCACTCGCCCACAATGGTGTCATTGACCATAGGTGCTTAGATTATTTCTCTGATCTCAGAGATTTCCTTACAGATCTCTCCGAGTCCCAATGCAGTTTGAAGCATATACGTCTTCAAACTCTGTGCGATATCGAGATCAACAGGCTCATGTGGTTAGAACACACCAACAATATACTTTTCAAGCAACTCAAGGTCGCTCACCGAGAAGTCACGTATGCGGTGTTTAACTTTCCTCTTCTCACCTCTTTGGACATTAGTGGGGCTTGTTACGCTTTTGTACCTGAGGATGATATTGCTCAATGTATTCGACAACTTCCTCATCTAGTTCGATTCCGAGCCCATAATTCAGTAGCTCCTTATCACCTCAATTCACCTCGAAGATTGATGCTCGGCAGGGCTTTAGCACGGCTTCGCTCATTAGAAGAGCTATCACTGCAAAATTTAGATACTCCCGACCAAAGCTGGTGTGATCTTGAATGGAATAGTTCCCTAAAGGTTTTGTCAATAAAGCGATGCCTGGGCCTCACGGGTGAAGCATTGTATGAATTCATCTTGAAATTTCCAACCATAACTGACATTCGGCTTGTAAGTCAATTTGAACAGTCTGATGACCCATACTCAATCGGATCTCAATTCCAAACTCGTTTTAGATCATTGAAAAATTTCACCTTTTTGGGATTCCGATTCAATACCGAACTCTTCAATATCTTATCAGAAGCTCCTCATCTTGAAAAACTTCACATACATTCTGCTGATCGTCAAGACCTTCTTGATAAAATGACACATTCTATTGAACAGAACAAAGAAGCTTGGCCAGGTTTGAAGTCACTTGTTTTTTCATCAGTTCCGCCCGGAAATGAAACGAGAATGTGGCTTGAGAATTGGGCTCTTGGACGACTGGTGAGGATCAAGTTTCATGGCACTCAACCAACACCCCTACCAGGAATCGCAGATCACGAAAGCGAAGATGAGGACGAAAACCAGATGGAACCTGACCCGCAGAATCAAAACCACGTAGAAACTGAGGATACTCAACTGGACGTGCAGACATCATTGTCAAATCCTGATAACAATGGCAATACTGAAGCGCAGATTGGTCCATCTGAAATCGAAGGTGCAGTAGCTGACGTAAATTCATCAGATCTTGGAGAAGATCACTCATCTGAGGGTGATTATTTCGTGGAAGAAGAATTTGATGAATATGCTGATCTTTACGATGGCTTTCCATCTCCAGAAGACCATGGATTCTTATCGCAAATTGAAGCCGCAGAAGCTGATGCAGCTCAATTAGAAGCTGCTGCAATTCAAGCAGAACCCGCCGGTGAACCTGAAGAATTCAACTCGGACTCTGATAGCGATGAGACTGGTACTAATGTTTCCAGCCAAGACCCTATTGAAGAAAACGCAGATAATGACGATGCGCTCTCAGTGCCAGGTTCACATTGCAGTGAATTGGAGGAACTCGAAGATTGGACATCTTCAACTTGGATAAGAGATCATGAGTGAATCAATCGTTCTTCTTTCATATTTTGAACTGTGTATATAGTTATTTCCTATATGAGATCATCTGTTTTCCTTGTTTTTTTTACGATCGAGATATTGATGCAATTATTTGTCCATATTTCATGAGTTTCAAAACGTCCGGAGGATGGTTCGAAAAGTTAAAACTGCACAAAATACTTTTGTTCATAGTTCTTAATTCGTCTCCAGCATAAAGATTTTGTTTACTGTTCTGATTGACAGTTTACCGTACCCCTAAAAGGAGACAAAGTTCAAAAACAAAACTTCAATTTCAAACAAAACCAATGTACAACAAGATCACCAAAGATTCGTGTATAAACCATCATGTAATTCAAAAAATATAACACAAACAAACACAAGATCTTTAAAATATAAAACAAGAAAAGAGATCATAAAAAAGTACCCTTACAAAAGAGTAATTGAAACCATCAAGTTCTTTCAAAAAGCAAAACTTGAAAATACATCCTTATGAGCTCTATTGAGAAAAAGAAGACAGATCAATAAAGAGAGTATTGTTCTTGATATGACTTACAACATCTATCATCCAACAGTCTAGATAATGAGAAAAAAAAATAAAGAATGATAGAGACGAAATCTAAGAAGACAGAACGCTCAAATCTTGTAGCAAAACCAAAACCATTCATGTTGAGAAAATCATACTAGATCAGATGGGATAGGTATTCCATCGAGTCTCAGCAAATGTTCTTTTCCAACATCAGATAGTTGGTCATAAAATCTCGTAAAAACAGCTAGATATCAAAAAAGAAAATATACCAAAACAGACTCAGTCCTGATGTCATCAATAAAACAAGATCAAATGATTAGATGAGAAAAGACAGACCATTTGTCCAACCAAATCCAATCTCATTGGTAGGATACCCATACTTGAGCTTAACAGTTTCATCTCTTTGGACTCCATCATACTTCTCCCATACTTCTCCAGTATTGAGAAAAGTCTTAAGCACCATTGATCCAAAGTTGATCGATAAACGATCAGCCTCCTCTGAATAACCATATCGACGCATTCCATCAACAGCAAAGAATTGTAAAGGGGCCCAAGCATATGGCATATCCCATTGAGATCCCAAGTTTTGATCGGATGTAGCTAATCCGCCTTGGATCTCTAATGCTCGAAGTCCATTCTTCACTACTTTTTCAGCTTGGGCCGGAGTAGCGAGACCTGTCCAAAGAGGTAAAAAGGTGGTACCAAATTTATACTTTCTTCGACTTTTGTTAACAAAATCGTAATCGTAAAATAATCCATCCTCTTCGTCCCAATTATACTTTTGCATGAGTTGTTTACGATCTTGAGCTTTTTGAGTCCAATATTGACTTTTTTGAGAGTTCTTCTCGGATTCGCTTGGCTCATTCGATTTGATCATGGTATATAATTCGGAGAGATCTTCTTCCATCTGGACTAATAATGAGTTAAGACAGACTGGGTTGAAATCCAAGATCTTGGCGTTGAAGGGACCAAATCGGTGGGATGTATCGAATCCTGATTCTCGCATCGCTCGATCGCTATCCATGTACTTGTCTTTTAGCTTGTCATTCTGAACATCGTAATACTCGGTAATATCTATAAATGCAAGAACCGGGGTGTTCAATCAGTCGAGGAATTCCGAGTTGAATGGCATTGAGTGAGAAAAACTTACCATAGTCAGCGATCCCATCTTGATGATTCTCTCTATAAAACCTCCTGACACGCTCATAAGCAGAAGCTCCATCATTAGGATCGACTTCATGAGCAATTTCAGGTGGGATACTACCACTCGGGCCGGAGTCGAAGAATCGACTAAGACCTGTTTCAGGTATGAGATGATCACCTGTAACCCAGTATTGGTAGTACTTTTCAGAGGCCAAGATCGCCCGCTTCAACCAATGTTGAGAATGTGCAGACGGTACGATTGAATAGATCAACTTGATCAAGGGTGTCAATAATGGAAGTTGAGATCGTGTTAGGTAGTAGGTTCGATTTCCGTTCAAAATCTTCCCATATTGTTCGATCTGTGCATGATTCAAAGGATTGGGTCAATGAAAACCGTTAGTGCGAAAATACGAAGGGGATCAGAAATAGTTGTATAGATCCACTGAAAGCCACAGGTTGACTAACTTGATAGATATAATTATCTAAAATGTTACGAGCCAATCGATATTGTTTGTCTCTAATCAATCCAACAGCGATGAAGAAGGAATCCCACCTGAATAGACGACACAAAGCAAGGCGTAGGAGACATAAGGGGAGATTAGCTTGGGTTGAAGTAATTTGATTGAACCAAATTCACACTTACGCATACATCTCCTGGAACACTCCACCGGGTACGACATAAGGGTAAGGTAAATAAAGAGCACCGTGTTTACCTTCCTGGATGGTATCTGGTAATTCTAAGACATGAACTTGATCAAGATCACCAAGTGGGTTTGAACTTAAAAGTGATGATTTGATCTGATTCAAAGGTTCACTTGAATGGATGTATAATAACTGATGATTTGGGATCTTAGGATCGTTGAGAAGATCAAGAATTGATAAGTTGGAGCGTAAAAGAGATGACCATTTGAGAGAGATATGATTCAAGAGTTGATTGAGTTGAGTTTGAGTCGCCAAGTTGTGATCTGAAGGTAATGATGGTGTACTAATTCGACTATTGATTCGACTATCAGGTGGAGTGTATAAAGAAGAAGAAGTTTGAGGTAGAAGAAGTGGCATCTTTCTATTAGAAGTCTTGATGAGATTGATTGATGATGGTGATGATGGTGATGATGAAAAGTTAATTGTGAAAAGTTAAAATGGAATGCTGCAGACACCCGAAGGAACAACGGTTTTTGTCAAGTTTCTGTAAAGTTCCATGGGTTGGGGATATCCGGCCCCGAGGATCAGAAGCCCGACAGACAGCTCGGGCTATGCAGAAGAGAATAACTCGATGTGATATTCGGCATTTATTGAGTCCTTCACAATATCGCATCGCAAAGTTTCGTGAAGAGCAAGCAAGGCAAACATCAGATCGAACCCCAATCGTTAAAAGAAGCAAGAAAACTCAAAGTCAAGCAAACATTGAACTCACAACTTGACACTTTCTCATCTCAATTCATCAACATTAGCATCAAGAATCGAAGTCAAAAATGGTAAACGTCTCCATTACTTCAAGCACCAAACCCCTAAAGTAACCAAACCAAACTAATCCCATCGTCTTCCTACGAAATAAACCATAGTCGGCATTATTCAACTTTCAATCTTTATTACTCGTGATTTTACTTATCATCTGTACATGTACTTATTTAAGATCAACAGCTCCAAGTTTGATTGATAGAAACAAACATGGGTGAGTTTCTTTTGTGTACTTTTCTTTTGGGTCAATAACTTTCTTTTTAACAAAATTACTGACTTGATCCTTTCGGCTTTTGATTTTCGTTAGTTTCTTAGGTTTGTTTTATAAATCTTCTAGAATCGGTGAACGTTTATCTCCTTATGTTGCTTTAGCTTGTATCACGATGGCTGGTGTGATTCGTGAGTTATTATTTTGGTTTTTCTTCAAATGATGTGATAATTCAAAATTTTTCTTTGTTCTATTAGTGATCGGATGAGATAAACCTACCTAACCGAATCAGATACAGTCAAACCTGTGCAAATGCATACCTGCGCAGATGCATAACCTGTGACAATGCATAGAAAAATTCCTAGATCTTGATACTTTTTACCGCCAAACTAGACAATGGAATTGCATAACCCGTGAAAATGCATAGGAAAAGTCTTCCACCCAAATTATGCAATTGCACAGGTTTGACTGTATAGAGCTTTATACGAACGATACGTAAAACAACCGAACGTGTCTGTGCCATTGTGTGACATTTGTAGTTTCGTGATCTTTGGTTTAATGAAGATGTTCTTTACTCGCAAGTCAAAAGTTACATTTCATTTGTCAAAATCATTTTGTAATTATATTAACAACCAAAGAAATACAATGAATTGGAATATGAGAAAGTCGAAGAAGGGAGAAGTACCACGAGGAGATATAATTAGCTGTACCAAGTTTAACTGTCTAAGCTAATCTCTTGATTATTTATCGTTTATGAAAGGGTCATAATCTATCTGAACAAATAATTATACATGAACCAAATAGATGAAATAGTCTTACAAATAAAATACAAGAATCATGACGTGTTCTTAGTAAAAAAAAAGGTTCAACATTCCTCTCCTTGAAAGGATAAATAACAAAAGATTTGAATGAGTTGTTTTTCTAAAGTAATCCAATTTACCATTCTGACCAACCTTGAGTTTTAACAAAGACATGGAAATGTGGTAAATCAGGACAAGATTGAAGTTGAACTGGATTTAAAAACCACATTAAATCTTCATAACCAAACCAACGATTCTTAATAAACTTGATCATTTCAATGGCCAATGGATTTGAATGATGATCAAGATTATCATCAGAATCCGAAGATTTTAACTTGTTTAAAAGATTAAAGCTATGAAGTCTTCGTTTCATTCCTTCAGATAGATTGACAAAACCTGATAAACCTTGTTCAAGTGCAAGATGCCATTGTGTAGGTGATTTAGATAATCCTGGATTCAAAAGTTTCAATCTACTCCAAACGATCATATGTCTTGAATTTATAAGGTGATTTTTGGCAAAAAGAGAATAGAAGTCAGTCTCAAGTCAAAGGTAAAATAAAGTAAATGGAACAAGATTTAAAGATACTGAACTGATAACCATGATCTATAGCATAAGGCCATTCGTTCTTGATGACTTTATAATCCATTCCATCGATCAAAGCAGGATCAGCTTTGAAGTAATCAATCCGTTTTCCATCTCTATCGAATCTTAATTCAGAGGAGCATCGATTGAAACCTAATCGATCTTTAAGATATTGACTAGATGACCCATATTTAGCCTTGACGGTTTTACTAAATTCTAAACTATAAAGTGATTCAGATTGAGGAAATCTACGAAATTTATAAAGATGAGTATAAGTGATAATGTGTAAAA
The DNA here is from genome assembly GCF_000204055.1 of Melampsora larici-populina 98AG31. Lineage (NCBI taxonomy): Eukaryota > Fungi > Basidiomycota > Pucciniomycetes > Pucciniales > Melampsoraceae > Melampsora > Melampsora laricis-populina. Next base: position 713,725 of record NW_006768765.1, on the reverse strand, counting down.
CCGATTTTGAAGATTGTGAATTGGTTCCATTTTCATCAGCTTGAGTTGGATGTAAGATAAATAATGGTGGATTGCATTCAATGATGATTTGATTCTTATTCAAGATCCTAATCAGATCTGGATCCGAATTGAATGCTTCATTCGAAGGTGTTTCCCTTAAGTAAACTGACATGACGTTTTCTTGATTTAAATTTGTTTGACATGTTGAACTGGATTGATGAGACGATGGTAAGGATGAAGTTGATAGATAATTTGAATCGAATGTGTTATTGGTGTTAGGACTCGTGTTGGAGGTCGTGGGTGTTGAAGTAGTTGAAGTCGTAGGTGATATTGAAGTTTTAGTAGGGATAAGTTTGAGTTCACTCATTTTGTTTGACTTGATCATATCATTTAGTTCTAGAATGCTTCTTGTCTTGTACTTCTTCTCCGATAACTTTTCAAATCATTCACACACCGTTGTCGTGAACACTTGGAAAAACTTTAATTGTGAAGCTGAGCAACAAATTTAAGAAATTCAATAAGTTGATGTGACTGACTGAATTCAAGTCTTCAGAATTTCATGGAACATGACTTTATTCCCAATGAGCAATTCCTAATTATTAACTTTCTTAAACTCGCTATGTATCTTCAAGGTTCATGGTGATATTTCCAAGTCTTTCCTTTGCTCTATTCGAGGGCCAGGGGCTAGGGCTTAGCAGGCACCACTGTGTACATACCTGTTACTATTTTGCAAGACATTCACTGCACCGCATAACTTCACAGCTTGCAACCATCCTTCCAATGCATTATACATGGAAGTTATTGACAACTTAATAAATAGGATGATGATGAGAATTTCATGGAGAAAATTCAAAGAGACCAGAGTTAAATGAATATTATCACATACATCTTTACGTTCTCAAATGTATTTTTTGGATGTAGGTTAATGCTACTATGAGATTATTGACATTCAAGTACTTGTTGGTTCAATTGAATTCGATCTACTTACTCAGTGGTTTGGCAAACAAATGCTTTGTTCAGCGGTGTTTCTTAAGTGTAGGGAAATTATGACGCTTTGTTTGAAAAGTGCACAGCTGTTGATTGTGAAATCAGGTGAAGCACAGGCACCTGAGCATAAAGGGATTTGCACTGCTACGGGCCACCAGAGCATATGGGTGATGTTGTGGGCCATGGGATCTTGTTCTTCTCGTTTTGTGTCCGTACAGTTCTCATTTATGGACATCGGCATAATACTGAAAAAGTGGAAAAATGAAAAACGTGTTGGATTGATAAGAAAAGGAATAAACAGAATGGGCAGCAGAGAATTCTTTTTCACGACCTGTCGAACTTTGACATCCAAATCCTGCTCAGCATTGATATTGGCTGGCAGTTTGAAGATCTGATGTTTGACAAGACAAAGCAGAAAGAAGAGAAGATGCCGCATATTACCAGCATGACGATGATGATAAGCCATAATTCTTCTCTTTCTTTGTCAGGGCCACATCGATAATTTTCTTGTTTGCCGTCAACAAGGGACGCCGTGAAATTGTTAAACCCAATATTCATCTTTCCTCTCCTCGTTATTGCTCTGTAACTTATGTCTTTGTCTGCAGTGTGTACGTCAACATAAGATATGTTTTGACGGTCATCATCTCCCGTGTAGATTTAAGCTTAACTAAGCCCCTCTTCCAACGCGGACCCTCTTTGAGAGTGGACGTGGTCGGAAAACGGCTTAGTTAAGCTTAATTTGGATTACTCATTGGGGTGTGGGCAGAGTCGGCTGCTCACTGTAAGTCTCAAAAGGCTTTGCTGTTGTTTTGATGGTCGGCGTGGAAGGTGTCAGGAAACAAAGCCCTTGAAATCTGATTTAGAGACCTTTCCGGGAACCGTGTGTCATCAAGCTGATGCCTATTGGTCACATTCATTCGGCGTGATATACACAGCCAAAACATAACGTAAACTTTATTGCAGGTCAAGTATGAGAAGCGGAATGTGAAGACCTTCATGATCAAGACTCGCAGATGATTGTGTGACTGATCACCAGGTATGTTTTTGTAATATCGCGTTATACAAGCAGGAAACCGTCTTATATAAACTCTCAAAATGAGATTCACGAGATCTTCCTCTTGATGTGAATGTACCAGCCTTGAAACCCCAAAATGCAGCTTTCCATCCATTTTTACGTGTTTTTGATCCAAATTTCATCGTCCTCAGCGATTTCGCCCACGTGTACACCCACAGCACAAAGACCACATATTTTTGACCTCAACGAGAATATAGTCCAAACCGAAACACCGCAGCAAGCAGTTGACGATGACGGAAACTTCGTCACACATGGGTTCTATTCATCATCATCAAACCAACAACCTCAAATCGGAATCGATAGACATATCAGTCATGATGACTACATGAATTCATGGCGTTCAAATCTCCAGAGGGAGGATTATAACAATTTCATCTCATCATCAACTCGACAACCATCAAGTAGGATTATCGAAACGATCAGTCCTGAGCACCTCATGGAATCATCGTGGTTGCACACTACACCGGTAGTTCGCGTTGACAAAGACAGAGATCTCGAGTCCAAACAGAGAATTCATGCATCAAGCTCCGACAGCTCCCAAGAAGAATCCTTTCCACCATCATCATCACCTGAAACGGATCAAAGTGAATCTGGTGCAATGATTACAGCGCAAAACTCCATAGGTTCAAGGCAATCAATTACTGGACCGCTATTTCGAAAGAGTCATAGCAGAGATTCCATGTCCAGAAACAGAATAAAACGCCCAGCCCATGAGATTGACGATCAATTCCGTCCCTCATCTTCAACACCACATCCTTACGTTGGAGTCAACAATGAGATCAGCCCACCACAGGCCAGAGATCTAAGGCGGTTGACAAATGAACAAGTAGCCCAAATTGATGACAACAGAGATATCGGATTCAGACTTGGAACCGAACAGCGATCCCATAACACTGTAGATGAATCCCTTCCTGCTTTGTCAACTCAAAATCACCAAATCCAAGGTGATAAAGCCAGTGTCCTTCCACACCCCATAGGTTCATACTGGTCGGATCCTGAAGTATTAGCACAGAGGGCTGATATCACATCAAGTGTTGTGGATATACCTGAAGATAGTGCTGTGGCAAGAGAAGTGAATGAAAAAGAGGTACTCAGTGTACTAACACAGACTGGATTAACTACCATTCATCTCACAGGGGGACTCTTGCAAAGAATTAAAAACACTTTTGATAATATTGATAGCCATATTGTCTCTAGACATTTGACCAAAAATCTTGCTTCATACACACAAGAAGAAAAAGAAGCTGCATTGAAGAAAGTGCAGCATGACGTTGTGAACGGGTTTCTGGGAGGATTGTTTGCTGTCTTTGCAGGCCATCAACACACATCTCAATACAGTGATTTGATCCATGACAATACCGCAATCGCTCCGACACGCACAGGTTTTAGACCTTTTTTTGTTACGGAGCGATTGCTCCGCTCTAAGTCGCTCCGATTCCTAATCGCACATTTGGTTTTTTTTTCTCACTTGAAGGCTCGTAGTGGTGCAACCGCTACGAACACGCACAACGAGCGCCGCACTATCGAAATCGCTCAAAACCGCTCAAAAGCGGCGCTCATTGATATAATAAAAGGTGAAACAATAATAAAAACTTGTGTATTAGACATGTAGTAGAGTGGATTCTTGAGAAAGAATCAAGGTAAAGATAAAAAAAGGAAAAAGACATTATAGAAGAAAGAACAGGAATGAAAATAACAAAGAGCCACCTAGGCCTTTTTTTTACCAAGGTCTCTATGTAAGCTTGAAGTGCGTTTGCAGCTTCTTCAAAGTCACCATCAGGAACTATCCCGTCCTTCAGCCACGCTTGAGAGCCAACCAAACGCTCCATCGTCTTTGGGAGCAAACTTCCACGGGTAGGAGTACAGATATCGGCTGCAGCAGAAAAGGTGCACTCACATGCGCAGGATGTGGCCGAGATCGACAAGTAATCGCGAGCCAGTTTGGCCAGTGTTGGAAATCGATGTTCATGTTCCTGTGCGTGAAAAGAGAAAGTTAGCCAAGGTGCCAATCACTTCAACGATATAGAAGGATCAAACTAACCGCCCACCAACCAAGAGGGGTTTGATCCTTCTTGGCTGGGTATTTCCCTTGTAAATAGTCTTCGAGTTCTGAATTTGTTTCTTTGTTGGGTGTGTTATTGGAAGATCCGAAGATATCAAAAGCATCATCGACCTCAGCAGATCGATTGGTCTCATCAGGTTCTGGGGTTGGTTGTTCATCGTCCTTGTCCTCCTCCAAGGCATTGGCGAAAGCGGTTTCAATAGCCAGATTGGCATAGATATCGTGATCAGGGTAATGGATGGCAAAAAACTTGCCTCGAAATCGAGGGTTCAGGATGGTGGCGAGAACAATGCATTCGCAGTTCAGAGCCTCTTCCTGATACTTGCCCAGCCACACAACCATCTCGTCGATTGCAGCCACCAGGCTGGGAAATTCCGAAGCCTCCAATTTATGTGAATTGAGTTCACTGATAACCCGTTTGTATTCAGCCAGGACGATACAGCCAGTTGGTCCGTTTCCTTCGACTCGAGCAGTCGCGTCAACAAAGGTCTACAGGAGACATGGTAATACATCAGTGAGTAGCTTGAAGAAGAATCAAATGAAGAAAGGTACTCACTTTCAAAACCTTGTTGGTCAATTCCACCGCATGCCATTCTGCAGGTGAAATTGTGACGCCTTTAAAAAACAAAGCTTTGCGATCTGCAGCAAGCATGGAATTTATGACCTGTGATGAGCAAAAAAAAGTGTCAGTATCACCGCATGATAAGGAGTGATGGTAGATGAGTAAGTAATTACCTCCTGAGCCTCGCAAGCAACCTTTCGGCTCGCGTGGTGACTGTTCCAGCGTGTCTTGCACGGTCGCATGAGCATGCGACCTTTGTAACCCATCTGAGTTGCACGTGCCTTGAAGTCGCTGCGCCTTGCTGCACTACTGGCAATCTGGCCACTGACAGTATCGATCTACTCAAAAGGAAGATATGAGAGGAAGGAATTAAATGAGTAATTAAGTAGAAACTCACATTTGTAAGGGCGAGCGGAGCGCCGGTGGTGTTGCAGCTACTTCCTCTTCCAGATTCGTATCCTCGTCGTCGACACCGTCAGGTTTTTCAGGAAGATTGTCATTGTCCTCTTGGTCTGAGTCTACCTCGTCCACTTCGAGTTGATCGTGGCCATCGTTGACCTCAAGAGTGGGAACAGGGAGAGCGACGCCTTGAGGAACAGTTGGTTTTGCTGTACTAACCTTCTGACCAAGTTTTTTGAGCCCATGCCCAACCACCAGATTGAGTTTATGCGCATAGCACCACACGTGGTGCGTAGAGCTTTGCCAGAACACCGGGTCTTCAGCTGCAGCAAATAATGATTGCAACTCAGCAGCCATTGAGTTGTTGTTACTTCCACTGTTGGTTGTCTGACATAACATGTAAGAAAACATATAATATCAAAAAATTAGTTCGATGTAAATAAAAATGTGAAAATAAGAAGATATTGATACATATCTTCTTATGAAGCCCGTGAGAAGTTAAAAACCGTCCAACCGGTCTAGCCAGAAGGGCCCCGAAATGCCGCCAGGCCACCATCTTCAACGTGAGATGAGTCGATTGGTAATTCCAATTGTTATCGATGTAATTTGCAGTCGCGCCAATAAAGGCGTACCGGTTTCCTTTTGTAGTCCAAACATCATGGACTAAACAGAACTTGCCCTGATTTTCCTATTCGCATATACCAGTTAAAAGTAATATTAATTAAAGATTGAAAGAATTACAGATAGTAAAGAAACATACATACTTTGACAGTTTGGATTGCCTTGTTGTGTAATCCAGTGAACAATATAACCGACTGCTGTGCTGCCCAGGTTCTTGATCGAACTGTGGCACCTCGATTAACAGTGAAAAATGCAGCGCGAAGGGCTGGATCCTCAAATCGAGCCCAAGGTAAAGCGTGTCGAACAATCCAGATTACCAAGAGCATGTTCAAGAGGTCGGCTGAGAATTTTGGTCCGTTGAAGTAAGAGCTCAAGGTTGTATTCTTGTTCTTGCTTTGAGCCTTGAGCTGATCATTGTAAGAAGGGGGAAGGACTACACCAGCGGCTATGGCTTTGTGTCGCATGGTACATACCGGCCGAGCCTCTTTGCCATCGCGATGGCCCCAAAGTCCGTGATAAGATGTCTTCGTCCTTGCATACGTCTTGTGGCACCATCGGCACTTGTATTTGAGTCCCTAAAATACAAGTGCCGAGATGATGTCAGCGTCCAAAACCAGAAAACAGTAGACAAAAGAGAAAAAACATCACCTTGGGAGTATGGAAGTATTTGAGAAGGTCCAACACTGCAAGACTACGAGCCTTATTATAGCCAATTTGCACATTGGACTCGACAATCTCAACATCGGAGCCTTGAGACAAATCCACATCTTCTGGGATCTCAAAGACCTAAACAAGGTGTGAACACATGAGATCAAATCATAAGAAATGTATTGGACCGATTAAAAAAGAAAAACGAAAATGACATAGGAACTTACATCTTTCCCGTTCTTTACTCTCTTTGATGATTGGGCTGGTGGTGATTGGGATGAGCCTGATGAGCAGGCTGATGCTGATCTCGCACGTTTGCTTGTAGATGAACGACTCTAGAAAGGTAAATGAATTCGAGTGTCAGTATGTGATCTCATGATAGATCAAATGAATCAAATTGAGACTCACCTTTCCTTGTGCAGTTGGCTTAGCCTTTTGACCCCCGTTCTTTCTTTGGCCAGTTGGACTTGGAGTTGGTGGTCGGGGTGACATAGATCGTTGAGCAAGAGGACCAGGCGAGCCATCCTCAGGAGCTGATGGTACAGAGAGAGAGCTACGAGAGTCGTTTGGAGGTACAATGAAACCTGGCTGCTTTCGTGCCAGGCTTGGTGGTTGAAGAGTCCTACCCGAAGACCGACCTGGTACCTGAAGGGTACTTGAAGTTGAGCTTTGAGACAGTCTTTGGGAGGGAGCCATCGTGATAAAATGGATGAGATGTAAAAGGAAATGATGGATTGTTAGTGTCAGAATGATAAATCTTGATTTGGAGGTAATTGATGAGATGAGAAGGTTATCAATGAAAGAAAGGTACCTACCGAACGAAACAATTTAAAAAAAAGCCCATATACAACCAACCACATTCTGGCCAGGGTGTTTTCGTTCGCCAAGGGGTGGATTGGAACAATGCTGGTTCCATCGTTTGAAGATGTGTCCAATACTGGGATGTGGTAGTGGAATTGGTTCGCTTGGGTAATGGTGGCGTAGTATTACAGCGATCAGTTTGGGTCCTGGGATACAGGCTATTGCTCCGCTATATAGCGGAGCAACCCGGGGCCCGGGCCATTGCGGAGCGATTGGCTCCGCTCACAAAATCTTGGCCCGTGATGGCGCTGCGCAGGCTGCGCTCAGGATAGGGCAGCGTTGTGTGCATTCAAAAACCGCTCCAAACACGCTCCGCACACCATTTTTTGTGTGGAGCGATTGCGGTATTGTCCATGATGGGTGGCACTTCCTTGGAACATACCTAACACAGGCATTCTTTCTAGTTCCTGATCTATATCATGAGAACGTCTCAAGGGGATCCATCCTATGGGAGGATCAATGGTCTGAACCAACACATCTATTTGGATATATACTGGACCTCAATAAAGAGGAAAATATCTCACCTCATCTGATCTTGAACCTGTTAAAAAAGTGGCAGAAAGAAACTACTGATTACCAACCAGGGAAATATGACATTGTTATAGATTATCATACATTGCTTGAAGCTTGTGAATCATTGGAGAAACAAAGAGGGAAGTCAATTTGGAAGTCAAACCCCAATCTTCAAAAAGATGTTACAAAACCAAAGCAAAATTCAGAGCAAAATCAATCGGGATCAAACCAAAACATTCAAAAAGATCTGATGGCATCAAATCTAATGACATCAAAACAAAATTCAGCAGGGGAGGATATGAGATCAACTCACAATATGCAAACAGACTTTCCGTCAACTCAGAATCCTCAATACAGTGGTATGATAAACCAACAAATTCTGCAGAATCATATGACATCAAGTCAGAGTTATTTACAGAATCACATGAGATCAACTCCAAATATTTTCAATGGAAATTGGCCATTTACTCATTTTTCATCAAACCATAAAACATTGCCACATGTTTCTTTGCCAAGGAATCCATTAACAAGCCACAATGCTCTGCAGGGCAATGCAAGATCACCTCAAACCTTCCAAGATGATGTGTCATCAACATCACATATTCAACACAGTCCAACACAATCAAACCACAATGCTCAACAGAATCATGTGGGATTAAATTTGTATCCTTTGCATAATGAGTGGAGGTCAATTCCAAACACCCCACAAAATAGCTTTCCCTTCATCCAGATTCCACCAAATCATTTGGAATTCAACAATGATATCCTTAAAAGCAATATGAGGTTGCATGATGGCATTCAACTTGGTGATATTTCATCAACACAAAGTGGTCAACATATCACGGCAAACAAATATATGCATCTGGACAGGATGGCAGGAAACTACATTAGGCCCAATCAAGATGTGTTCAACCACTGTGAGACATCAAAGAACTGGGAAAATGGTCAGATAATCCCTCAACTTATAGCAAAAGGCAATCAAGATATTTCCAAAGTCAAGATTGGACGTTTTATGACTAGGATTGGTGAATATTATCTATACCATCACAGTCAGCTTAAAAATGAATTCAAAACTTTTTTCAATGGTCTCAGAAACAAGATCAATGGGCCAAAAGTGATTCCTGAAGGAACCACATCTCTCCCTGATATGGGGGCAAACCGCAGGGAAAAAAGGATTCTCAATGTCATTGCAACTGCAGAGAATCAAATCACAACATCATTTGTGGCAGCTTTGTTCCTCATACATCAAACACAAGGAATTCACCATGCATGGGATCCAATTTTGAGAAGCGGTTGGGAATCATCAAGGGGTATTGCTCAAAGTGGGCACCCTTTTTGAATAGATATTCACCAAAACTTGGCCAGGAAATTCATAAGAGATCACGGGGATCATTTGATTGTTCTGACCCTGAGTCAGTAGTGATATACCTGGCAATTCATAACCAGAGGAACAATAGTCCAATGAGACTTGTGTGGAGTTTGTTGGAAGACTGGCACAGGACTGAAGAGGTATCCTCAAGATTTGGGATTACAGAATCAGATATAGAGCATATCAAGAGACATCATCATCAAGGTTTTCCTGTGTCAGAGAACGGTGATGTTGATGAATGGGGTCAAAGGAGTAACAAAAAAGCCAGAAAATCAAGAAACACACAATCTCCCATTGTGGTGATAGATGATGATACAAATCCACACCAATTTTCACAAAACACAAAACCTTTAGAAAACCTTTTAGCAAAGGTCAACTCTGCAAGATTATCAATCTCACCAGAATTTGTAGTGTTTGTTAGAGCCATTGGAACTAAGGAAAATCGAAAATCACTGGCATCTTTCACATAACTATGTCAGGATGTTTAAGGACCTTCATGAAAAAATCTTGAATATCTTTGCAGAAGATCATCATAGGAAAAAATCTTCAGACAACACAAAAATTATCACAAATGCAGTCAAGAATGCAAAGTTTCAGCTTGGACCTGCTTTTGTTGGATTTTTGAAACTATCATATCAAGATCATTGCTCTCAACATGATTGTACACCTATCTTACAAAGTGGTTTAGCACTTCTAGAAAATTATCTCTACCAATGGAGAGACTTTTTGAAAACCAAAAAGTCTTCTTTGTGGTTTTCCAAACAAGAACAGTCAATATTGCAAATTGACTGGTCCAACATAGGAGATGCACTATATTATATAGGGAGACGGCAGTCCACAGATGTCATGCCCACACAGCTCTTAAAGTATCTTATTGAGCTTTGGTACAGCCATTCTAACACAGGAGAAGCAGGAATCAGTTCTGTGGGATTCAAGCTGCAAGCACCAAACTTGAGTTTAGTTGAAGAAGCTTACATCACTTACCTATCAAAGATGAAAAGAGGGTACATTGATCTTTGGAATATTGAAAATGATAGGGGAAGTAGCTACAAAAATAAAAGAAGTACTCCTTTGAGAGAAGAAGAAACCCTCACAGCTGGAGATCATGCAGACAGAGATATTTTGGAAGATGATGTGAACAGAGAAGGTCAAAATATAAGGGAAAATGACACTATCATGGAAGCTCAAAATGTAAGGGAAGATGAAAATATCAGAAAAGATGAATCTTTAAGAGGACATGAAAATGTTGTATCAATGTCAAACATTCCCCCTGGTGATGAAACCCATTTTCATTCAGGGTTGACTATTGATGGAAATGAAAGTGTATCAAATAGTGATATCATCGCCAAGATGAAAACCCAAAAGGGTCTTTGGGAAAAATATTGCTCATTTTTTGATGATTTTGAGAGAAGAGTCTCAAACCACTATGAAGGTATACATAGAAACCCCCCAGATACTCTATCTACAGGCTTGAATAAATTGGCCCTTGGGGAGCAAGAGGTTTCAAATGTAATCACAGTTGCCAAAAATCAAATCACAACATCCTTCATGTTCATTTTAATGCTGGCTCAAACTGGTCAGAAAGTAAATCAGTCATTGGAAAGAATCTGGGAAAATGGATGGGCCCACTTAGAAACTTACTTTGAGAGATGGAAAGATTACATTTTATCCAACAAAGCTCCAATTAAATTTTATGGTAGCAAAAATTCTGTCAAAAGAATTGACTGGTCCCAAGCCTCTGAAACAGTTAGATACATGGCTATGCATAACCAGCAGAACACCATACCATCACAGATTTTAAGTTATTTGATTGACAGATCTTACAGTGATGTGGTTGAGTTATAGGGAAACATGTTTAAATCACTCAAATTTCTGCTTCCCAGACCAAGTGAAAGGCTGATACAGGATGCATTTTCAAGATACAAAAGTGAGATCCATTTTCATTTGGATCACTTTATCTCATTTCAGTAACTAATCCCAATCATTCACCCAAGTTCTGAATAGTGATAAGTAGACAAATCCAAAACTGCAGGTATTTCTTTGCCACTTTCAATATGGTCTCAGTGTTAGGACTTGCAATTAGCCTACTGAAATATGTATCTTGTCCCAGAGTTTCTACTCTGCTCTGAATGTACTGCCAAAAAAAGATAGTATACTTTTTATCAAAATTTGTATATTGCACCCAATCTGAGTCTGAAACCCTGATAACTGTGTGACAAGCCAGATAAATACTATTTATATCAACAGTGGTTTGCCCCCTTGGGCAACTGCAGTGTATGTTTGAGCATCATCATTACTTGTGACTTTGTTATTAGTAGTGATGGGTGAGGGAGGGTTTAGTAAACATTCCTCTACTGAAGAGGAAATTTAACTCAGAATGAATGTGAGTTTCCAGATCTGTGTTTTCAAGAACCAAAATGGATAGAGACATCTGTTGTGAATGGGATTGTGTGAAGTCTGTGGACTGTTTCTGAAATTTGAAAGCTGTGGGCCTTTTGAGTTGAGAGTAGCCAAATTGTAGTGCATAGCCGTAGCGGCTACAAAGTTGTGCAACCCTTTGGTTACTCTTCACTTTCCATTTCAAGCCATCATCACTGGGGGAGTTGTTAGCAAGAGAATACTAATTCAGTATGGAAATTTTGTTGTTATCATAAAAAATGGGGTAATTACTTGATGATGTCTATGTAGTCAAAAATCCAAGTTGAGATGCTAACAGAGAGTTCACTCCATCTTTTTTTCCAGAAAATGTACTTTGGAAAGACTCTAAGTGTGTATATCTACAAGAACAAGAGACATGCTTTGGTCAGGACAGCTACTTCTTGTGACAGACTCTCATATGTATTGGTTCAAATTCTTGATTTCAACCCAGCGCGGCCTGTAGCCCCCTCTGCCAGCCTGCTTGCTCCAGACAAGTGGACCTTTTCTCACATTTAATCTACCCACATAGTATTTGTATTTACCGCATCTCAGGGCTCAGATTTCTTTCACATACATGACAAATATCCAATTCCTACATTCATTCAGCAGTAAAGAATTTATCAAATATTATGAAAATCAGCTCAATGCTTCAAAAGCTACTTGAGCTGAGGAAGACAAAGATTGATATATTCAAACATATCTTTTTGCAAATCCTCAATCACAGATGGCTACCTGTGATCAATGTATGATCACAATAAACATCAACCACACCTACACTCACATGTTTTGATGTCATTCAGATGGCAACAAATACCCAGATCTGGATTTTCCTCACCCAGTCCTTTTCTTTAATACCCCATTGTGGACCAAAGCACTGACACTTAATCTCACTACAACAAATATAATGTTTTCTGGGCAGCAAACACAAATATTGATATACAAAAATATTGGGCGGTCAGGAGGAGGGCAAAAAATACAGAAAAAAATGTATATTGTTCCTGGTGTTGAGAGCTTCAATCTGAGTAATTTTTTGCATCTTTAGAGTGTATATTGTTGAACATACTAACATATTCATCAGATGCACAGTCCCCTCCAAGTGATTTACGTAATCATTCAAGTTTTCAGGGCCAGAGTTTGTACCGAACTAGGGCTATGACCCAGCCCTAGCCCCAACTGTGCATGCCTGCCCAAAGACTTCTTGGAGGCAAGCAGTACACACCCCAGGTCAGCTAATCTTGCCCTACAGAGTGCCAGGAGCCCTGCCATGTGCCTGTGCCCTCAGGGCGCCGGCCCTGACGTTTTTGGTCCCATCCCTTCAATACAGGCCCAAAACAGGCCCTGGTCTAGTGCTTGAAGATGCAGCCAGGCCTTTCCAGGGCTGGTTGGTGCGCTAGGGCTGGCCATGTTGCGCCATGGCCGGGGCATAGCCCTATCCCAAACCCAATGATGACAATTTCTAGGTGTGGGATGTGTACACCTGTAAAGAATCTATGTAGATTTGTGGAAGATAATTCAAAGTGACTATAGCTGCTTTGTGAGAGAAGATGAAGCCTTGACTCATTATCACGACATTCAGAGAGAGACTCTGGACTTATAATGAGCCTAAAAGCAATCCTTTTGACCAAGCATTGCAAAATTTATGAGCATTTGTAGAACCCAAATTGTCCTCTCCAATCTAAGGAACCACATTTCAGCATCTGTTACAGGTGTGAGTCTGATAAATATGTTTTTTTTTGTTAGTACGTTCAACAATATACACTCTAAAAATACAAAAAAGATAGTCTGATCGAAGCTCTCAACACCAGGAACAATAGCCACTTTTTTTGTATTTTTTGCCCTCCTCCTGACTGCCCAATATTTTTGTATATCAATATTTGTGTTTTCTTCCCAGAAAACATTATATTCTTTGTACTAGTAGTGTCTGTCTTGTGTGTTAATCTTTACCAGTGCATCACCCACAATTTTAGTATTGGTCATATGTTCTTGTTCATAGAATCCAAAATATGTGGTTGATTGTCCAGTCCAAGACTCGTGGGAACTCCATGTAGTAAGAACGGGTATCTGTTGGGAAGCGTTTTCAAATCATTGTCTATGGATGAGTCCATTGATGCTTGTGTTGAAGAAGGAATCTAGCTTCAGCCCGTGATCCTGTATAAAATAAAATTGGCAAAACAAGCTTGTAGAATACCAAAGGCACATTCAAAATCCTTGCAGATTGCCTCTTGCATCTGTGCAAAGTACTGAAGAAATCAAGGTTGGTGAATAAATTTGTGGAGTGATGTCACTGATTGAACATCATCACTAACCACCTTCTACTCATCTTGTGGACGCAAGATATTCTGTACAATTGTAGCTCACTTTGGAAAGGTACTGTATGAACGTACAGCTTTATAAAGCACAAGAGATCTCAGTGAGTATAACAGAGAACAGGAAGACAGGAGTAAAGGCAAAGATGTAATATGATGGTACAATGAACAAAACAGATAAAAATGAACTCTATTAACCGTATTATCCAAATGATGACGGAGCTTGGTAAAACACAAGGGTTCTCAGTTATTAGGACAGAGAACACAGGTAAAGTCAAAGAAAGTATCAGACAGTATGATGGACAAAACAGATAAGAAAAAATCAAGAAGAGAAACAACGGTGTGGTGCGCAAACACTCTCACCTGATCAAACTCATTCTTAGAAGGCGCCACTCTTTTATTTTGCTCAAGAAACCTTATCCCTAGCTATAGAACGGGGAATTTCAACGCGCTAAGGCTGATATCACCCTATAAGGTTAATTTCTAGTTTTTTTACACTCTTTTTATCATCTACAACACTTTTTTTTGAGAAAAATGATGAGTTGTGGGGATTTGTTCCCTTCCTTCTGACTGACTGAACGATTGGACACTTGCATAACAAAAGATTGTTGAATAAAATGACATTCTTAAATTTTATTCTTGGAACTCCGCGACGAGATGACCGATGAACCTAATAAATTAACTAACAAAATTGATAATGAAACTGAATAAGAAAAAAAATAAGTACTATCTACGCCACGGAGAGGAGGGAAAAGATACAAGATCCGACAGATACAAACACTGTTTAGTTTGGATTCAAGGTGTTGGAAAGAACAACTGTTATTGCACCATTGTGATAGACTGAGAATGAGAAAAAACTTACTTTACGATTGACAACATCTAAGGAAAGTGGTCCTTAAACCATCAGCCTGTCAACGACCAGTTTTTGTTACATCCTTATCCACCGATAGCATAGTTGATTTTCAGTCACCAGATAGGGTACAGTTGTTATCACCAAAGCCCTCTGACTGGCTCCCTGCAAGAAGAATCAGGGCAGTTGACCCGGTACTTTGGTATTTTTTATGCCATGATATTTCTTGAAAGGCCCATTTTTGGACTTTTCAGGTGTAGAGGAACCAAGAAATGGTACTCATGAACCTGTACAGCCACTTCTGCAAAAATAAAATGATCTAAGACCCCGACCAGTTGGACCGCGGGCTGATTTGAGCCTGATGCAAGCCTAAGGGCTTGTTTGGTACAGCTTAATTTAAGCTACTTATGTCAAAATTCAACTTTCATAAGTCAAATTTCGAAAAGCCTGTTTGGAACAAGATTTTTAGAACTTTTCAAAGCTACTTATGGGACCCATAAGTAGCTTATTTTGCTACTTATAATAAAGAGCTCAAGAGCTCATTATTTTCCAATAAGCTACTTATTGACCCCCAAAATCTCGATCTCATCATATCTTTTTTTCAAATCGTACAAGTCCCATCTCCCGTATGTACCCCCTTGTCCTAAATTCAACTCACATCAACATGGGTTCAACACCACGCTCAAATCAACACCATTCTTCACCTCAATTCACCATTCACCACATCACCTCTAATCATATCACTCAACTGAGCCGTCTATCTAACATGATGAGAGATCTACCTATCTCTGTTGTTCAATAGAAAATCATTCACGCCGACCAATAAGAAAAACAAAAGTTGAAACATACAAAAAAGTTTTTCATTTTTTTGAAATTAATCAGATCTTCAGATAAGAAGAGTATCAGTAAAAAAGTAAATGAATTGCTGGTTCGGAACTAAAAACAAATCAAAAGATGTGAAAGTTGAAGCAAAGGTGAAATTTGAAAAGTTGAAAAAGTCAACAAGATTTTGGCTGCCAAACAAATTATGGCTTTTTTGTACTTTTAAGTCAACTTTTTGATAAAAGTCAACTTGAAACAAAAATCAACTTTCTGGGGCCGGAAAGTTTGTACCTTTTTAAAGGTACAAAATTTTGTAAGTCATACCAAACGTGCCCTAATACTGGCAGATTTTATGGCTTTACATAACTAGCTATGTACTTAACATCATAGTTAAGTCAGATTTATAGCAGAACAACCCACAAAAAAATACAAAAGTTTGGTCAAAATTGGTGAAAACCCCAAATTTTTGATTGTTTTGGTGAAAGTAGGTGTTATTGGAACCCCTTGACCAGTCGGACCGGGGTTGGCCCCGGCCAAACCAGTCAGAGGGCTTTGGCAATAACAACTGTATTTGGAGAGATAAGAGGAGAGGATATGGACAGCGCAAAGAGTGGGGAGATTGAGATGGTGTTGTTGTTTCTTGACATTGGAGGAGGGGAGTTGCGGTAGTTTTTTTTGGGGTCTATTCTTTTTGTATATCTTTTTTTTGTGTGTGAGTGAGTGTGCAGTTCGAGGAATACCTGGTATAGAGTCATACCTAAAAAAAAACTATAAATAGAGCCATCTTATTGGCATTGTTTTTCATTTTTTCTCTTTTCTTTCTCCATCTCAGACAGTGAATAGTTATTATATTAGATATTTTACTACATCAGTCTCAGGTCATTATTAAACCCGCCCCCTCTACGAGGGAGATTAATATATTAGTAGCATAGTTTTTTTCTTATTATTTCTTTTTTTATATACAACCAGTTGTGTCGCGTAATAAAATAGGGAATAACATCTTTTCTATATTGGTGTTGAGATTATTTGTGCTCTTTAGTGTACTGGGAGCTTATTTGAGTTTCATTCAGAGTCTTTAGACTTTGAATTCTTTCTTTCACTTTATCATTAGAAAGAGCAGCCTTTTGGCACCTTTTACACTCTAGATCTTAGGGTGTTTATTCCTCTTTCACGTACTGTTTACCGCTTGTGGCGGTAAAGCTACCACAACGGTGAGGCAACACATTCTTACATAATGACAAGCTTGTAAGACCTTGTTACAATAACTACATTGAAAGAAGGAAGCAAAAAGATGAGGCTATGACATAGGAATAGTTTGTTGATGTCATGACTATAAAGGAAAGGGATTGATTATCTCAATATGTGATTGGCAAGGTACCTTTCTCATATTGATTGACATTGATTCCAAGGTTGCAATCTGGTTCCTTGCATTTTGCAAGGTGATGCAACAGAAGCAAATGATTCAGACCATTGAGATCATTGAGAGCACCAGGAAGGCCAAAGAAAGAGTGCCAAAATACATTGATTGTGAGCTGCAATGGCTTCTAAAATGATAGTCTGATCATGTTCCTTCTATTTATATTGATTACTGCAAGCCTTTGGACAGTGTTTCCAACATCAATGCATGCAATCAAGACATACCAGAATGCCAGGGAAACCACAACTCTTATTGATGCACAGTAATTGTTCAGTGTCTGCCGTGTTGCGCTCTTGGAGGTACTCAGTACCAAAGTGAAAAACGACAGCCAAACAAAACATTTTCACACACTTTATGGTGGTAGATTCAGTGATGCAAAGATTCTCATCAATCATGTTGGCAGGAGCAAGCATCCTGATCCCTACACCACAAGGACACGCCGATGTCCTAGGGACGACCGGTTTTTCTTGCAGGGGGACGGACATCCTGACGAAACTGATCCAAGGAGCCCGGATCCGAACAGTATTTCGTGACGCCCCACGGTCTTCCAAAAGGGATCCTTTTACGATACATAGGGGGTCCTCAAGGCGCCTGCACAGGCTGTTCTGAGAGCTTTGCTTCCGAGTGAACTGTTGGGGGACTCTGTGGTTGTCAAGAGGATGTCTTACTGGATGACCACCTGATGTTGTTGGATTCAATTGTTGATGTCCTTGGATGAGACATCCAGTCAAAACCCTTCTGACACTCAGAGGATGTTTCTAAAAGTGTTCAACTGACATGATTGATGCATTTCAATAAAGTTGAGTGATACAAAGATACAAGACTCGATCCAATTGGATTCATCCATAAAGAAATGACAAGAAAGAAAACTACAAAAAAACCTATGTCCGAGAATTTGTTGAAATGTGCGGAACTTTTGGTTTAATCAGCGACTGAGGAAGACCGCTACCAACCACTATACCTACCCAATCTTGAAGTAAAAACATCTACCCAGTTGATTTGCTTGTAGAATGAAGAGAAAAGTATGATCGTTCATACTAGCTCAGCAAATCAGCAAGGTTCTTGCTCGGTGATGATTGGACTAAGATTGTCGTGGAATATTGGGTTCATCGGTCATCGGTCTTCTCTCCATAACCTGTGCCATTCAAATCAAGCGTACCAATCTGCTTCACCCCTTGAATCTTCTTTACTAGATTTGATGTGATCTAACACCAAATTTTGATCGTTTTCGAAATTGATGAGTTTACAACTATGACCTCTTAACAATTTCCGATCGGTTTTGTCTATCATGTATATGACCTGAAAAAAGAAAGGACATATCGGATCAAGATTGAGATAAAGATGCAAATTGGGCTCGCAATTGACATGTCTCACATCAAAGTAGTTAAAGTCAGCGCTATGTACCATTGACACGGTCAAGACGAAGACAATCAATTCGGAAAGTGAGTCGTTGAGCTGTGACAACAAGTCAGTCTAGTTAGTGGAGTCAAGATTTCCTACAAGTGGCAAGACTATCATGATTGGACTCATCTTACAGGAAGAGTGGAACTTGAAGTGACCACTGTGCATAGAGGATTGAAGACAAAGCCCCTTGCAAGCTTTAAATCCAAACAACGTAGTCTAATGGTGATCTGCTCTGAGGAAGGAATCGATTCAAGAAGATTGATGAGATTGGGGAGGTGAGAATGGCAGTGTAGGAAATCGGTGTCAGTGTTGAAACAAGTAGTGTGAAAAGCTGTGTTTGATTCAAAAGTAGCGATGATGAGAATTGATGAACGTTGAAAGGTCAGTCTGAACCAGGTATGATGGAGATTGAAAGTGGATTTGCTTTTTGAAGTTGTTTCCCATTCCCCCCGTTTTCTCCCTTTGCTTTTGAATGTCCCTTTTTTCTAGAAGTTTCCTTTCATGAGTGGTCAGTGCACGTACATTATGGACATCCTAGCCAAGTTGAAGGTAGCAGACAACCTGACGCACACCTGAAGGAACCTACCAGATGTCATGATCTCAGGTTCTGTGAGGTCATCCAGGCTTCACTCCGCAGACAGCCTCAATAGGGGAGTCCAGGTCAGGCCAAGAGCTGAGGGATCCCCAAGTGTCCAAGATCTGAAAGCCATCTTGACATCCTGGGAGTGTGCTGAAGACGTCGGCGCTCAAGGACGCCCAAAAGATACCCCAGTTGGGGACCCGGAGTTCAGCATCGGATCTCGGACGGCTTGGATGTCCTTCTGCGCAGAAGTGTCTTTGTGGTGTAATAGCAGTGGTGCATTTTTGCATAGCACTGAGACCCAGCCTTCCAATGGCATCTGTTTTCTGACAAAGATAATCATCCTCAGTTGTTGCTCCATTTACAACTTGTAACCATGATGGACGTCCCATTCAAAATCTACGGCAAAGTATGCCATCATTGTATTGGGGGTTTGCAGAGAAGTAGTCGCTTATTCATTGAGCGTCTCCAGCTTCGCGGTCTCGTTCAATGTTGAGTGCTTTCCCTGCCTTTGAACCTACACCTCTTCGGTGCCGATTGGTTTCAGATGATGTCTTGCGCCGCACTGGCAGTGACTTGACTGGCATCAGCATGCAATGGGGGTTTCAAGTTAAAAAAATGCCTAAAACTCAAATGTCCCTACATAAAAACATAGCTTATAATTTCCAAATTTTTAAAAGACTTCTAGAAAAAGCCTTTCCCAAGAAGCACATTCTAGTGTTTATTCTATAAAAAATGAATGAAAATTCAAGGGTTGGGAGGCAAAAATACAAACATTTTTAGGCACTTTTTGGATGATTGGTTACATAGGCTGATGAGGCTGTTTAACCCAATAGGATCATGGTGGTTCACACATTGGTTCATGATGGAGATCCTAGGGGAAACATGCAGATAGAGGGAGATGATTTGTAAAAAGACCCATCATCAATCATGTCATAATCGGCACATATTGATTGATCGCTTTGATCCGATCAAGTGCGCTCATATAACTTATGACATATTCCTTAAATTCACACCATGTCCAACTGGGCAATGTATATGATCTCATTTCCACGTTTTATGTACTTCAAGCCGTGAGCTTCTTGAATTTTAACAAACTTCTAAACTTAACAAAGTCCCATGCTCGTGCATCCTTGCAAGGCGTCAAGCAAGGGACTTACACCAAATGTGTACGCTCCATAACCTCAGAGATTTGGGTTTGGCAGGGAGCTTGCTTCAAGTCCTTATACCTTTTTCCACACCAAGGATTTGGATATAGTCCAAAGAGAGAACTTGTGCGCCGATGTCTTGCACTGAGACTACTTTTTTTTCCTGAGGAAGTTAATCCCTTCTTGCCAAAAATGTGCTTCAAAGATGGGCCTCAGCAGCAAATTTGGACTTGAGAGAGAGGTTACATGTGTAATCCTCTGTTAAGAGCCAATATTTGATGCGCATTTTAGGCAAGAGGTCAGCACATTCCTCGGGGAAAAAAATATGTACAGTCGATTGCAGAAAGCTTGGAAACTTTTACCCGCCAAACTTGAGCAAATTGGCGTGGAATTCTTTCCAAGCTTTGTGAAATTGACTGTACCTTATGCGCCAGAGTCAGGCGCACAAGTTCTTCCTTTGGACCATATGCAGATCCTCGGTGTGGAAAAAGCTATAAGGGTTTGAAGCAAGCTCCCTGCCAAACCCAAATCTCTGAGGTTATGGAGCGTACACATTCGGCGTAAGTCCCTCGCTCGACGCCTCGCGAGGATGCGCGAGCGTGGGACTTTGTTAAGTTTAACAAACTTCTAGGACAATTTGCATACTCCTATTGTCCTGTCAACCAGGCGTTGACAGTCACCCAATTGGGTCCAACTTTACAAGAGCCGGTGCTGATGCTCTTGAAAATTGTAAAGATCGGGTTTCTCAAATACAGCCGTTGTGAGAACTATCGGTAATTTCTTGATGTGAATGTGTTGCGCTCGATTTTAACTCGCCAGGCAAAAACTGGTTCAAAACTCAGTTTTGGACTCGAACTTTGTTGATACTCACGACAGCTATCTTGACAGCTGTCGAACTTCGAATTGAACATGCCAGCCCTTCAGCCTGCATCCTCCATGTCTTTCAACCAATCTAAGATTGCTTGATGTCCAAAGCTCTTCAACAGTTCATTGGTCTTGCTGCAGAAAGCCCCGACTTCGGAGTTCAGACGCAGACTCTCTCTGATGGTCTTCGATTCCTTCGTCCATCATTTTTCGAACTTTTGAGCTTGCAATTTTTTCCATAAGGTATTTTTTTTGACACAGTGGTACTTACACGTGTTTATGATCTGTTCTTCACGCCCTCAAATAAAAACATAATCATTGAAATGATGATATATCATATGCTGACTTGGCTTTGTAATTTCAATCGAGGGGAAGGGCAATAAAAAGTAATGCACATCTGGAGTCGAACCCAGGGGTTATGCCCAACCTGCGTCTGGTCCGTCAGACTATACAAGTGCTAACCATAGCACGATATATAACTTTGAGATGATTATACTTGCCAGGGTATATATCATAAAGGCCTGAATCAAAGTGTAAGCGCGTGCGAGCCGAAGGTCGGATCAGTTCAATTGGGTTTCCGACAGCTGTCAATACAGCTGGCTTGTATACGCAATGAACACCAACAAAGTTCGAGTCAGAAACCGAGTTTTGAACGAGTTTTGGCCTGGCGAGTTAAAATCGGGCATCACACATACATCGAGAAATTGCCGATAGTTCTCACAACGGCTGTAAAGTTATTTGAGTTTTCAAATTTGCTTTGTTCCTTTCTGTTGTTTTCATCAGCATGTCTTGCCTGTCAAAGTCATCTTGTACCGATCATGTTGTTCTTTCAAAGCTAGGCCCAATCCCAAGCCAAGTTGGACCCTCAAATTTTGGCTTTTTGTGATCAAAAGCGACGATTTTTAGATGTCAGTGACGAAAGAGGTTGAAATTCGACTTTGTCGCAACAATTGTCCACAAAAAGGTCTGAATTTACGTCACGCACCTCGACAGGCGCTTTCCAGGGTCCTCCTATCTCACATTTCTCTGCAAAACGTATGTAACATAGCAAGCTTAAAATCAAACACAGCTTGATATCATTCTGCTTACTTTTGGTTTTTCTTTATGAGTCTCTTCATCGTCTTTACTTTCTGTTGACTACCGTTGCAAACCTCACATACGAACTCCTCTTTCTTTTGTTCTTCCCTGTATCTCATACAAAAAAATCCGATGCATTCTCAATCAAACCAACCACGCACTCGTTCCAAATTACTATCCGCGTTGAAGTTGACCGAGAAGCCTAACAAGGACTTGGGATCATCATCATTGAGCCCTGTGGTTAGCCTTCTTGCTATATTCCCAAGTGTTTGAGACTAGCTCATGGAACTTAGGAACTTGACGTACCTAATCTAGTCTACCACTCAGGAAATGGCTCATCAAAATCCCCAAAGACTAGTAAGCACTGAATGAGTGCAATTGTGCCATCGCTTTCGGATGATCTCTATCAATGCTGCAGCTGATTACCTTCTGTTGTATTTGTTCCAAAGGATGAATACGATCCAATCTTCGAAGCACTCGAACGTTGCTCCCAGACGTCATCATCTTACGAGGGTCAAAGATCAGTAAGATGTATTCCTCCTGGCTCTTGGACATCCAAGCCTTTACCATCCCCTGAAATGGATTTTCTGTGTAGAGCAAAGTTCCTACCCGTTCCCCTCCTCTCCCTTTGAGTCCAAACTTTCGTCAAAGGGTGGTTTATAGCTCTGTGGATGGGATGGGAGAGGCGAACATTAGTCAGACTAGTGAAAACCAGACGGTGACTTTGGTGAGTCTCTTATTGGCGTTTCACTTCTCTATACCCACCCTTACCTCATCGTCCACCGCTACCAAGTTCAAACCAAACTATGCAATGTGCCTTCTTGTCACGTTTTCAAGCTATGGTGGCTATGATAAGCTGATAATCTTATTGCGTTGAACCCAGCGCTCTAAAACTCATGAAAAAGTGCTACCAATCCCCTTAGTGAAGGAGACACCAGTAAGCGCCTCCAAGGTTAATTTGTTATCGTCCGCAAACCTAATACATGTTTGCTTCTATTTTCCTAGGACGTTGGTCATCCACTGTTGGTAGCGATCGGCCAATAGGATGCAATTGTGCCATCGCTTTCGGATGATCTCTGTCAATGCTGATTGCCGTCTGTTTTTTTGTTCCAAAGGATGAATACGATGCAATTTTCGAAGCACTCGACCGATGCTGCCAGACGTCATCATCTTACCAGGGTCAAAGATCGGTAAGATGCATTCCTCCTAGCCCTTGGAAATCCAAACCTTTACCATCCTCTGAAATGGATGTTCTGCGTAGAGCAAAGTCCCCACCCGTTCCCCTCCTCTCCCTTTGAGCCCAAACTTGCGTCAAAGGGTGGTTTATAGCTCTGTGGATGAGATGGGAGAGGCGAATATCAATCAGACTAGTGATAACCAGACGGTGACTTTGGTGAGTCTCTTGTTGGCGGTTCACTTCTCTCTACCCACCCTTGGCTCATCGTCCACCGATACCAAGTTCAAACCAAACTATGCCATGTGCCTTCTTGTCACGTTTTCCAGCTATGGTGGCTATGATATGCTGATTGGTCGTGTTGAACCCAGCGCCCTCAAACCCACGAAAAAGTGCTACCAATCCCCTTAGTGAAGGAGACACTAGTAAGCGCTTTGAAGATTGAATTTGTTATTGTTCTACGCAAACCTAATATATGTTTGCTTCTATTTTCCTAGGACGTTTGCGATCCACTGTTAGTGGCTATCGGCCAATACATCCACACGCCAACACCTTCAAAATACACGCAACAAAGATCTGTAAGTTCCTGTTCTTTGGGAGATCTTAACCCTCGACACACATCCTTTGAAATGTCTTATTTTCATTTTGGAAGCGTCTTTGTATGTGCTCATCTGTTTGCTTTGGTCATTTCTCAGGATGACCGTATTGTGCTTTTGGCGAAAATTGCCCGATATACGGATACAACCACATCCTTCAGTTACGCGCAACAAAGATCGGTAATTCATTCTTTTCCTTGCAAGTAGGCATCCGTGTTTTACAGTCTCTCTGACCCGAATTTCGCACGGCACGCAGCCCAGAGCTTGTATTGGGCCAGCTCCTGCCCTCGAGAACGCGATTCCTGATCAAAGGCTCACTCTAGCCCCTGACCAAGGGGATGTAGAGGCGCATGTTGGTGATAGCAGAGAGGATGAGTTTGTGTCTTTGGTTCGTCCATGAATAGTGCTTCATTTTCATTTCTGTTCTCGCGTTTGTCTGATCGTCTATCTGTGCCAGAGTTCAACTTTTACGTGAATGTGCTACTGACCCTGTTTGAAATTGATCTAGGCTTGTGACCATGGCCCTGGCGAAAATGACCAAAAATCAGGTCAACCCAGCCATTATCCGCATCTGTCCATCGAGGTTCCTTCGCATTTCCTACAAATTGACACCGATTCGTCTCAGTGCAAACCCGACCGAGCTTCAAGAGTGCACCAGAGCAGACATCCTAACACAGTGTTATCAAACGTATCGACACCGCGAGCCGCCCGTTCCTCCTCTCGACCACCTCACAGTATGCATCATCAAACTACGCCTCTTACCCCAACACGCCATCAACACCATCCACGATCCGAAGTCTCACTGGCATCTACCCTTCGCCCCGTGGGCCCGCCTCAGATTTATGGAAAGTCAAACGAAAACCTATGACCTCCGATTCTCCAACTCCTTTCAATTGACGAGTCTCTTGTTGAAAGCCTTCCCTCTCCATCTGCTTTGAGTATTAATCGACGTATTCCGAGTGGAGAGGTCTTAGCTGGTTTAGATTTTATGGCCAAGCCTTGTGCGCGCAGGACTCCTGATGCGTCATTAGACTTAGAACGCAGTGAAACTCCAGAATCGAGTGGAGCATTTTTGTTATCATAAAATGATGTAACATACCCAGATTTGTTTCTCATAAATTACTGCACCTCTCATTTCTCTTATTATAAGCATTGGTAGCGTGTGCAGTTTGATGTTTTAATTTCTTTCCTAGTTCATTATTTTTGCATTCCCCTAATACATACCAAGCTCCCATAATACAATCTAGAACCTGTTGTAGTAAGTAATCATGCTAAGACACGCTATTGACCATTGTAGGAATGGAAAGAACAAGTTAGTATGACACGTGAAGTTGTGGTTTTCCTATTTTTTATGTTACATGTCATTGTCTTCTTGGTTTCTTCTTACAATATGTGAAATAGTTGTTGTCCGAATTGAGGCTAGTACAATTCCAGTTTGAGGAAAATGTCTTCCAACTCCACAGAAAAAAATCGTTCATTGTCATCCAAAATCTCAATGAATTATCATTTTGTCCCAACATCTATTATATACATTTTGAACAACTCTCTCAATGCATTACCACAAGTACAAGAAGATCATCACAACAATCGAGTTCTTGTAGAAAGTGCACAGTTTCAGGAGGAGCGCTAGCGATTATTCTAAGTCAGGTAATTGAGATTTACAAATTGTTTTTGTTTTGTCAAATTGTTATAACTGTCTATTATCATTTTCACTTCGATTTGTCCTACCTTTTCTCATATCTATATGGTATCTGCTGCAGACTTGAGTACACGCTATGAGACTCCTAAGTTTTCACTTTCAGCGAGGAATCTAAGAGTGTTGATCTTCATAAAGGTACTTACAGTTTTAACAGTTATTACTTTGATTCATTGTATGTTCATATATTCATTACTTTCACCAATGTTTTTCTCACTTGTTATTGTGTTTTGAAGTAATTTGGTTGATAATATGAATACTACAATAAAGGTTTAACTCAGATTCACTACAGTTACATCAATCACTCCTTTTTGATCATTATCAGTAGTCCTCTACTGTCTAGATGATATATTCTCAAAATTGTCTTGATTTCAGCTTCTTTTTCTTGTTCTGTTCATAGTAATCTGGAGAGATCCTACATTTAATCCATTCACATTGCCCTTGTCGGAATTTGGAAGTGTTCCCAGAGCTTGCGGAGGTACACATCGGTCCATGTCTAATCTGCGGGTGAAAACTATGAGAGCGGGTAGGACCGAGCACTCTTGTGAAAGGTGATGGAACACATGTCACAAGAGGAGGAGAGCTCGAGAGGTGTACAGGTGGAGAGATAGAGTTTTTACCTCTCCGATAGTACACATACTCTCTCACTATCCCGCATTCATAGTTTTACAAGTCTCTTTCTCAATCAGGCACTTTTTCGAAAAAAAGGAGATTATTATTGGAAAACGAAGAGGAACAAGAAATTGGAAGAACTGATCGAGCAAGGAGGACAAGAGTTTGAAACAAAAAGCTGAATGTGGAGACAATTAAAAAAGAAATCAAAGACGAATATAGAATATAAATCAATAAGCATGATCAACGCTATGAAACAAGCTGAAGAGAAGAAGAAAGCCCAAGAGCTGAAGGAGATGGAACAAGTGGAGAGCAGGAGAAGACGGATGGAGTCACGAGCACCTGGTGGAACGCAATCGACTTCGATGAATCCTACGCAGACGGAGCAGGGGGAAAGGATAGAAGGAGGAGTAGTAGAAGGAGGTGGAAAGGAAAGTCAGGTGGTGGATGAGGAGAATGGAAAGGGAGAGGAGGTGAGAGAGGGAAGTGGAGATCAATCAGAGAGTGAAGAGTTGATGAAAGAGGACATTCAAAGAGAGATTCAAAAGAAGAATGGAGGGAAGAAGAAAGGAGGTGTGAAAGGAAAGGAGAAGAAAGAGACGTCATCAAGTGGGTCCGAAAGTGATGAGGGTTGGTTAAGAAAGGTGAAGGATTACGGGATGTTAGTGGAGAAAGATAATCGTGAGTAATCTTGTCTAGGAAGGTTGAAAGGGGAGATCTTACCCTGAAAGGAAGTGTGAGCAGCTTTGAGCGCTCCAATAATGGTGTCCTGAAGGGAATGAACCGCATGGGGAATAAGTCTGGGGAAACTCATGACGTGACCCGTTGAGCTCCACAGAGGTGTAGAAGCTGGTAGATCAAAGGAGGGAGAGGATAGACTGTTGGACTGATTTGAGGTGTAATTGGTATTGATCGGTTTTGTAGGCCCGACTGAGGAGCGGTCGAACAATAAGAAGGAGAAGAGGGGTAAACCAGACGGTAGACCTCTCCTGGATCGGTTAGCGGAGGTGATTGAGTTTGGAGACGATGATGATTTTGCGGAATTGAAGAAAGAAATGGTGGAGAAGAGAAAGGAAGAGGAGGTGGATGTGAAAGATGGAGAAGGGAGGAAGAAAGAAGGAAGGATGGGGAAGGAGAAGAAAGAAGGAAAGTCGAAGTCATCGAAGAAGAAGAAGTCAGGAAGGGGGAGGAGTAGGAGGTTGTCATCTTTGTCAGACGGTGAAGAAAGAGACCCACCAAAGGAATCAAACAGGCGCAGAGACAAGAGGACTAAATCGGATGATTCGTCCACAGAGTCCTCGGATTCAGACTCGTCTTCCTCGAAGTCGAGTAGAGCAAACCGGAAGAGGAAGGAGAAACCGATTGTATTCTCGTTTAAACCGGCAGCAGCTTACGACTTGCCAGACCTCCCACCGCAATGGGAGAAGAACTTTAGGAGGATGAAATATTATGTCCTGTTGTCAGTGTTCACGGCGTCGTACATAGAGGAGTATAAGTCAGCAAGTAAATCGAAGTTGGGGAGATATAGATGGGATAATCATCACTTACATTCGAGAGAAGAGTTGGAGTGCCATATGACGTATGGGGAGTTCAGCTTGGCTTGTGACTTGGAGTATAGGTACGCGCTAGAAAGGTACAAGTTTAAGGAATACGCGGAGTATGTCGTGAGGCACAAGGAGATTGTGAACAAGATAGCGAGGAGGCATAAATGTTGGATGGTTGGATTGAGGTATCATTTGGCAATGAGAGCGTTGACGTTTAGAGTAAGAACGGAAGAAACGTACGAGAAATCCAAGGATGGTGGGAAGAGGAGGAAGGTGGAAGAAGTAGAGCTTCCGGATGGACTTCAGAAGGACGCTGAAGAGGATGCGAGATGGGAAGCCCAGATGGCCGGAGACCTGAAGTATGAGGGGAACCCGTACGCGCTAGGCCAACCGAAATATGGTTGGGTGTTCAAGACGGGCCAGGAACCAGACCCGACGGCAGCCCATCTTTCGAAGGCTCCTATAGAGGGGTGGAAGAACAGAGGACAGAGAGGTGGCAATCGGGGTCACTACGCAAGACCACAAGCAACAATGCCGTATAGGCAACAGGGTCAGTTTCAGAGGAGAGAAACGGGGAAGGACTGGGTGGCCTCGGGACAGCAACATGTGAGCTTCCAAGCGTCGGGTTCAGGGAAAGGTGGAAAGAAATATGGAAAGGGGGAGGGGAAAGCTGATCGATCCTACACACGTCTGAGAGATTGCTCGATAGAGATGATGCCGCAAGTTTGTAGTAGTGTTGAGAGGAGCAGAGAACTGGTGGGTGAGAACTTGAGAGGTAAGAGGAAGGCAGACGAAGAGCTAAAGAAGGAAAGAGAAGTGCAGAGGCAAGAGGAAGGATCACAGGAATCAGACGAATCGGATGGAGAGATGGAAGAGTCGAATAAGGCAAAAGCAATACTACCTTTGAGTGAGAGGAAAACGTTTAGGGTGGATGTAGAAAGCGACTGGCCAGCTCCGGTGAAATGCGACATGAAAGTTAAAGAGTGGGAGATACTGATGAAAGAGGTGGGGTTAGACGAGGACATTCCGTACATAATAGAAGGATTGAGGGATGGCTTTTGTTTGGGGATACCCCAACACGTTGTAGGGGATGAAAAATGGTATACTCCGGATAATCATGAATCAGCGTTAGAGGTGAAAGATCAGATCAATGCAACATTGGAGAAAGAGGCGAGAGAGGGTAGGATAATAGGTCCGTTCACGCATGAACAGGTATATGAAAAATTCGGATTCTTCAGGACGAATCCAATGGGAAGTGCTGTGAACGGAGATGGGTCAGTGAGGCTGATTAATTACTTGTCTTACCCGAAACACAAGCCGGAG
>NW_006768765.1:603634-682403 GCF_000204055.1 Melampsora larici-populina 98AG31 | reverse complement strand
AAGCCCTTGCAAAAGGATAGGGCGGCGTATTGTCAGCTAGGCAACCATCCATGTCAGAGGAGATTTTATGTATAAAGGATTTAGAGGAAGGATATGGATAGATTTAGTGGTTGGATTTGGGGGAGTAGCAGGGTGCGGGGTGTTTGGGGCACCAGCGGACGTGTGGAAGAAAATAGTGATGACGAAATTAGACATACCGATGATTTTCCGGTGGGTTGACAATAACCTCATTTTTCGGAGACCTGGTCAGAATGTTAAATTGCAAGATGTAGTGGACTTGAGCAGAAGGATGGGAGTAAAAACTAATCCGAAGAAGAGTTTCGACTTCGAAGATGAACAAAAGTTTCTGGGCTTTATCTGGAATGGTAAGAAACTCACGGTTAGATTACCAAAGGATAAGATAGATCAGAGGTTGAACCAGGTGGTGGAATTCCTTACGACAGAAGAGCCGTGGAGTTTGTCAAGAGTCGATACGCTGGTCGGAAGGCTAGGTCATACAATGAATGTGGTACCACATATGGTGGCGTTCCTTTGTGCAATGTACCGGATGTTGAAGAGTTGGCATAATCCAGGGGCGAAGAGATTCCCGAATGAATCGGTGAAGGCAGACTTACGGGAGTGGAAGATATGTCTTGAGACATTTGAAGCATGTACGCTGATGCCAAGCCCGGTCCCGGAGGAGGTGGGATGGGTCAGAGACGCATCCACGTCGTTTGGGTAAGTCAATGAAGCGATTCTGAGAGGATAAGGCCTGACGTGTTTTGGGTTGAGTTTAGGATAGGAGTGCAAGTCGGTGCAAATTGGGTGTGTTTCGGTTGGAAAGAAGATTGGTTGAGAGAAGGATTGGTCTCCGGCAAACGCAATATTGCGTGGGCGGAGACAGTTACGATTAGGCTTGGTCTGTTGGTGTTGGCGAAATCCTTGCCGGTAAGGGGTCAAACTTTCTGGGTAGAGACGGATAACACAACAACTGAGAACGCGATAAGGAAGAGAAAGTCAAAAGATGTGAGAGTAAATGAAGAATGGAAGTTGATACAAAGACTACTTACAGTCTTAGGATGTAACATGAAGCAGAGACGTGTTACGTTGAAGAATAATTTGGCAGACAAGCTGTCGAGAGGGATTTTTAGCGGGAGAGAGTGGATGGACAAAGTGATTGTAGATATCCCAGAGGACTTGAGTCCCTTGTTGTCGCAGAGATCCCGTCCACTTGAAATAAACCCCACTTAATTACTCGCTTCACTAACGCTTCATCGAATTGAAAGAGTTGTCCCAACATTTGATGACTAAGAGATCCAAGCCGAGAGACGGAGAGAAGACGTCGCTAGATGTCAGACAGGAGAAGAATTTGTCGAAGGCGACGAAGCCGTTCGGAACCTTCAAGAGAAACGCTATAGGAGAGGATAAGTCAGAGGTAGATGAGGTGCAACTTCATTTCTTGAGAGGATCTTGGGCGGATGGAACTTTAAAGCATTATAATTTGGGGGTGATAAAGTTGTTGCGATTTGCAGATGTGAAGGGAGTAAACAGGGAACGGTTGTTACCGATATCAGAAGATCTAATAGTCAACTTTGTAGTGTGGGGTTCCAAGAAAGGAGAAGAGTGGGCGGAAAAGGACGAATCAGTAAAGTCGTTGACTCTGAAGTCATATTTGGCAGGAATAAAAGCGTGGCACACCTTTCACCGATGCGCATACCCACACGAGTCAGAAGGGACGGTGACGAAATTGTTGAAAGCTTCAAGGATGGTAGAGTTGAAGTATCAGGAGATAGAGAAAAGACGACCACCAGTTATGATATCAGACTTGGTAGTGTTAGCGGAGAATACGGTGATGACAAATGAGCAGTCAATAGTGGCGACCACGATAGCTTTGGTAGCGTTCTGGGGAACGGCACGCTTGGGGGAGTTGGTGTCGAATGATCCAAAGAAGGAGTTGTCGAGATGGGAAGATGTGGAGTGGGGACCGAACGGATCTTATGCGAGAATAGCGATTCATGGGGCGAAGACGGCGAAGCCGGGGGAGCTACAATATATACACCTACAAAATCAGAAATTGTGTTTAGATCCGGTGAGAGCATTGAGGTTTTTGTACGAGTTCAGACCGAGGGAACCTACGGACTTGGTGTTTGCGGTAGACTTTAGCCAGGAAGAAAGAGATAAGGGGATGGTGTATAGGAAGTCAGCATTGATTGAAAAGTATAGGAAGGTTTGGAATGAGCATCGGTCGAAAGGAAAACAGATGTTATATGGTCACTCGTTTAGAATTGGTGGAGCTTCTCTGAGATGGAACTTAGGGGCATCAAGAGAAGAGGTGAAATCAAGTGGGAGATGGGCCTCGGAGGCGTATAAAATCTACTTGAGGAAGTTCGACCATAAAGAACTCAAGGAGACAGTGAGGCTACTGAAGAAACTCAGACTGGAATGAGTTGGGGAAGGAAATCTAGAGTAGGTGAGTCTATTGGAGTACGAGGGTGTGAAGTACGCTGTGAAGCTGACGGAGTTTGGATTAACCAAATTAAGGTTTGATCGGCAATAGAATCGCTCGTTGAAGGGAACTAGAGCGATGATAGGGAGCAAAGATTGGGGAGGACGCCAATCAGGTGAGGTAATACATGGAATTGAACAACCATCGTGTAGAATTGGGTTGTACATATTAAAATGAAGTGAATACAAGAGTAGGAGTGAACTCTATTTCAGGGTGCGATAGAAGGTAAATGAGGGTCTACGAGGGAGATAGAATGGTGATCGAGAATGAGTGCTTCTCACGTGAGTTGAGTCAGGGGGTTTCGACTTCTCAGGCTCACGGCTCCGACCTCCCGTGAGAGGTGGGGTAGAGAAGTCATACCTTCTCGGCGCTGTTCTCGTCCCAAAGGGGGAAAAGAAGGGGAGTTGGGAATAACAACTCCCTCAGTTCTTCACCCTTTTGGGACCATCCCCAAACCACACAAGTGTAGGATGCTATGTCCTGGTGAAGGAAGCAGTCTATGCGTGGTTGGACAGACCTAGAAGGGATAAGACGCTTTAGGATGTAAGAGTATCCCAGAAGGATAGTACATGGTAAAGAGCAATAAGATTGATAATAAATAATGAGCTTGTAACCAGTCAGATTATAGAATGGAAATAAAAATTACCAAATATGCCTTTCCGAAGTTCAAGATTTTTGTTAAGTCAGCCAATATTCAAAATCTGATTCAAGTCATGACAATGAGCTTTTACATTTGTTGAACTGGCTATCTTGATCATACCATTTTCTTCAGCAACGAACAAACTGATCCTTGAGGCTCAACAAAGATTGATTGACCTCAATAACTGAGGTTGTATGAGGAAGGTTGAAAAGTGTGAAGTCTAGAGAAAGACCTATGTTGTGTGGCCCTCCTTGATCTTCCTCGTGCGACTCGAGACAGCTTGTCTCTTGTCAAACATCACGAAGTTTTGCCGAAGTGGTAAAACGACACCAAACCATTTCATGTTCATGTCCATTTGATTTTGATTTTGATTCGAAGCGCCTGTTGAATGCTAATGTTGACATGATCCATTCTTTGAGCTCGAGGACATCGTTAGGAGTTACAAATTTGAATCACGTAGCTTGATAAATATTTCGAATAATCGCACCGACAGAACGTTGCTCGTGGGTACAGCTGGTATTTCCATTGCTGATTTGTGGAGTCTTTGGAGAAGAATTGGAAAAGAAATAAAATAGGCTCTTTCAAATTACAAGTGGTTTTTGAATGAAAGTCAACTTCAATATCGCGAAGTGGCGAAGTTTGTTTTCATATTGGGAGTAAATAAATTCTATCAGTGCACCATCATCTAGAGCTCAAGGAGAATATTTCATCTATAACTTGACATGTGCGATCTTGAGGCTCAGAGCGTTGATAAAGACGCAGCGAGCCAGCCTCGAATTCATGGGGTTTAGATATGGGTTGAGATAGGTTAGGTTTTAGGCTTCGGAACAATTTCGAAGACATGCAATTTCAATCTTTGGACCAAATTCTGACATCGATCAAGATTTAGAAAAAATACCAGACCACGACAAAGTTTTGACTCATATCTCATTTCCAAATCAACCTGAACAATTAAGATGGTAAAGGTGAGCATTAGGTTTCTCCAACTGTAGCTTATACTCAAATGAATGATACTAATTGCATTTATGTTTTTTTTGAAGATCGAAGAACTCAAGTTAGAAGACAGTGATGATGGATTTGTGACCGAGAGTGACAACTCATCAGATTCAGATTCATCCGAAATAGCTATACGACAAAAACGAGAATCAGATGATGAAGATGATGAAGATATTGATGAATTAGATGAAGGGATTTCAATTGAAGATGAGACAATCATAGATAGAATTTATGCATTAAAGGATATCATTTCACCTTCAAGTCGTACCACTATTTGTGAAAGCTGGAACAAGTTATCAAATTCAACTAAATCAACTACTAGATTTTTGGGAAACGTTGCTTGGGTGATCACTACTAGTATGATTCTTGTTGGTTTACCGATGGCTTTGTCAATCGAGGGTGAAAGTATGTTAGTAGCTCATGAGAAGGAGATGGAACGTCAGGCTCATGGTCAACAGGTTAGTGCACGATTCCTGCAGGATCCTCAGTTTCATCAGTATCTGACCATTTGAATTTACATCTCAACCTTCAGTCAATCTTGGGTGCCCCAGCCGGTGGCTCAGGATCCCCATTGACTTCTGATCAACCTCGGACAGGTGTTACCCCAACAGGGTTTTAATACGATTTTATACCTGACGAGTTTTTGAATGTGTTGTTTGTTTCATGATCTTTCCTTTTTTTGTATCCCTTCTCAAATTCTAGAACTGCAAACTTATTAAGCTGCTTTCGTACGTTGGTTCAAAATTGAACCTGTTACATCACTCTGATAGGCATGGCTGATATATCAAACACAAAATTTGTACCTAAAGACTTGAATCCATAACATTGGGTACCATATTCATGATTGCCATCATCATTGCAACTCACACAGGCTTACAAAGAGTATCAAACTTAACTGGTACACTCCATTCCCAACATATACTCACTGATCTGGGTGACAATGGTGATACAGATCACATCGATGACTATTGTATTGAAGTCTTGCGAAGACACTAGCGGATACTTGATATGTAAGATGAGTCTGACAAACCTACACCAATATTGGTATTAAAAATAACGATGATCTGAGAGAATAGAGATATAAACGCATGATGTCGAGATAGAATTGTAAAAGCAAAAAATAAGATTAGTGAGAATGAAAGTGGGAGAAGACAAATATAGTAGCAACCGTACCTCAGTGCGCTTTGCCAAGACGAGAAAAAAGCAGCCATAGGGGCAAAAGTATCATAACAGCTATACGAAATCTCAAAAATGACTAGAATCAACCTCGATCCACGATTTCCCCTATCCCTTCAGGTGCTAGCACACCCAGCCCCTTTGATTAGAGAAAGCGATTGTATACTCTTCGATCTATTGTAACCGAAAATTGATTTCTGTGTGACCACCCCTTGTCGATCTCCAAATCAATCAAGTACCGGAGAAGTTTTCGAACAGTGCACGTTTACCAAAACATTATATACTTTTGATTTCTACAAAGACCGGCGGCGTAAATGGCATATAATTTACACTGCAGGGACTTCACTCGAGACCAAAGCTTGTGTTGGGATTTCTGCGGGTTGGCTGGTGGATATGGTAGAGTTTTGTGAGGAAGAGGATTCTTGTTGACTTTTCCAGGTTCCAAATTGAAAAACATGAAAAGTCAGAAAAGATTTGAATGCGTTCATCATCAGGATACTGAATGGAATACTGCTTACAAGATGTCTGGTTTGTCTTTTAGTGACATGATTGGGGTGCAGGCAAGGTAAATCTTCATGTAAGGTGTATGGGTTTGGCGAGGTCTGTGATTGGCGGTGAATTCAGTTTCTAACAAAAAGCATCATCGGGATAGAGGCTGTGAAAGTTGCACTGAGCTCACCTTTTTCGCTCTTCGTCCAAAAACTCTTTGATGATCAAATCATGACGTTCAGAGATTTTACCTGGATCCGAGCAAGGGTTTTCAAGCTGATAACTTTCGAGTGAGCCGTATTGATTATATTGATACAAATAATTTCTTGAAGGGTGACTTTTGTCAATCGTTGTACCTGATGATTGATTTATCATCTCGGCTATGTATTCTCGTTTGATTATTTCTACAATACTGATCAACTTTCCAACACTGTTGTACATAGGATTTTTCTTTGAGCTTGATATCACTTTTTCTATCGTCTTGTAATTAGAAGGTATCGTATGGAGGCATAACGGAGCGCTCTCGACTTGCTGATCAAGATGGATGGAAGCAAGGTCAGTTGAAAAAGTTTGATTGATAGGGCATGGAAGGTGGGTAAAACAAATGATAACATACCTTGAGATGATTTATTGCTTTTGCAACGCAGGTTGAGATCTTGGTGTTTGGCGTGATTTGAAGACAATGAAATCCATCTTGAGTCTCATTCAAGGTAATCGGTGCATCCATCATGCGTTTGAGGAAGGTTACAAACTATCCACTGGTCCAAACTTCAAAGAAACAAAAGATGTTAAAAGATGTTACTTGAGTGACAGGTGCTCGGTACAGGGCACCTGTCACATATACACCTTTCCACTCAACAACAGCCATCCCTATTCCCTCCCGATCAGCCATGACATCGGAGTTCGGCATCACCATGTCCTACCAATGAGGGAGCGTAACCGTATCGGTCTTCCTCTGAGACTATCTCGCTCTGAGACTATCTCTGAGACTATCCAAAATTTAGAAAAATAATGTGGCTTGTTGTACACTTAACGCACAGGTTGGTGGCCGCTCGTAGGACTGTATGGTTCATACGTACAGTGTATTATAAATCCATTCCTATGGCTCGGTCTTGTCACACCGCATGCAATGTCGTGTCGCATTCGGGGCTGCGACACGCTGTCGCTGCCTCGGGGAATACACATGCCCCGTGTGCGACAAGCCAAATTTGGCTGCAACAACACACGGTGACCTGCGACATCCACGCCGTGCACCGGTCAAGTGCGACATCAGAAAATACACATGCGACAACTCAGCGTCTGAATACGACATACCACCCAATCAACTGCGACGAATCAACCCTCGGCTGACGACAACGGCTTACTTTCTTCCCTTCTTCCAACATACTGATTCCGATCCTTCAGCCTTAGCTATGGCTTTCATCAGTTGGGAGTCCTGAAAATGTTTCAAAAATGTATGTCAAATCGTTATTCAAGCTCTGCGAATCGTAAATCATTGACTCAATGTTGGAACTATTGTTTTCATTCATCTTAGCTTTGGCATATTCTAGATGTTATCAAATGATCTCCTGCTGAGGATTCTGGTAAATGATTCATATCCATTTGAAAGTAAAAATGAACAGTAGACCTATCATTGATTAAATGTGTTCTTTATTAGGTTTGGTACCTTTTAGCGAGTGGACTATCGGTGATGCTAGTGATACCTTGAGATGAGAGAGTGATTTCTATAAAGCTGTAGAAGAGGTAAGAAGGCTCTTGTTTGATTGGTTTACAATTGAAATCATTCCTGATAACTTCCTTTTTGTTCTGCACATACATGTGTTTATCTTTTTCAATAGAATGAAACAAGACCACTTCGAATGTTTGTTTGTTATAATGCTGATTATGAGGTCACCCATGAAGTGGTCATAATCCCAATCGTAAGGATAACTTTCTTTTCTAAATCTAAGACTTGGACAAACACAATTGACAAAAACTGATTATTGATTTACCTTCAATGAACATGACCCGTATTTCATATTAGCGATTGTGATTAGGGGTCCATTTATCAGGATGTTAAATGACATTTGCATTATTATATTGAATTCAAGAACAACAGCTTCAACTACTGCAACATCTTCATTGATTCCCAACACGGAAGAAAGTAATAATTCAACTAATATGAATCATCATTATTCAAATCACATTATGGAAGAAGATGAATATGAAAGAACCTCATCAAAGTGAATCAATAGAACTTCATCAAAGTGAATCAATAGAACTTCATCAAAGTGAATCAATAGACCTTCATCAAATAACTTTTTATCACCTATACCACTTATTAATGAAAGATATACTCTCAATTCTCCCATCCGAGATTTATCTTATTCTAATTTTAATTCTCCATCAATCCGATTTGAATCTGATTTCATATTTCTTTTTGTTTTGTAGTGATTTTGATGTGATTTGTTTTTATAAACAGAGAGTTTGGAGATAGTTTCTTTCCAACAAACCTTTATTCTTTAAGAATATGAGATCTTCATTTTTCAAAACCTGGATCTATTCTTTTCATAAATATAAAACAATTTCTATTTTGTTTTGAAAAGTGTTTGTGAGATGATTATGCCGGAGTGTGCTCTTGTTGCATTGTCTTTTCATGTGATTCAAAGGCTTTTTAGTCTCACTTGTACATAAAAAATGATTTCACATGATTCCAAAGAACGGTCTTCCATCTTCTCTTGTGCAAAACAAAACAAAACAGTTGGTCTTTTTCTGATTGGATACAAGGATTTGACAATTAGTAGCGAAGATTGATTGTGGTGCAAAACGAAGTCGAGGAAATCTTTTGACAAGTTGAAGTTTTGAACTTGATGAAGTTCATGATGATCATGGATGATCATGTGAAGCAAATCACCGACAATCGCATATGATTCCATGCATCCAGCTCTAGGTCGTCTTCAATTGAACACAGCGCGTGCAATAAATCACATCATCATAAACTCATAGCTTGATCGAGAAGTTCATCACCTATGTATAGATCTTTTCAAGAAATCAAAATCACGATGAAAATTCATCTTTTACTTGATCTGTTGGATACCTACTGACAGATTCAAGATTCGCTCTTGTAGCTCCTATAGAGACCATAGGATCAGTCCGTGCTACACCTTCAACTATAAAAAGAGTTTAAAATCGATTTGCAATGGTAAAACTGGCTTGGTCAATGACGGAACCAGGGATCTTGATCATGTCGAGGGTTGATTTGTTGGAGTCGAAAGGTGATAATGTCGCATTCAGACGCTGAGTTGTCGCATGTGTATTTTCTGATGTCGCACTTGGCCGGTGCGCGGCGTGGATGTCGCAGGTCACCGTGTGTTGTCGCAGCCAAATTTGGACTGTCGCACACGGGGCATGAGTATGCCCCGGGGCAGCGACAGCGTGTCGCAGCCCCGAATGCGACACGACATTGCATGCGGTGTCAGGTCTTGTCCAACTCCTTGGAACAAAGATGATTCCACCCGTAAAATTTTTCATTACAAAAATGACCATGTCGATTTTGAGAACAAATGAATACAAACCAATGAGATCAAAAAAGAAATCAAAATCAAAGATATTTCAGGATAACTGAAGTTAGGAAATTATTATAAAGGGGCCAAGAGATTCCTACTTGGTTTGTATTTCAATCCGTGATTGAGATCTTAAAAGAAGGTTATACTCCCAGAAATAAACATGGATTTGTTCGTAAGTGAAATTTGATTAATATTGATAACTTGCAAAAATGAAATCAAACTTCAATGTGAAGATGGTCAAAAAAATCAGTCGTCTGGATAAGCCTTACACCGTAGATGGCTTCAAGCATACCTACGCCGATGAGGGTGACGTATGTAGTGAGCCGCATCATCCTCTTGTTTATTGTTTGTTCCGATCGATCCTATCGAATACGCAGGTCTGATAAAAACCCAAATCGAAGCTATCACCTTCTACGACGCACACGCAGTCAGATCTGACTTGAGGCATTAGTGAATCAAGTTGTATAAGTGTTCCGCATCACTTCAAAGTCTGATGCGATTGAAACTGATGAATTTGACTGATTCACCATAGTATAGTATGGTTGAAAACCAAGATAATCATCATGTTATCGCTTCTGAACGGCCGATTCAAAAAGGGTAGATTGATGATCACCTTATCATTTCTGGACGGCCGCCTAAGTGTCCAATCATTGGACCGTAGTAGATCTAACAAGCGGCTCTTACATGAACCTACACAGACATGGATCCATTGCTCATTTGAAGCAATCCAGAGCAAATTTCTTGGGTCCATCACTTGCACAAAAGACGTTCGTACAGGCTTGGGTAGGTCCAAGAAGGTCAGAGAGAAAAAAGAAACGCCCCTCTTACAAATCAGGCGCCACCCGAGAAAAAAATTATACTATCCCTGTATGTCTCAGAGATCCTCTCAGGTAGTCTCAGAGGAAGACTGATACCGCAACTCTCCGACCAATGACTATGTCTCTTTCTCCTAGGCTGTGACGTACGCAATCAAAGAAAGGTCCAAACCACACCACCGGCGAGGTCACATTTCAATCCAGTGGGTATCACCGAGAAGGCACACGGCACAGCTCCTAACTTAACCCTGCCATTCATGCACCCAACAAGGAAATCCGTATCATATCGAGCATGGTCGTTGAATGAGGGGTGTCAGCATGCATTGAGGGACTTTGCCAAAGCCTGGCACAGCCCATTTCTAGAATTGGACACTTCAAAATGCCATTCAACCTTATTCACCCTGCTCTAATTTGACGTTTGAGGAGCACCATGAAAAAAAGCAGCGTGAAATCATATCTTAGTGACCTAAAGTATGCGGTCAGTGCAGCGCACGATCCATCCCACCGCAGTTAAGATCCCCATGAGTGATCCTTCATGAACTAGACCCACGCATAGAAATTTCATTTCCTCCTTGTATTCGTACCAAGTCCTCATCAGGTTGGTCTGTATATTTCATCTCACAAGCACATACCAAACCAATTGGGCAACGATATAATATCAGGTGCTTGCGCGTTTCTATGTCACCTTGACGCGAAAATTCGTTATAACATCAACAAGTTTGCTTGAAGTTGACATCGTGATTGAGATATTCTGCCTTCTAACATAGCTTTGAACAACTGGCATTAAACCCATCCGACTCCGCAATACGAACCGGACGAGTTTCCTTTGTCCAAAATGAATCTCTTAGGCCGCTTCTCAACACTTGTCTATTTCTCTTTACCCTTTTTCAGTCCAATTGAAAAAAGACTTGAACCTTTAAATTTGTTTGACTACGTCGTTGTTGGCGGTGGAACTGCGGGTAGGAGTGTCAACACTTTATGTATTGTGGTACACAAATATTGTTCTGGAAATTTCCAGAACGCTTTTTCCAGAACGCCAGAAGTTTTTTTGTTTGGTGTGTTCTGGCGTTCTGGTGTTCTGCAACTTTGAATGCCCCACACTCCAGAATTCCAGAAGCCCGACTACACCATGAACCAAACCACCACCTACTCCGCTGGCACTCCCCTCATCCCCTAGGACACCAAATCTCATCCCTCTCCCATCTCAGCACTTCCATTCTCACTTCTCGATTATGGCTCAAAAAAACCCAACCTCAACTTGAAAGATTCATGTATGTATAATATTACATACTTTCTCAAAGGCAGATGGGGAAGATTGGCCTGCCGAGTTGAAAGTTCAAAGCGATTGAAGAACTCTGAATGCCTGTTTCAATCGACAGGACATTTAAGGCCTCTTTGCACCAAACCCATCGCACAAACGACTGATGTTCATGAATCCGGGCAAGATACTACGCGGCAAGATGCTTTTTTCACTCAATCTATTGCGACTCAAAGTGTTTGAAATGGGCTTGGGAACAATAATCATTTTATCTTTCATCTTAGTGTCGCTGTTTCACTAGTTTTCAAGCTTTTGTGTTTTCTTTCTAGTTTCCTTCTATATAGCTTTCTAACTAACAAGTACAAAGAGTACAAATTGAGACTTAAGAAAGAATCTCAATATGATGATACCTGTATCGATCGATTTTTGTGCTTGAAAACCGGGAGAAAGTGGATGAAAATCATAAGAATAAAACGGCCTCTATGTATCGATTGGATTGCAGTGAAAGCTTTGCCTCTGAGTATTAATTGATTCACGGTGAATGACCCATATCAAGCCAATAAAAATTTCTCGATACCTGGAATGGGTTCCGTATAGAAGTTTGGTGATCTGAAGTTCAAATTGAAGGTCGATTAAAAGGCCTGAAGCGCAGATGGGTGA
Source organism: Melampsora larici-populina 98AG31 (assembly GCF_000204055.1). NCBI lineage: Eukaryota > Fungi > Basidiomycota > Pucciniomycetes > Pucciniales > Melampsoraceae > Melampsora > Melampsora laricis-populina. The sequence continues at coordinate 670,339 of NW_006768765.1, read as the reverse complement.
ATTTGTAAAGTGAACGGCGTGATAACTTGATCTTCTTGGGTTGGCTTGAGGTAGTCGTTGCTGATCACTTGATCCATGTTTGTTAGGTGATGCATGTGGGGAATGAATGGCTGCAGCAGAAAGTTTATGTGTGTATTTGTGTTTTTTCCAGAACGCCAGAACGCTTCCCGAAGGGTTCTGGAGTTCTGGAAAAAACCTTCTGGAAATTGCCAGAACGATATTTGTGTACCATAATTGAAGATCAAACCTCAAGGTGAATGCAATGATAGTCATGCTCAGCAGATCACCAACTTGATCATCAAAATTTCAAAATAATCCAAACCGTATTGTTAAGTATGGTATCTTCCAAGTGATACCAGGTGATACCGTCACCTCCGGAAGCTTAACTGGAAAATGCCATGCGAAGTGGAATAAAATGATGCATACACATTGGCAAGTGGATTATTGCTCTGGGTGGTGTTGAATAGCATATGTGATTGATGGACATTCTAGAGAGGTGTTGAAGTGGAAAATCATGCGCATGGATAGTTGTGGATCATTCACAGGATTCATGATTGAAGATGATGGTGAGCTCGGTTTCCGGATGAAGATGCTTGTGTACTTTGTTGAGTCTTGTAAACGGAGTGCATTTGGGATTGGTTGTAATCAATGATTGTCTTGCCCGTTTGCTTTCTCCAGTGACCGGTGTATGTCCTATTTGTTGTGGGTCATAGCAGGGTTGAGGAGAGGGGTGGTGGGCATGAAAAATGTGGTGATGGGATTGCGCATGTCACGGCTGTGATTCACCGATTGATGTGGGATGCATTGCGGACACTTGGAATGTACAACTTCATGAGTGTTGGTGTCTCCATGTGTATCTGACAGGTTTTGGACTCTTGTCCAAAACTTGATTGGCTGAGAAAATGGGGGAGAGTTGCAGTATCAGACTTACTCTGAGACTACCTGAGTCTATCCCTGAGACATACAGGGATAGTATAAATATTTTCAAGCGGCGCCTGTTGTCCAAGACGGGTGTTTCTTTCTATTCCCTGACCTTCTTGGCCCTACCCAAGCCTGTACACAGGTCGTTTGTAAACAAAAACGATCGCCTCCAAATGAGCGATGGATCAGGATGGATCCATGTCTATGTATGTACATAGATCATAGATGACCTTGATCAATGAGAGCAAATTACCAGATCCACTGAGTCAAAAACGCGTCGGATATGATATGCCTATGATATTTGAAGGTAGAAGCAAACTACTTCAGTCCGATCAATCAATCAATCACTTTTTACAATCTCATTGATCCCATCAATCATGCTTTTCAAGATCATTGCGAGATCTATCCAGAACATACCTAGGATATGGGATAATCTTCATCTCGAAGATTTTATTAAGTTTTGTGTACTAGGTGGTGATGTGCTCTATTGTGCCGGTCGTGGTCTTGATTTATCGGTGGGCAATTCTTGGAAGCGGCAGTCTTCTATCAACGACAGGATATGAGGTGTTCAAAATCAAAATGGACATATTTGTGATGAAAAATTTCACAAGAGGCATTTTCTTTGTTGCAGGGAGCTGGTCAAGACCGAGCATTGGGATCAGATTTCTGATAAACTGTACGTATGAACCATACATTCCTACCAGTCGCCACCAATCTGTGCGTTAAGTGTACAACAAGCCACTTTATTTTTGTGAATTTTGGATAGTCTCAGAGATAGTCTCAGAGCGAGATAGTCTCAGAGTAAGACCGATACGGTTACGCTCCCGAAAATGGAGACTTTGGTGGATTTTGTCGAGTTTTGTTTTTGAACCGCTCCTGGGATTAATTGTTATGATTCTCACACATTCTCAGCTACATACGTGAGCATGCATGCATAATCTTACACAGATTTCCAGACACCATTTACATACTTATATCATTACTGAAGGATCATGGTTGCCAATTGGATGAGGGTTGAGAAGGACTTTGTGTATAGACTTAAATGTAGTCTACATGGCAATAGGAATATTGCTATCTGTTGGTATAGAGCAGAATGGTTTGTATGGACATAGAGGAGCTGATCTCTATGGGTATAGGAGGGTACTCTACCTATAGTTGTCTATGTGGGCACTACTTCTCTATGTCCCGGGGAAAAGATGTCATCTGGTGTAGTGTTTGAGATTAAACATACTGTTTTTTTGTAGTTTTTGTTTTTTGAGGGGTAGAGGATTATCACTCTACTATTTCACTTGAAAGTTTTTACATTCTGAACTTGTTCAATGAGGTTTTAATTTGATATTTGGTTACTTCATATCCCTGTAGTTTTCCTTGATTTGAAGAATCAAGAGATGGGATAAGTTCAAGTGAGGTTTTCAATGATCTCTTCTCTTGAAGAAGGGAGGAAACTGACTCTATCTCTAACTAAATCTTTGACTGTATGATCAACTAGATGTCATCTTGAGACTTCTCTATTTTCTTATCAGTATCATCCAATGGTTGAAGCTGTGGGTGTTGGATCAAATAGATTAATTAGGATTGAGTGATATTGTTTATTGGTGGATTGTGTGGTACATGATGCAAATACTTTGTGTTTGAAGATAGAGGAATGGTGGCCAAACCGGCTCCAGTATCTGGGAGTGTAGTTGAGAAAACCTAAGCCCAACTTTGAAGCAAAAGATGCTGCACACACAAATTTGACTATCCAGGTAGTTAAGCGGCAGCGCCTTGCACAGCGCTTTGCCGTGCTGCATGTTTTTTTCTATGCTGAAAGCCATGATTTTGCATTGCAATGCCTTTAGCACTGTAATAACAATTGTAGACACAGTGTTTGGCTTTGATAATTTGCAAGTATCAAATTGATTGAGCAAAAATTCTCATATCTATGTGTATCTAAGGTTTTTGCCCAAAACTTGCTGGTTTTGGTCATAATTTGAGTTTCTTACAGGATATTTAGTCTGATCATTTTTCTTCAGGCCATCTTCAAAACCACAGGTACAAATATGCAAAAACATGCAAAATGATCAGAGTGCACACACAGATTCTAGCATTTTTCATTTTCCTGACCTTGCATGTACCACTGGGATTTTTCTGAATTCCTTGTTTTTTAAACTCATAGGTAACTTGATAATATGTCCTGGTGAATGGAGTGAATCTTACACATGACCAAGACAGATATTTTCACCTATCCCAACCCGGTCTCTGCCTACACAAAGTTGGTTCTGGAATTTTTCCACAAAGTTTCCAGAACATTTCCAGAACAAGGGTTTGGCTGTGTTCTGGTAAGCTTAACTAAGCCCCTCTTCCAATGTGGCCATGTCTTCTCTTGAAGAGGGGCTTATGCCATGGGGTTTGGCCCGAGAACAGCAGGATTTTCATGTACTTTTTCTTGAGACCTCATTTTGAGGGCTCTAAACATTGTGCAACCTCACAAAAAATTGAATAGAGATTGTGATAAGCCTCTTACACACACTTGTGCCGCTTTTACCACCACCTATTTGAACACAGTGACAGAGTTGATCTGTCAAGCTCTTGTAAATCTGGGTCTTATTCAATACAGGGCCTACATATGCACTTGAACTGTTCAAAATCGCTTGATCTTGGAGTCCAATTTCATTGGAATCCACAACTTTGGACATGCAAAAAGTGGTATGAGCAAGCCTGGCTGAAAAAAACACGCAGCACGGCAAAGCGCTACACCAGGCGCTTCCTCTTAACTACCTGGATATGTAGTCAACTCTGTGTGTGCAGCATCTTTTGCTTTGAAGTTGGGCTTAGGTTTTTTTCAACTGCACTCCCAGCTACTGGAGTCGGTTCGGCCACCATTCCTTTATCTTTAACCACAAAGTATTTGCATCATGTACTACTACCACACCAGCCACCAATAAACAATTTCACTCAATCGTAATCAGTCTATTTTATCTGACACCCACAGCTTCAACCATTGAATGATACTAATAAGAAGATGGAGAGTCTCAAGATTACATCAAGTTGATCATACAGTCAAGGAATTAGTTAGAGATAGAGTCAGTTTCCTTACTTCTCCAAAAAAGAAATTATTGAAAACCTCACTTGAACTGATTCCATCTCTTGATTTTTCAAATTAAGGAAAATTAAAAGGATATGAAGTAAGCAAAGATCAAATTGAAATCTCATAAAACAATTTCAGAATGCAAAACCTTTCAAGTCAAATAGTAGAGTGATAATCATCTCCCCCTTAAAAAAAACTACAAAAAAAACTCACCTTTAATTTAAAACTGATCTCTGATTGAAATTTCCTTTTTACCATAACAAATGGATGATTTGACTTCAACAGGAAATCAGCTTTGGATTTTGCAGATGAAAGGATTCATATTTTTTATACGGAGGATAAATCAGTAGGAATTAAAACCATGAGAAAATAAGTAAATCGTTCACAACACCTCAGGAGACCCCCTTCAAGATGCACCTGTCAACAACAAATCCATCAGCTAAACACTCACCTTTAATCTAAAACTGGTCTCTGATTGAAATTTCCTTTTTACCATAACAAATGGATGATTTGACTTCAACAGGCAATCAGCTTTGGATTTTGCAGATGAAAGGATTCATATTTTTTATATGGAGGATAAATCAGTAGGAATTAAAACCATGAGAAAATAAGTAAATCGTTCACAACACCTCAGGAGACCCCCTTCAAGATGCACCTGTCAACAACAAATCCATCAATTCTTTCTGATTTCTTGTTTTTAATGCTATTTAGGTTTATTGGGGTATTAGACAAACATAAAACCAAAACCAGTGTTTTGATCTATGCATCAACAATGACTCCATCAGCCAATAAATTAATTGTTCCAATGGTGCAACAATCCACATCAGACAAATTTCAAAGAAGGAATAGTTACAATATATTCTTTATGATCATTAATACTATATGTTAAATCGTCCCAAATCCAATTAAGTGTTTGATCTTTGATCAATCTAAAATCATCAAGTGGTTTGATAACATTTTCTCCAGTATTTTCAACTCAATTGTTTCTTAATTGAGGTTCTTGTAAAACACTTGTAGTGATTTCTTGTTGGGCTAGATGAGCTGAAGTAAAACCTAAATCATGAAGTTCACCAGTTAACTTTATATCAAAAGCAACTTGATGTAATGCAAATTCATTATGGTCTTTCTACTACATACCACTTGTGTGTGATTGTTTTTTTGAAGTAATTGTGAAAAGGACAAGAAGACGGTTTTCTGCCTGAACCAGTGCAAAACGAAAAAAGACTGCACTTTCAGCTACCAAATCCTCGGAGAATCCTGCCTCTGCTTATGTGAACATTTTTCCATATTGCCTCCCACCAAAAAAAGTTATGCTGCTATGTAATTTTGGCATTTTCAGCGCTGAAAGCCATGCTTGCAATAGTGCTTCATAATATTCTCTAGGTTCCCTGGTGTGTAGGGCTATTGTTGTACCTTATTCATTCTTGAAGACACTTAACTGATTCTTGCATGCATGTCATAGAGCCAAACTAAATTTTTTGTAGTGCTAAAGTGTTACATGTGTTGAGGCTGAGTTGACAATTTTATTGGTCTTGCAAAATTACCGTTGCAATACTGTCAGTTTGGCACCAATGTTGAGCTTTTGACCTTATATGTACTTTTGTTGTCAAAATATAAAAAAAAATTAAGATAATTAAGATACGCTGTAGGTTGGGACCATGAGTTTTCCATATTTTTCTGACTCCTTCCAGAATCTGTATGATTTTCTATCTTTTTGTACTTTCCTAAACCAGCAGTAAATTTGCAATCTGGTGTACTGTATGCACTATTTGATTAATAATTCCTTCTTCATTGATTTGCAGATCCCTTTCCACTCTCTATTGGGCGGTGTCTCAGGAAGGGTGAGCTTCCTAATAGCACCTCATTCCACGTAGTGTTAATTTCACGTAGCCTTTCATAGTTTGTAATGCATAAATACAAGTACTCTAGTTTGTCCTAGGCAAACCTAAAGTCTCCGTTCTATGAACACTTTGGGTTTCTTGGGGGGGGCCCCCCGCCCAACTGGGCAGAGGGAGGTAGGACCACTGAGAACTCGGGATGGGAGAGCGCTTCCCCTTGACTCAGGTCATGGGCCTGAGCCTGCGAACTCCCATCCCCAGTGATCTGGGTCAAGGTCACCCTCGCAGTCGCTGAACACCCCCTAACCAAATGCTGCTGTCTGGAGCATTATGTAAGTGTAACTTATTGCCGCGACCTCCCGCGCATGTCAATCCACAACACCACGTTAATTAAATTACTACAATCTAAGTTCTTCGAGCAGTTGTACAGTATTCAACAGATCTGTGTTGCTGTACTCCCTAATGTACAGTTTATAGGCCTTTGATTTCCATCGTCCGAGAGCCACTATCTGTTCTAGAGGACAATTCAAATTCCATCTCAACGATGCACCCCCAACTCAAAACGAATGCCCGGTCAACTTCTTTTTCATTCTACTCATCCATACGTCCGCAAAGATTTTCTGGCACCGCGCCTTTGTCAAAGTTATCCGTTTATCACCACGTTGGTATGAAAACAGGGGGTCATCTTCTGTCGCATTCGTATCCTTGATCAACCTTTGAACCGCGCAGACTGGGTCGAGGAGGGAGCTTTGATTTTGACAGTGGATCTCTTGAATTTCCCCCACGGCTGCCGTCTTCGCTTCTCTTATCTTAATACGTACAAAATCCATCTTCCCTCCCCAAACCAAGTCCTTCACCCTAACCTGATTCTTACTGTTCGCCGGTTTTAGCAATTCCCCCAAACGGGCCATGCCCCAAAAGGCAACTAAGGCTACCGTGTACGCCGTTTGGTTTTCTAACGATCCGTCTGACAGACACTCCAGGAGACCGAACAAATGTTTTATCATCACCGGGTTTTTCTTCTCCTTAGGTTCTTCTCGGAGTTCTAGTTTATGGGCTGCTTTCAGAATCGCTTCTACCCAATCGGTCGCTGTGTGAGGGTATTCGAAGTCGTGGAATAGATGCCCGATAAGTAAGTTCTAATTGTATTTGATTTTATTGGAGGGGATTTCGAGTCTATCGGTTCTGACGAGTGTTTTGGACCCGCCCAAACCACGAATGCGAACAGCACTTCTCAATCGATTGGTAACCACAGTGATCGAGGCACATTCTTTTCTTTAGCAAAGGTGATCAACTTCGAGACACCGGCGTTGTAATGCTTGATCGTTGCGTCGGACCAGCTCCCGTTAATCATGTAAGTCTTGATCGGGTCACTCGCTACTGAGTCTATGCCGTCTCTGCCTTTGAGGAACTCCATCACTGATGCTACGATTTTCTGTATGGGTATAACGATCAAGTCTTATAGCGATTGAGTCTCTCTATTTAGTAGTGGTCTTTGGTAACCAGCTCCCTACTCATGCCTGAGAGCGAGAGGACAACCGAACCCCGGTTCGGGAACGAACTTGGTGCTAACAAGGTGGTCAATCAGAAGAATCAAGAAGAATTCATTCCACTAGCATTGTTTTACCACTAATCTCAGGTCATCTGGTACAACTATCTCTACACGATCTTCCATACTACGGTTATCCAAACCTCTAGACAGTAAGTCTGCCATGTTGTCACCGGTCGCTACCCTTTCCGCTACTACATCACATTGTAGCTCAGCTAATAGTTTTTGCACTTGCTTCCATTCCTCGTTTACAGCCTGATCACCTGACTTATGTTTATCGACCGCAGCTTGTGACGTCGTATTGTCGGTGAGCACAATGAAGCACTTCCCGCGCACGTCTCTCAACTTACTTAATACTAACAAACCTAACCTTATCACAACCGTCTTGGCCCAGGCTATATTCCGCTTTCCTCTATGTGTTGTAATCAGGTTCCAACCCTTCACTAGACGAAATTCCGCCCACTTAGAGCCAATCAATACGCCTATTCCTGACATCGATGCGTCACCTACCCACTCGACATCTATAGGTACCGAATCAGGAATTATTCGTCGAGGCTGGAAGTTTTCTAACGCGGCCTGCCACTCTAACAGGTCCTCCCTCACATCTCTCGGAACCTTCCTCAGCGCAGACGATACCTTCCATTCTGCTTCCCAGCGATGTAAGCTGGGCATATAGCATCTCATATTTGGAACTATGTGAGTTGTATGAACCCTTCCTATCAGTTTCTCCGCTTGCTTAAGATTGAACGACGCTTCCGGAGCCAAGAAATCATTGACTTGCTGTTTTCTTTCGATGAATTTCTCTTTGGGTAATCGAACGGTCCTCTCTGCCACGTTCCAGATGAAGCCTATATACCGTTGCTCATCTGCGAACTCGTGTACTTTCTCCGCGTTTGACGACACGCCCATCTCCGCGCTTAGAAGGACAATATCTTGGATGGTGGTTACGTTTCCTTCTTCTTTTATGAGCAGATTATCATCCACCCACCTGAAAGCGGTGACTAAGTTAAAATGTTTGATCACAATTTTCCTCCACAAATCCGCAGGTCTACCAAACACACCGCATCCTGCTACACCGCCAAACTGAACACGTGTATTGAGCCACATCCTTTTCCGAAGATCCATAATGAGAAGAAACCGCCATTGAGATGGGTGAATAGCAGTCTGCCGATAGGCCTTCTCCCAATCGAATATTGCCACTTTATACTTCCCCAGGTGAGTCCTAAAGAAGATTGCCACTACCTTGAAATCATCCCAGCTTGTCACGAATTCCTTCTTGTCGACGAAGCTGTTGACTGACGGAGTTTCTTCAACATTCTGAGGAAAGGATAGGTCATTGATGATCCTGAAAGATCCATCCCCGTTGATGACACTACCCATCGGGCTGGACCTGAAGAAACCCAATTTTTTAAAAACTTCCATGTGGGTGAATGGCCCAAATATCCTGTTTGCTCGTTGTTCTTTCGCTAGTGTGTTCTCTATCTTTTCTGCCGCTTGCTTAGCTGACTCGTGGTTGGGCGGTGTGAACCAACGGCGATCACCCAACGTATGATCAGGAATTCCCTGATGGAACCCTTTCCGACAACCTTCTAGGACTTCTTCGGCATCACCTTCAATCCCGTATAGCTCAACTAACGTTCTCCATTTCTCCAAATTAAGGTCACACACCGCCACTTCTTTAGGCCAACGAGGGTCATAACTCCCTCCTGAATTCGAATAAGGTAGCAACTCCACAGGTCCGGACCTCTCAACTGACTCGTCGAGCACAATTCTCGGGCCAGCTCCGGGCATTCTCCGATCACAAAACCTTGAGCTAGGCAATGGGGCATTTTCACGTATCGTTGGGCTACACAGTTTAGGGGAAGGTAGGCACGCCATCTTCAGAAACTTATCCAACAAACTTATCTGCTTTCATCAAACACGACAGGGAGTACGGTGTATACAATGAATCTAGGTAGAAACATGGCAAAGATCAAACATGAGCCAGACAGGAGCAGTCAAGTTGCATGCGACAGGAACATTGTATGCCTCAGACAGCCTTCGACAGACAAGGAGCCGGTACAAAACCAAGAAACATGAGACGAGCTTGTTCGGGTGGACAACACACACCATTGCGTAGTGTATACGACTTAATTTTTCATGACAAACTCTAGACGAAAGGTAATGGCTCAATCACGTTGAAGGGCTTACTTTGCCTTCCCTTGGCCGCCAAACTTAGGACCCACGGGCCCGCGCTCATTGCCTCGGCGGTCATCACGCCTATCTTCACGTTTCCAAGAACCGCTTCCTTCAGCTCTTCTCTCGTCATAATCATCGTTTCCTCGCCTACCCCTAGGTGGAGCCTCGAAACCACTTCCGCCATTCCAGCAACCACCCCTGCCACGTCCACGGTTTCTACGGCTCCCATGTCCCCTATCCTCAGCGTCGTTGAAGCTCACACCTCCTGGACCGTCATAAACCACCTGATTCACAAAGGCCCAAGATCTCGCATTCGGTTTTCCGTAAGTAGAACTCATAGAATGGTCGGTCCTGGTAGATCCGAAGGTGTTCTCATTGTGACGCATCCGTTCGCCGCTGATTGGGTTAATGTGAGACTTGACTTGCCCTTCTGCATAAGGATTACAGCAATACCGGAACCGCTCCGAAATATATAGCGGTTTCGGAGCGGTTTTGTGGTCCGCTGCGACCTCCAATTTACATAGCGGAGGATGCGCACCGACACCTAGGGCCGGGGTTTTTCATAGCGGAGCCACCGCAGCGCAACCCCGGCCCGGGGGGTGGCTCCGCTATATATCGGAGTAAATTGTACAGATGTGTGAAAGGGTCTTCACCCATCTGTATGTAACCCTTCAGAGGTTTGAGCATCACCAACCTACCACCTCCCTCACCTGTATCCATCCCAGATCAACTCAACCAGACGAAAGCCATCAATTCGATCGTACTGCCGATGCCGTTTCACCCGATGGGAAACAAAACTTCATCAATTGTGGAGTGTTTGTTGGCCGACTTGTGGGTAGCTTCTGTTCAAAGAATCAAAAGGTCAGTCTCTGTTTGATCTCTCGTTTCTTCCCTCTCCACGGTTTTTTTCATATCATCATCTACTTTCACCATCCTGATCCACCACTGTCTTCATTTCCAGATTCATCATGGCCTCCAAATTGTCTTCTCAAAACTCCAGTCAAAACCACCTCTCCGTTCCACAGAAGAGTAACCGAACTCTTCGTCCTCCTAGCCCTTCTCGTACGCAGCCAGGGTTTGTTGTCCCGCCTAAAGACTCAAGAACTGCTCTCACCATCTCTGTATCATCTTCTACTGAGGACGAATTACCTGGACCGCTTGCTCATCGGCGCGCTTCGCCATGCCCCCCACGGGTCATGAAAAAGAAAGGTCCGGCCAAGGCAAAGCCAAACGCAAGAGGAAAGGTTAGTCTTCCTTTTGCATGACGATACGATCTTAGAATTCAAACTGACTAGCCTTGTTTCTAGTCTCGCTCATCGACTAGCAAACGTGCTAGATCCACATCACCAAGCGCTTCAGGGGACTCGCCTCGTCCAGCCAAGAAGACTAATTTGGAGGTAAGAAGAATCAATTAGCTTGATTGATTCAATGATATGATACTCACTCACCTTTTTTTCGTTCTTTCATCTAATCTGTCTATCGACTGTCACTAGCCCTTCGAAGTACCCGACGGTGCAGATTTGTCTCAAGGATCAGACATCGAGATTGTGGGTGTTAAGGAAGCTGGATACAATGAGGGTCGGAGTATGGCTGTCAAGAAGATGCTTGAATACTTCTTCCCACCCAAGGTGAGTTTAATTTAATTTGAAATCACCAAATTTCATTAATGCTGACATATGTATGTATCTTGCTCGCCTAGGGACGGTCGTACCAATGCTGATGGTGTTTAAATCTCTACCTTAAGCACCCAACATCGTACTTTGCTCTGTGGGGACATCGGGATGGCAACGAGTACCGGCCTCACTGCAAGGAGCGACACCGAGCGATCACTGCAGGCATCGATCTGCCGCCCACCTACACTGAGACTCTTGAGGCTACCACGAAAGACAAAAACGGTACCTTAGATGCTTTTGTAAGTGGGCCGAAGTTCAGCGTGGATTTATTGAACATGATACTCGTCATGTGGATCGTTCGGCACGCCCTCCCTTGGGTCCGGTTTGAAGACGTTACCCTCCGCGCGGCATTTGATACCATTAGTCGAGGTGCCACAGTCCGATCTAAGACATGGGCTGCCCAACAATCGGTCGACCTCTTCTCTGAGTTGCATAATAAGGCCATTACCGCCTTGCAAGTAAGTAGCTTTTTGCTCTCTCGCAGTCCAACACAAAACTAATATTTGCTTATTATCTGTGTCTCAAAACAGGAAAACAAAGGACGTTTTTGCTTGATACACGACGTTTGGACGACAAAAGGCAATCGATTTGCCTTTGTCGGAGCCTCCGCAAATTATGTCGACAACAGCTGGGAATACAAGTCAACGCATCTCACTCTGAAGATGATCAGTTGGAGGCACTTTGGGGTTCTTCTAGCCCGACCAATTGGTCGGTTCTTGATCAAGCACAAGCTCCATAAAAAGATAAGTGTCCTTTGTTAATTTCATGTTTAATCTCTATGTTTGTTTGGTTATTTTTTTTCTTTTTAATCTTTTTCTTTCTTTATATTTACATCATCGCTCAGACCACCGATAGTGGTGGTAACAACGGCACAATGGCAGCCGAACTTGAATCGATGTTCTCACAGGCTGATGATCCAGCTTATTGGGATAGCTCGACTCACCATGTTCGATGCTACGCCCATAAGCTTAATCTGGTTGTTGGACATGGTCTCAAGGCCATTGGTCAGAAGGTAGGTCGTACAAAACCCTCGATTCCCCACGGTGCTACTCTCCCTGTGCCAGGAATTGAAGTCAATGACGGCGAGGATCCAATCGAGTATGGTACGGAATCCAAAGATGATGACGATGATCTTCCAAATGACGCCGATGGTGTTGATCATGAAGATGAAGACAACATTGACGATGTATTAGGTGAATATTTGGGAGTGGTAGCTTGTGACAAGGACAATGCCGTTGCACTTGCCCTAAACAAGGTTGGTTTTTCTTTATCTTAATATTTCATTTCCAAACTTGCAACTTCCTTATTGATAATTCTTTTTCAATCTCATGTAGGTAGATGCAGTCTGTGGACAAATAGCAAGCAGTGCCGCGCGTCGAAATGATTTCAAGACCCGCGCGGCTCGAATGGGATACAAAGGCCGCATGGTCAAGCGACCTTGTAAAACGAGATGGAACAGCCATTACGACTGTCGCAAGGTGGCTTGCGAGGCACAGGAGGTACGCTTTCAACAAGTATTGTGAATACTTTTCATGAACTGAATGTCTAATTCTTGGAACTTCTGCTGACAGGTCATTAACTCGATGATCGCTGCCGATCGCAAAGCACGATTCTTCAAAGGGGTTACGATCTCAGCTTCCAAGTGGGAAGCTGTTGAGCTGGTCAATAAAGTATTGAAAGTAAGTCAACATTTTCACCTTTTTTTTATTGTCCACTTTTACTTATCAACTAATGCATATGTTTGCATCGTTAGACCTTTGTTGACGCAACAGCCAGAGTAGAGGGAGACTCCCCTACTGGCTGTATTCTCCTTGCCGAATACAAGCGAGTTATCACCGAGCTCAAAGTGCATCAAGAAGACTGTTACGCTTTTCCGAGCTTAGATAATGCGATCACCATTATGATCAAGTGGCTTACTGATTACCAAGATGAAGCAGCCGAATCCGAAGCCATTGTTCTCGCCACAATCCTTAATCCACGTTTTCGAACCAAGTTTTTCACCCTCCATTATCCTGAACATGATCTTCACGCTAAACAATTGATTACAAAGGCCTTTTATAAACTTGTGGAAGAAACTCCTGTGTGCGAGCCAACCCCAACATCCGAAAACAACAACAATTCAGATGAGCCAGATGTGTTTGATGTATTTGGACAATCTGAAGCCGATACAAGCAAGTCTACGGAGCTGGAAGATTATTTGAATGGTAACAATAAGATTAGAAAAGATCAAACCCCTCTTGAATGGTGGAAGGTCTGTGTTCTTACTTTTTTCTTCTTTCTTTCTACTTTCTCTATCATCACTCCTCCTGACTAATTTTGTCTTTGATGGACTGGCAGGAACACGAACACCACTACCCTACGCTTGCCAAACTTGCACGCGACTACTTGGCGATATCAGCTACGTCTTGCGCATGCGAGCGTACATTCTCGGCCGCTGCCGATGTCTGTACGCCTGCACGAGGCAGTATGTTGCCTAAGACCATGGAGCGGTTGGTCGGGTCCCAAGCTTGGTTAAAGGAGGGAATAATACCTGATGGAGCGTTTGCAGAAGCTGCTAAGGTACTTCAAGGCTACACAGACAAGATTTTGAAAAAAAAACACAGGCAAGAAAAAATAATCGATAGTCTCTCCCTTTATCTAAACATAACACCTTTTATATAAAAAAAACCTTTTTCTATTTCTGTTTTTTGTCCACTTGGTTCTTGATAGTATAGTACACGTAGTAATCAATTTTTTAGAATGAAATACAACTTTTTTTATCTTGCCTCCGATTTTTTTGATCCTGCCTATATAGCGCAATATATAGCGATATCATAGCGCTCACTGCACTACGATATTGCCGGAGGTTTTTTTTTGAAAAAAATTGCAATCGGGTGCGCAGCGGTTCATTGCGGAGCCGGCGCATCAATATGCCGGGGGCCCAGAATCCGTAGCGTTTCGCAGCGGTTCCGGCGTTGATTACAGTCTGCGAATCGAGGGTCAAAGTCACCCAAACGTTCTGTCTCTAGACGGGCATCCCTCTTGATCGTTTCGTTCCGGTCTCCGGGGTCCGCTAATTTGCCGTCGGAGTTCCGAATAGTAAGCACCGTTGTTCGTATTGCCATATCGTACCGAAAAGCCATTGGCCAACTCCTCCTTTCTCTCATAATTGCGAACACGTTCTCTTTATGGACCTTGAAACGCTTAGGCCCCGTTTGGGAGCGGTGACAAAGTGTAATGTACTGCAAAAGTGTACTGCATTTTTGGCCCCAATAATGCAGTAGAGATGAAAACCCGCACTTGTAGTGTGGTACAGTTATAATCTCTGTTTTTGGTCATAATCGTTTGGCAATTCAACACCACTCGCGCTGATTTTCTCCTGACTGTGGTATGTATGTATGTATACCCACAAAACCTCTGACATCGTTCGTTCTCGATCCACACTCAAACAAACTTAACAATCTTTTATCATTAATTCACTTGCTCGGTCATCGTAACTCATCAAAAGTTGTGAACCTCATCACCAATCAACTGGAACTTTTCTCTTGTCAAGGAATCATCTTGATCATCTTTTTCATATTGTTAGCGAATTTGAAAAGATACATATCCTTTGATATTCATGAGATTGATTGAAGGAGAAACAAGGTTATCAAAGCAAGTGACAGAATTTGAGAAGCGACGAGATTGATTGAGGGAACGGTGGATTGAAGGAAGAAGTGATAAAGGTACAGTGCGATGAGGTCGATTGACGAACTGATACATATTGAACTCGTGGTTGTCTTCATCTTGAAGTGTGAAGGTATTGAAGATGGGTTGATAGTGAGTTTTGTAATCGAACGGATGGAAGGAGCCGATGAATTACAAAGGGAAGGGGAAGAGATCAAATTTGACGAAGTCCCCTTTCACCGTGCGGATTTATTTTTCATAAACAGGTTTTTGTCAATTATCGCAATACCACAGTATTGACAGATTATTGTCTAAATACTGTGGTACAATACTGCAGCAAAATAAGGTACCAAACGTGGTAAGATCATACCACTGTGGTATTGATGCGATTACAAAAATACCGCGGTAAAATAACCGCTCCCAAACGGGGCCTTAGCTAGGCCGACATGTTCGTAATGCACCAGATAGGCCACGAAGAGATCGAAAGCTGTCACCCACTCTCCGAAGGACATCTTACACTCTTCTGGAACCTCCATGCCGACATACTTGTCATCTTTATCTTTCAAAGTTCGGGGGCGAGAAGTTGTCCTAAGCAGGTCCAATTTCAACCAATTGATATTGAAGATAGACAGTGGTACGTATCCCACTAGTGGCGAGAGTTTGTCGTGCCAATGTTTTGATAAACTGACTAGACCGGTGTTTTCTATGCCCTTGGTACTGACTTCGGGTTTCGATTTAGCAGTTGACTTTGACGTGTCAGTTTCTTTTGAAGACGGAGTCGCATCATCGTCGGTATCTTTAGTTAAGTCGAAACAAGGAGCTTGTTTGGAAGTCGGGTTGGCAGGAGTCTTAGGTAGGCATCCAAGTCCTGTCGTAAATCCATTAGGCGTCACTGAGCCTGAAGCATTGTTTAAGGACAATCCATTGGCAATCAACCAAGAGTGCATGCCCTTCGGTGGGCTAACCACGGCAGACGTCGTGTTCCTGCGCGGAGGTGACTTATTGACTGGGACAGCAAATGGAAATACATTGTGCGATTTAGTACTATTACTCGGTCACACATCTCTGAGAGGCATCACCTCGCGGTGGCATCACTTGTAAGTGGTAATCACTTCGCATGTTGCGGCATCACCCTAGGTGGTCAATTCAGAGAAGGCTTACCGGTTGCATTGCCTCCAACGTTCTCTTCAGCGATTAATCCTGTCGAGTTTGAACCTGCCGGGTGGATGACGGAGGTACGATTGGACCCCTGGGTTGTACCTAAACCCACTTGACTGATTGCTGACAAACCGCTTCCTGGTTGAAGATTAGATGCCGAAGGCGCTCCAGGAGTTGCACTTCCATTTGCGTTGGCGCCCGGCACTGTGAGTGTCACCGACGGGGTTCCGCCTTCCTGGTTCCTGTTCTCGACAGTAGGTCTAGCCGATCCTCTAGCAGTTCGACGACCTCTTCCCCGGTTCCCACCTCGTTGGCTGCTCGTCGCAGTAGGCGTAGCTTCCTCAGCGGCAGGTGACCGGTCGGGCCCCAATGGGGGATTCGTTGTCTGTTCAGAATCTAATGCTGGGACGGACGTCGCTCTTAATCTCACACTTGACCTTCTCAACATCTGAGTAAACCTTTCCGTGTTAGACGTATTTCCTGTGGAAGTGTCTGTTATTACAGGGTTGTTGATGTTATCCGTTGACATGTTGAGTTCAATAATGAAAACTAAGAAGGATTTCGAAAAGAGAGCTTCAAGCCAGATGGCTTCAAGTAGGAGATGAGAGAGTGAAATTCCCCGGATCCGAGTGTGGGATAGTCGACTATGGGGAAGTTGACGCGTGGGGGAGAAAGCAGGAGTGAAGGGATTTTCCTTTTACTCCAATTCTTTGAGCTCGCGTCGGGAGAAACCTACCCTTGGTAGAAGGCTGTTTTCTCCCACTTCCCATAGGCCGACCCCGCCACTCATCGTGGAAACAGACGGTACCGTTGTGCCTTTGGGTACCGTCTACCATTAATGGTTTATCAGATGATGTGATCACTCCTCTGCAATCACTGTTAAGCCAGATGATATAGGTGTCACTGTTAACTTTATAGGCATATAGAGATTGATTGTATCAAATTGCTTCAATTCAAGGGACTCTAATATTAACTGGATGTGCTCCCACCAGGGCCTTGCTCCCTGTTTAGTACCATAGAGTGCATTCAGTATGGTGTCCCTGATGAGCCGGCAAGGTCCACCTTGAATGCACTATGCAATATGCATTAAGTGATATGTAGTATGCACTGAGGTCATTTTAACTTGTACTTGGGCAAAATCCTGTCCGCTCAATTTTAGAATCAACTATAATTTGACTTTCAATTTTGACCCAAGGAATTCTCACCTCAACACCATTTTGACAATATCTTTTGATCCTGCCAATGGCATGGCTGCTGCACCAGCAAAGGAGCCAGAAGGTTGCCCAGTTGCAACCCTCGAGAACAATTTTGATCACTTGACTGGAGTGTCTGGTTGTACCCCAATCACTGATTGACTTTCACTCAACTCCCTTTTGAGAGAATAGAGACAAACTCATGACACCTTAAGATATGTTGAGTTGAGGAAGGTGGTAATAGGTGGTGTGAGGGCTTCTGTACAGTGGAATTTAATTTGTAAAATTTGAAAAAACGTGTTACACACTGTAACAAAAGAGTCAAGAAATTTCAAATGGGACTCCTCAAGGGAAAATTTGGTAATGATGGTTTCTTGGGACGTCCCAAAAATTCACATTTTATAAGCATTCTGTGAATCACAGTAAACTAGCTATCTAGCGGCGGGCGCCGCTCTAGCGGCTGACACCACCTTGAGGCTCAAAGGTTGCAGATACTCTCAGTTTGCAAACTGGGAATTGAGGAAATTCATCAAAATTTGTGTATTGTGTACATCACTCAAGTTACACTACACCAAATCAATAATTTACCGTGGAGTTTAGAAAAGTAAAAATGTAGAAAATTTTCAGCAATGCGTGAGAGGTTAGAAAAATTTGATGAAATTATGGTTTAATTGCCTGTGGTGTCCCATCATTCTTCACATTTTTTCATATTTTTACCTGCAGTTTTGAAGATGTTGCAAAGAAAAATGATTTGGGGTATATCTTGTCAGAAACTCAGATTTTGTCCAAAACTACCAAGGCTTGGGCAGAAACTTTTGAGCACTCACAAATACAACAATTTTCCTGCCATAAATTTGGCAGTTGCAAATTATGAAAGCCACACACTGGGTCTACAGTTTTGATTTGAATGCTAAAACCATTACAGCAATGTTTTATAAGCTTTTCTAGCTTTGCTGATGAGGACCGTGATTGCCGCGCTTTCTGTGTTGTTGGACACACACCACTCATTAAAATGTGTATGTGGTAGAATAAACATGTAGCATTCAAAATGTGGAGACATTACAGATTTTGATGCACATTTGACAATTATGTTGCTCCCACAAGGTTAATGCCTCAATGACTGCCAGTTTTGGACATAAACTGAGTTTCTGACCTGATATACACTGCTGCCCTAAAAATCTGAAAAAATATGCAAAATGATGGGCACACATGGGGGGACGCATCCCTTATTTTTCCACATTTTTCTGACCCCTTCCACCTTGTGTATAATTTTCTATGTTGTCTTAATTTCCTAAACTCAGCGGTAAATTTTCAATCTGGCGTAGTGTTATAATTCAAAACCACCACACAGGCACAAGTAGTAAAGCAACAAAGAGTAACAATTCACTTATTTAATACAACTTCCCCACAACTAAAGTAGAACATCTAATAAAAGTCTAAAAAAGGCATAAAATTACAAACAGAAATAAAATCTAAGACATGGAATAAAATTTTCAATTAACATTGAAACAAACAGTTTACATCCTTGATCAACAAAAAGAGAACCAAGGCTGATCACATTTAAACTCTTGGTAAAAAGACTATACAAACCTGTTCCTCATTGGGATCACCTTTAATTTGGATTTCCGGGTTCATGCCTGTAATTTGTTATCAAGCCAATTCCCTGATTCCTGTTTGCAACATGAGAGGTGTAATTCACAATAAATTTCAAGATAATTTTGATGCAACGCAGGAATTTTTACATACCATTAATTTTACACATGTTACACGTCTCCTAAATAAACATTGTGTGTCACAAACAGTGAAACTTGATAATTATGAGGTCTGAAAAATGGTGCAATGCAACAGTTTTCTAAAGCTAAGATCCACATTGGAAGAGTATGCTAAGAAAAGTTCACAAGCAATTAAAGGATCTTCAACTTGTCCTAATATTTTGCCCTATTTAATTACTACAAAAATCACACTATCAAAATAGATAATATTTGTAATTAAATCAAGATTTCTTTTTCTCCTTTTTGATTTACGCCATATCAAAGTTATAAGCTACCACTTAAAGTTTTCCTAAGGAAGATATTTTTTGCTTTATGAACCAAGACTCCTTCCAGAAAAAAATCTAAATTGATTGACAGATTTAGATGCATGCTATACAATCATCAAACAAAATCAAACTTCAAATTACTTGTGTGTTTCTGTTTCTCTAGAAAGAATTGATGGCTTACCTCTGCTTCAAAATCAAGTAGTAAACTGTCTGTTGTAGCATGAGTTACATGTGCTGTTAATGACCTACAAAATACATCTCTCAAATCTAAATAGGTTTTCATATCCAAGGAAATTATAGGTAGAAGAAAAATAGGCTGAAAAGACTTGAGAAACAATGACTCAAGTGAAGAAGTTTATCAAAAAGGGAGGGACAGACAGCTAACACGTGAAATCTGCAGATCCAGCAGGTGCTAAACAAAAGAAAAGAAAACAATATCAGATCTCTTTTTTCTTTTTTTCTTCCTCATAATTTCAAATGAACACATACCAATCTGAATATCAAATTGAACTGATACAGTAATGAAATTCCACATTAAAGCTTCTCGCAAGATAGGTTTCTCAATAACAGGTGGTAATTCTTCATCAGTAGCAGAAGTAGTAGGTAAACTGATACTTCTAGAATCAGCATTGGTCAAAAGCAATTTTGTTTTGTCGCATCTTCCTAAGCCAATGATAGACACCAATCAGTACCTAAACTTCAAAGACAAAATGTATTTTAAATGTAGGAGTTCAAAACTTACATTCCAACCTGGTAGTAGTACAAATCTTAATGCTCTTAGTACATGTGGATTGAAATAACACCCAGCAGAACAAACTCCCAAGAAAGATGCAGTAAAAACTCCTAATCCGATTAATCTTAACGGTTCTTGGCCATTATTTTCATATAAAAATGATACTGGAGCATTGGGATCTATCACAATACCAAAATCCAATTGATGGTCAGAATTAAAAATGCAACATGTTGTCAAATAAGATAAGTCTTCAAAATTTTTGTCTTACCTAGGATAGGTGTGTCATCTAAATTTCATAATTATACATCAAGAGATTGTTCAAATCCACTTTCAGAACTTTGGGAGGTTAATGGAGGGTTCTCTTGTGGGTTCTCTGAATATAACCTTCTTAGGTGTGGATGTGATTTGTTGAGATTGAACCTTGCATGAGAACCAAACGGCAATTAAACCAGATTTAGTCTTAATGGTGAAATGATTGATTGAGACAACAAAGACGTGGATCCGACTTTGATTGCACATGTACTTGAATTTGGATCCAAAAGATGTGTGTTGATTGGTAGAATGAATGGTGGGATTTTGAGGCCAACTTTTCTAAGAAAACTCTCCTTTATAACAAATTGTTGGAAGCTTACTATGTGTGCTTGATCGGTCAATTTGTTTGGTAGTATATCATTGGATTGACAAAACTCATACTTGATGGTTATTGGTGTTCCTGTGCCAATAGCAAAAGAAGTTGTTAGTTTTTTGAGATTTAATTGCTGGAGATCTGATTCAGCTTTCACAGGAGGACGGTGGAGTTTGATTCTTTCATAGGGTTTTCAAACAGAAGATAGACTTGAAAAGCTTGGTGTAAGGACAAAACGCACAAGTCTTGTTTTCAAATCTGTTTGTTAGATGGAGGTTGAAAGAGGTCGATTGTTCTTGAAATCAAAATTTTGTCAATTGGCTGATGTCAAGTTTCATTAGGGGTACACAAACATGAAAACCCGACCTGAAAACCCATGGACAAACCCCATGACAGCCCGGTTGTTTTTTGGGTTTTGTCCAACGGGAAAGCGGAAAACCCATGGACAAAACCCAAAAAACAATCAGGTTGTCATGGGTTTTGTCCATGGGTTTTTAGGTCGGGTGTTCAAGTTTGTGTACCCCTATTGGCAATCGATTACAATTCTGATTACTGATTGCATGTGCTTAATTGTAATGTTGATTTTAGATTTCAAAAGGCTTGAAATCCAAGAAATCACAAAATCAAGACCTGGTCCGTGCGCCCGGCAGTTAAGTTGTGACAGCTGTCAAACTTACCTGGCCAATCAAAGAAAATACACATGTTAAAATCACAAATCTGAGATGGAAGTCTCTAAACTCACCACACCTTTCATTAGTTGGTGGTGTAGCGGTAGACAGTCAAGTGGTTCTGGATGTTGTGTAGACGAGTTTTGCGTTTGACTCGCGCTTTTGCTTTTTGTGCAAGTCTTATTTTTGTCAAGATAGTTAACAAAAAAATGTGAACAAAAAATGTAACGCAACAACAAAAGTTGCTGTTTTCTTTGTTTTGTTTCATGACAACAGGCAAAGAAAAACAAGAAAAACTTGCTTCAAAAACGTTCTGACAGTAGCAAAAGCAAGAATTGAACTCGAGTAGTCAACAGTCAGAGAGGCAAACCCCACAACACACCAGTGAGTTGCTCAACCAAGCAAGCTACAGCAGCTTTGAGATCCAGGCAGACTGGGGCTCTTTGTAGTCATAAAATGGGATCTTTCTGTATGTATTTTCTTCGATTGGCCAGGTAAGTTTGACAGCTGTCACAACTTAACTGCCAGGCGCATGGACCAGGTCTTGATTTTCGATTTCTTGGATTTCAAGCCTTTCGAAATCTACTGTACACAGTTGGGTCAAATTGAGTGATATGAGTTCATCAAGATCGAGATTGATAAATTCATATGATCCCAAATCTCCATAATGTAACGCACAAAAGAGATCAACTTGGTGATTTTGTTTATTGGTCAATCAAAATGTGAATTATTTTCTTTCTCAACCGGTTAAAATGATGATATAAATCTGATTTATTTAGTATTGATGTTAATGTTAACTTGATTCAATTCAAGCCATATGATCCAAGGTCCATCCATGATATTGATGTTGTTGACCTGATTCGATTTGAAGTGAACAACTTGAGCTTCATCAGAGTGATGTCAAGAAGAGCGGAGATCTGAATTGATAGCATCAAAACCTTTCCTTACAAAGGAGGTTGAAGAGGTCAAGTCCATTTCAAACCACTTGATTGAGGTCAGATAGACGCTGAGAATTAAATCAAATCAGTTCTCTGAATCTTAGACTACAGTATTGCTTCGGATCTATTGAGTCCTATCATTTTCAGAGATGGCTAAGTACTGTCGTTCTCAAAAAGCTTGTCCGAGTTTTCCCGCAAAACTCGAGCAATTTGGCGGGAAAACTTGGACAAGCTTTTCGAAAACGACAGTAATGATCTAAACCATGATTTCTCAATGTGATCTGGATTTTGTGCTTGAATTGATTGGTCAAAGACAATTGGAAGCTGTGAATTGTTCATACCTGTCGAAGTAAATTGTTCAAGTCATGGAGCGCAGTAAACTTAACAAAGTCCCACGCTTGCGCATCCTCGCAAGGCGTCAAGCAAGGGACTTACGCCAAATGTGTACGCTCCATAAGCTCAGAGATTTGGCTTTTGCAGGGAGCTTGCTTCAAACCTTTATAGCTTATTCCACACCGAGGATTTGCATATGGTCCAAAGGAAGAACTTGTGCGCCTGACTCTGGCGCATAAGGTACATATTTTTTCCCCCGAGAAATGTGCATCAAATATTGGCTCTTAACAGATTACACATGTAACCTCTCTCTTGAGTCCAAATTTGCGGCTAAGACCGATATTTGAAGCACATTTTTGGCAAGAATGGATTAACTTCCTCGGGAAAGAAAAATTGTAGTCTCAGCGCAAGATATCAGCGCACAAGTCCTCTCTTTGGACTATATCCAAATCCTCGGTGTGGAAAAAGTTATAAGGACTTGAAGCAAGCTCCCTGCCAAACCCAAATCTCTGAGGTTATGGAGTGTACACATTTGGCGTAAGTCCCTCGCGAGGATGCGCAAGCGTGGGACTTTGTTAAGTTTAGGAGCGCAGGTAACAGGGTTGAGGACCGAGGGTGATTAATTCAAATCAAGGTCAATTCAATGAGAATTCATCTTGAAATTCGAATAATTGTGATCCATGCTTGAAATTGAGCAAACAAAACAGATCGGCGTGATGTATCAAATTGCTCAAAAATTACCCATATATATTTTTGTTGTTTATCGCAATACTCTGTAAAAGATCTCATGAAACGGATGCAGGAGTTGTGGTTTTCAATCAGCCAAAGAAGTTTGAGCTGCATGGTCTCGATTAAAAGCCACTTACCATAGTCGAACCTCTTTGTAAAACCACTGTATACACTAAAAAACAGAAGCACTATTGTTATAAACTATCGACTTCATGAGCAATTTCAAGTTGCATCCTACCACTTGGACCGGAATCATAGAAGCATTCAAGATTTGCCTGAGGTATGGTGACCCAATACTGGTAGTACTTTTCCAAGGCTATGATTGCTCACTCTAACCAATCTCAAGAATGAACCAATGGTATGATTCCATAGATGACTTGATTGATGTTGTTAATAATGCAGGTCAAGAACCATATTGTCGATTGCTATCAAAAATCTTCCCAGCTTGTTCAATTTGTCTATAATTGATGAGATTTATCAAACAAAAGTTGTCAGTACTAAAATAAAATGTGTATGTGTCGAGATTAGTTGTAAATCTCTACGGAAGGTCATAAGAAAACTGACTTGATAGATATGATTATATAAGGTGTCGCCAGCCATTCTAAATTGTTTATTACTGATCGACCCAACATCAATCAAGACAGAAGCCCATCTAAATCAAGAATCAAGTACAACGGAACAAATGACAGAATGTGTGATTAGCTCAAGTTGGTTGATGTAATGAAGTTCACACTACACATAAATAACCTGGAACACTCCACTAAGGGTAAGGTGAATCACAATCACTGTTCTTACTTTCCAGAACTGTATTTGATAATTCTAAGACTTGAACTTGCTCAAGATGACCAAGCAGGTTTGAGCTTAAAAGTGACAAATCAATCGGCTTGAGAGGTTGACTTGAATGAATGAATAACAGTTGGAAATTTGTAATTCCAAGATCATTGAGAGACTGAGAATGCACCTGTGGCACCGAGATGGCCCCGCTTATACCCGAAGATAACGTTGTGCATTATCAACGGCTTGAAGCCGAAAAACCGCCTGCAGATGAGGACAGATTTGTCAGAGTCATCTGAAGAAATTTTTCGAAATTATAAGACATTTCTTCCAGAATTTCTTCATGTTTAATCTTCATTTCATGAGTGTTCATGTATGTCATGAACACTCAAAAAAAGGTATCAGAGGACATTTTAACCTCCAACCCCTTTAGATGCTTGTAACAGTCCAGAAATCTCATGAACAGCCAGAATGAGGGTCATCTGACCAAATCTGCCCAATCTGAGTTCAGATTGAGTGTGCGTGTTTTAGCCAGACTCATCTGCTACAGTCATGGCTATCAACACAGCCATGACTGAAGCAGATCAATCTGGCTACAGCATACAGATTCATCTGTCATCAACGGTACAATCAACCCAGATGAGATACAAAACTTCTCAAAATTCATGATGTCAATATAAAGAGGCGAAAACACATCTGGCTTCATCTGCCCATATGTATAATTTTCGCACTCAGGAGGGAAATCTCATCTGGCTTCACCTGTCCATATGTATAATTTTCGCACTCAGGAGGGAAATCTCATCTGGCTTCATCTGTCCATATGTATAATTTTCGCACTCAGGAGGGAAATCTCATCTGGCTTCATCTGTCAATATGTATCATTTTCGCACTGAGAAGGGAAAGCACATCTGGCTACATCTGACCCGATACATAGCTGCAATCAGTCAGATTCCATCCTCATTATTCATATGACCAAGTCAAATATCACATCTCATCTGTACAAGGGGAGAATCAATCTGGCCCTAATCTGGTCAACTTTTCCACAGCGATTAGGGGGCAGACTCATCTGGCACTCATTCTTTATAATTTTCTCAAAATACTGTAGGTCTTCACAAGACAAAAAAATTCGCACTCGGTTTCTCATGTTAAAGCTTGCTTAACATGATTAACATGAAACAAAATCTTTATTTGTATCATCAGATTTGTAACATCTGATAGCTTGCTCTAGTGCAACATGAGATGTGTGAGAAACTTGGCTTTCTTTGATGAGGTTAAAAATAACACCAAAAAGAAAAAGCAAACATTCGAAAGAAAAAAGGAGAAAGGAAAAAACAACGTTTTAATCGATTGTATCGCCAGATATGTAAAATCGATAGTTCTCTGAGATATGAAACTTGGCATCCTTTGATGAGGTTACAACAAAACACTAAAAAGAAAAAAGAATCATTTTAATTGGATCATTACATTTTTAATCCTTGTAAGCTTAAGCAAAAACTTGTATAATCAAGTCAGAAAATCAATCTTCTTCCTCTTCACTATCACTATCTAAAGTCGTGTCACTATCACCTCCATCTTTTTTCTTCTCAGCATTTTTTGATGCTTGATTTGTGTTAGGCTGATCACCGGTATTGTTATTGATGGGGCCTATCACCTTGTCTATGGCGCGAGGGGAAGTAGCCAAAGCTGTTTCAATATCTGTAGCATCTAAAGCCACTGGCTCGCCATTTGCCTCATCGGACCCAACTTTCAATTTTGTTAAGCAAAAGTTGCCGTCTTTAATATCATTAACCCACTCGAGTCGTGTCGCCGATCGCATCTTCTTGAAACCAACTTCCAGCTTTTCAATGGTCAGTCTTGATCCTTCTGTAAGAACGATGGAGATTGGTAAGGCCCTTCTTTTCAATTCGGCTACAGGATCGGCAGTTTGCGGAAAAGATTGAGGGGGATTGTATCCTAAGGTTTTGTCTGAGAACAAAGACAAGCAGAGCATTCGATTTTAACAATAGATAAAAGAAAGATGATACGATTGGTCTTTCAAGGGAAGAAACTCACATGTCAGAGCTGCCAAGAGACGTCCTAAATCAACCTTAATTTTATCGCTAGGCTGTTGTTTATCAGGACGTTGTCGTTTTGGTTTGTTGTTAACTGTGGCTATGGCCTTTGCCATTGAAACCCCTTGCGAGTAAGTTGCGAAGACGGTTGCAAAGCGACAGGTTTTGTTGGCCCAACTTGCTATTTGCGGGTGAGTCGTGTGCTGCTTGAGCCATCCCAGCTCGGAGGACTTGTTTGGGGTCACTGTGCTCGTGGCCACTAGGTAGTAGGCAAAATCTAAACGATTAGCTTCACAAGAGAGCTAGTTCATACAGGAGAAGTTAGTATTATGTGAATGAAATGGATGAATCGAAGTCAATAGATGTGACTTACCTGATGAGCAATCTTCTCAAAAGCCGACTTCGATTTGCGCTGGATCTGAGTTGGTGAAGGTCCTGTTGGAGGCTTGCCTGATTTGTTTTCAACTTTTACAAGATCAACCAACCGTTCATATATAGGCCGGTAAAGGGCATCGTCTTCAACACTAAGCTTGTGAACCTTCGGAACCGGGATAAACGAGTCACCGTGATGCTCGAGCTCTTCTTGTTCAACATCCACTGCCTCTTCTTCACATTCGGGATCCAGCAAAGGGTTAGGCACGCCAGCCAATGCGTAAAAGTTGATGGGTTCAAAGACCGCTTTCTCATCATCTGAAAGCGCTCGCCATTTTGCCCCGGTCTTCCGATTACGGTCACCCAGTATATCTCCACTTTCATCTTGACCTCTCAGCGGCACTAAAAATTTCAATTAAAGAGTTTCAGGTCAGCCAATCAATCAAAATGAAGATTTCAAATTCAAAAACCCCCACTGACTTGGTTCGGTCAAGCAATCCACACAGTACTCAAGGAAGATTGTATAGCGGCTGATGGCTCTTGTTGCCGACATCTCGGGTCTGATAAGCATCATGCAAAAGAGTAAGTAATGTTATTACAAACAAATGATTCATAATACATACATAAAAAGACTTACATATACGACTTGATGGTGGTTTCACTCACTTTCGCAATCATAGCGAGCATAAGAAGCTCTTGCTTGAATTGATTGTAGACCAGTTTGACACAATCTGAAATTTCAGACGACAGGCGATTTCGAGTCGAGGACTTATGTTCTTCGAGATGTTCACGAATACGGCCAGGAGGCCATGAATCTATCAAGGTCTTATAATTGTCAAGTGTTGGAGTGATTTCAGACTCATTGTCCAGGTCTTCAGCACCGACAGACGTATCGTTGGTAGATGGTTCGTTAAGGTTGGTGTTGGTGTTGTTACGAACTCGTTTAGGTGGTTTAGTGGAGCGCGGACCTTGAGGAGCTCTCTTGGACAAAGTAGCTCGAGTTGAATTGTTTGATTCATTAGTCCCTTGAGCCGAATCTTCCGGTTGGTTGGGTTGATTAGAGGACTTGGAAGCGGCTGAAGCTCGTTTGTTTCGAGTGCGAGGAGGCATCACGGAAGTTTGGATATGAGTCGATAATTATATTGGAAAAGGGTTTGTGTTGAAAAGGACTGTGATTTGACTTGAAAGATTTTAACCGAAATAAAACTTGAAGATTTTGAACGAAATAGGACTAGTACGTTATAAGTAATTTTCAATTGGATGAATCAGGGATGAATCAGACTTGAAGGTTTTGACCGAGAGTAGTACGTTAAAAGTGATATTTGACTGGATGATGAGATGAGATTTGGCAGAAGCGGGAATTTTCAGTGATGTAAGAAGAAAAGGTCTTTGACTAGAAGGGATGTCTAGCGAAATAAGATTCTAGTAAGCTAACTTCTACTTTGGAAGCAATGATTCGAATCAATCTGATAGTCAATTTTGATAGGAATTGGTGAGTACCATAGAAGAATCAGGTATTTCAGGACACTATTTGGCTGAATAACTTCTTGGTGAGTGTTGAAAAAAATTTGGGAGCAATCGATTGATTATTTGACTTTAAAATGAAAAATGTTCCAAAATACGATAAACTAGTAATGGAAGAATAAAAAAGGAATAAGTTGATTCGATATGATAGGGAGAGCTGTTGAAAGGAAAGCTGTTCCACAATACGATAGACTAGTAAGCGAAGAATAAAAAAGGAATAAGTTGTTTTGATATGATAGGGAAATCTTTTGAATTGTAAGATTCTGGTATGTTAAGATGATTGGGATAAGTACTCTATTATCAGTCCGAATATGAAGCTGACTGTAATTGTTTGACTTGCTTTTGGTACGTTTGCATAGATGACTCAAGTAGTGATGATATTGAGGTAAGTTGAGATGATATCAAGTTTACTATCCATGTTGGAGTCATGTACTTATACATGTTAACAATCTACTATTTACATATTGGTTTATGTATGTAAATACAATTAAATTAAACATTTCTATACGTATGTACACTCCACTTTCAACTTTCAGCAGGTAGGTACCAAAACTTCGAAAAGTCCAATCACGACATGAAGATGAGGTGCTATCCAATTCATGCCTTATCAAAGTGGGCATGAAATTGCAAGTACTACCTCCTGTGAGAAAAACTAACCTTTGTTGCTGTATTTAAGGGAATTTTCTGAGAGTTTGAGGCGAGATTGAGAGATCCTAAAAAATCAAAAAGTGAGCTCAAGCAGTGCAGATGCAGAGCAATCATAATTCTGACTTAACAAAGTGGCCTTATTTTTTGATTTTACATCCCCCACGCTGAAAACTAAGCATCAGAGTGGTTCTATCTGGGTACTTCATCAAAGTTTGACCATATAGTGTGATCAAGATTCATGATAAACATGATGTAAAGTGATATATGAAGTTGAAGATGAAGAGTTTGGAATAAACATGGATAATGAAGGTAATTCACCTTGGTGTCAAGCATCTTTTTCATTATCAGCATTTATACAAAACTCATCATCTTCAAACTGTTTGAGTGGGTATTATGCTTGAGTGGTGAAATTCATACCAATTTGAGGCATAAGTTTGCAATTTGAGGGTGCAGATGAAGTTTTAGAAATATATGTTGATAGTTAACAGTTTCAGCTTGCATATATAAACACTTTTCATTAATAACAATGTCCCAAAACTCTTCATCTTCAAAGTATTTGACTGCTTTGTATGCTTGAGTGGGGCAATTTGTACCAATTTGATGCATAATCTCGGCATAAAGGGATGAAGATGAAGAGTTTGGAATAAACATGGATAATAAAGATGGATCACCTTGTTGTCAAGCATCTTTTTCATTATCAGTATTTATACAAAACTCTTCATCTTCAATCTGCTATAGTGGTTTTTGTTCTTGAAGGGTGAGTAAGGAAGACTTTTTTGAGCTCATATTTGGAAATATGAGAATGAAGATGTGGAGTATTGGTGAAACTTGATTATTGAAAATTGTTCAGCATGCATAATTGCACATATTTCATTATAAAACTTTCTGGATAAATCCACATCTTAAACTTGTTAGTGTGATGTTTGTCCTTAATTTGTGGCCAAATTTTTGAAAAATCAGTAATGCAAGATTTGTCAAACAATGCATCCCGTGTTTTTGTGCAAGATAATCAACACAAATGTAGCCCAACCAATGAGAAGATCACCATTTATGAAGAAACTTTTATAATGAAAAATGAGATTCCATGCATCCTGCACATTTCTCAATAATCACTTTTCTCCATCACTCCTCACCTTCATTCTCATATGTCCAAAGATGAGCTCAAAAAAGTTATCTTTACTCATCCTTCAAGAACAAAAACCACTCAAACAGTTTGAAGATGATGAGTTTTGTATAAATGCTGATAATGAAAAAGATGCTTGACACCAAGGTGAATTACTTTCATTATCCATGTTTATTCCAAACTCTTCATCTTCAACTTCATATATCACTTTATATCATGTTTATCATGAATCTTGATCACATTATAAGGTCAAACTTTGATGAAGTACCCAGATATAACCACTCTGATGCTTAGTTTTCCGCGTGGGGGATGTAAAATCAAAAAATAAGGCCACTTTGTTGAGTCAGAATTATGATTGCTCTGCATCTGCACTGCTTGAGCTCACTTTTTGGTTTTTTAGGATCGCTCAATGTCGGCTCGAACTCTCAGAAAACTCCCTTAAAAACAGCAACAAAGGTTAGTTTTTCTCGCAGGAGGTAGTACTTGCAATTTCATGCCCACTTTGATAAGGCATGAATTGGATAGCACCTCATCTTCATGTCGTGATTGGACTTTTCGAAGTTTTGGTACGAAGTTAAATATCATTATTACACATCTTAGAAGAATGTTGTTTCTCCTACACTTGCTTTCTGTGAGTTGGATGAAAGCATTTGTTGCCTATTCGTCTTGAGCCATCAAAACAACTTTTGCACAATCGTATTGAAATGAGATATGAGAACGGACATCATTGTGATGATGTCCGTCTACCATGATGTGCGGCTACCTCTCACATTAGCTTGGCATGACACCTTTCAAAACGGTCATCTCATTCAAAACGGTTAATTGAATAGATTAGACCCCATTACATTTCCCAAAGGGGTCTCTTGGAGGATTGATTCCGACATGGAAGCCCTTTGGGGAGATTCCCTGCCCATACTACGAGCCATTTCAACACCAACCGATTGCTAGTTGTTTGTTAATAGATTACATCACCTTCTTTAATTTAGATTCCCCTTCCTCTTAAAAACTTCTGTACCAATCGAGTTAATCTTGCACGCAAATCGAGATGGCACCTCGCGGACCAAATGATCCTTTGCCTCCAGCAAATGGTTTGAAGAAGGCAAGGTATAACTCAAGTCAGTCATCTCAGATGCTATCAAATTGGGACAAAATCGAGGAGGACTGGTGTAATAAAAAATGCAACAGACTTAGCCAAGCATTGATCCAAACGGAAGCTCCTACGCCGTCAACTAGCGACCTCAATAATTTGGATCTATTGGATCAAGGCAACGAATTTAACTTTGGATATCAAGATTATGTCAACAATGATGAAGATGATGAACCTCCTTCTGAACCTACTTCCGAGATTTCGGACTCCGATACCAAATCGGTCGAGTCTCAGCAGTCAATTGCGTCTACAGGAGGGGTTGTAGTCACGGCCACATTTGGTGATACAAACCAAAAGTGTCGAATACGAGAGGAGCGACAGTGGCAGGAGGTTATTGAACCTATGTTCAAAGTCTTCATGCTGTGCAAAAAAGTCACTTTGAATTGGAGTCGGGTGGATTGGAATTTGGACAGAAAACCTCCTTGTCGATGTTCCGTGGCAAAGAAACGGATTCGACACCTGGCTATGATTGATATCTTGAGTAATTTAATCACATTAATACACATCATATATGAAATGTATTCTAACTGGTGTTTGTTTCATGACAGCGCACACAGTTCAACCGGTGGAGTTTTGCTCGTGCCAACCAGACCAGGTTCGGCTAATCCTGATGGGTTATGTTGGGGGATCTCCTGTTCTACCAGAGATTGCGTTCTCATTACGGTTCCTTCGTCTCCATGATGTGATATGGAAGTTTTGCTGTGCTCGTACCCATCCATTCGCACAGGCGTTTGATGAGTTTCATCGGCCAGCACGCGAGTTCAAAGAGGACGTCACTTACAAGGTACGTTGTATACATTATTCATTTGGTATTCCTGTTCAGAAACTGACTGAACAAGTCATCTCCAGCCTACCAGATGGGGACGGACTCTTTCGTGCGCAGTTGATGCCTACAGGCGCTTGAATCAGTTGGAGAAAGACCTTCTGTTCCGCGCTATGCGTCTTTTGAAAAAAGACAAGCTGGGCGCGAATTGCCCGCGGTGTTTTGGAGGTAATGAATATTCTAAAGAGGAAACAGAACCAGACTACGTTAATTGTATTGACGGGAACTTCCAGCAAAGAAGACACAAATCCTCCAGTGTCGAGGTCAGCGAGATTCCAATTCGATATCCAAACCTCTTCCTGCATCCAAATGAGGTCAATAAGTGGGATAGTGGTGTACACTCTTCTTCAAATGATCCACCAGTGAGTTAACATTAACGTCATCATTATCATGATTTACGCTGATATGCTTGATTCCCTTTCTCAGGACCCTTGCACACAGATGCATACCGCTGCAAATGACTCACGCAGTGCCTCTACGTGGCGTGCCTGTGATGATACAGGCCTTTTGGCGATGGTGTGCCGCCACGACCACGCGTTGGCTTTTGTCAACATAGTTCAGAGTGGTGAGAAGTAAGGTCTCATCACTACTTGCTGTCGTATCACATGAAAAAGGGCTTACTACTTGACCTTGTAGGTCGTATTTCGCTCACGCTCTCATTGACTGGGTACTCAACTAGTTGGATGAGACAGAATCAAGGGTTGCCTTCCTTTATGACATCGGATGTAATATTGAGAAAGGTCTGGTCCGAGTTGAGAATCTTCACTTGTATTGAATTTCATCTATCATAGTTTGAACCACTAACACTTCATTTGAACATAGAACAACCTATTCGCAGAGGAAAGATCAAAAGGTCGGTTTAAATTTGGTACAAGCGTGTTCCACGTGTACGTACACAGTTGGAGTTGCCAATTAGATTACAACCCAAGAATAAACGACGGATGGGGCTTGTCGGATGGCGAAGGTTGTGAGCGGTGTTGGTGTAAGCTTTGCAAGCTAGTAGGTTCTCTGCGATATTCCACCAAGCAGCATCGAATAGATGCGCTGGATCTCAAAGCGGAACATGAGAATGGTATCTTGCGGACCCATTCTGGTAAGTCACTGATCATACTGTATGTCTTCACGCCTCTGACTTATCTATGGTATCAATCTTAGCTCACTCGTGCCTACAAAAGTTGGAAACAGCTGAGAAAACATTGGCCGACAAGCGCCGTATTCTCAGAGCGCTTGAACTCAAGCGCGGTTTTACAAACAACTATTTTGCAACACAGTGGTCTTGTCAAAAACGAGTCCAGGCAGAGGTCATCGGCGACACAAATACACAGCAATTGGAATCTCAAATCGAGGAGTTGGTTGAACATGAAGAAGACCTTCGAGAGGCAAAGTAAAAACTTTCACTATCTCAAGCTTGTGATTTTAATGCAAAGCGGTGATAATGAATGTGCTATATATCTACAGAGAAAAGAGGGATTACCTACGCAGGCGTCGACAAAGAACTGCCGCCGAAAATAGGACTCTTGCAAGCTTGCCCGGACACATCATCTTCCTGGAAGAGGAAGTGGAGCGAGTATTATTGGAACTTGGAAGTGACCTGTTCATAAACATGCCAGATGCCTCAGGTGAAATATTTATGTTGCATTAGTTCATTTTTAGATGCTGACTACCGATTTATATTCCAGACCCAACCCGACGTTTGCTGATACAGGTTAAAGTGGCAAAGTCAAACCTCTACGAGGCCAAGGTTGGCATCATCAAATTGTCAAAAAAATGGGCAACAGGTTTGTAAACTACGCTCAAAACTCCAAGGGGATTAGCAATATATAATTGGTGTGTCGGTTGTAACAGGTACCTCAATGCAGGATCGGATGAAGGGTATGATGAATACCAAGCAGAAGCTATTCCGAACTAAATGGAAAACATTCCACGATCTGGTGACAGAGTATAACACCTCCCATCCGGACAACACTCCGTTGCTTAATTACACTCTTGACGAAGCCAAAGCTCTGGCACTAGATCATAGATGATGCCTTTTGGAACTTTGGGCATCTCACACATCCTAACGAACCTTGGGCTACGGATGCTGACACCCAGCAGGGTATTCAGGCTTATCTAATGTACTGTCGCTCTGAAGAGGAGCTGCGAAGGATCTCACGCGAAGTAAGACAAATGCTGATATGGTCTTTAACAACGGATGCAAAAATACAAGATGTTCGGACGCTTTCCAGCTCAAGTAGGTGCTTTTTAATACACAATCTTTCTATTCTTTGCATCCTTGACCAACTAATGTCTGATAATTCATTTGGTTAGGGTGGGACCCACGGGCAGCAGTTCTGCCAATTGACTTGGTCTCCGGAAGCAGATCTGCGCGTATGACAAAGACAGCGTGGGATGATTGTACTAACGTCTTGATATCTTTATACCACGGTGTCTACCTTGAACACGCAAGACTAATATCCACATGGGACTCCCACATGTTGTCCTTATTACATCGCACCCGGGTCTATTGTGGAGCAAATGTTGCTGAGGATCAAGCCTTAGAGACGAGGTGGAAGGAAATGGTACATCGAATTATAAGATGATTTCATTTCATTTTGATTTTTTATCTTCTTTATTCTCTGGGAGGTCATTGGGTATACATATGATGAATGATAATTCATAGTGTTTGATTGATTGTTTGTGAAAATGTGAGACAGCGAGATCAAAAGCAATGTGAGGGTGGCTCAGTGTGATGGGTGATCCAGTGAGAATTGAGCATCTCAGGTAGACAGACAAGGTCAGATGAGAACCCCCCTCAAAATTGTCGGTACATACGCAAGCTTGATCCGAAGGCCATTTGTGCAGATCAGGACAGATGAGTTTCCCCTCGTTTGTACTCATGTATGCAGATCAGGACAGATGATTTTCCCCCTCATGTGTACTACTTCATCCAACCTACATACGTATTCATAAGTTATGAGTTGTCAGATGAGCACAGATGATTTTGCCCCTGATTGTGATGTGCAGTATAATGTATATTTTAATTTCAAGTAATACATTTCGAGTCTCATCTGAATTGATGTTGTTGTTCATGGCAGATGAATCTGTATGCTTTCATCAGATTCATCTGCTGCAGTTATATGTATGTGGATGGCCATGACGAGCGCCAAGTTTTGAATCTCATCTGGGTTGATTGTACTGTTGATGACAGATGAATCTGTATGCTGTAGCCAGATTGATCTGCTTCAGTCATAGCTGTGTTGATAGCCATGACTGTAGCAGATGAGTCTGGCTACAACACGCACACTGAATCTGATGTCAGATTTGGTCAGATTTGGTCAGATGAGCCTGACTTTGCCTGATCTTGAGATTTTTACACTGATACAACCATTTTAAGGCATTGGAGGTGGTGATAATCTGAGAATCCCTTTTTTGGGTGTTCAGTACATGCCTGATGACACATGAAGTGAAGATTAAACATGAAGAAATTCTGGAAGAAATGTCTTATAATTTCGAAAAATTTCTTCAGATGACTCTGACAAATCTGTCCTCATCTGCAGGCGGTTTTTCGGCTCCAAGCCGTTGATAATGCACAACGTTATCTTCGGGTATAAGCGGGGCCATCTCGGTGCTACAGGTGTGAGAATGTGCTAGTTATCCCCGTGATGGTGGTGAGATGAACTTTTAGCTTCAATGAAATGACATGAAAGCTCATGTCTGTGGTTTGGGAGATGGAGATACACAGAATTGGGATTAGCAATGATGATGGTGAATGCAGATTGATTTTCAGTGAAAGGGTTTCTGACCATTAACAAAACTTGAAAATCACACTAATGGTGGATTTTGTTGAGTTTTGTAAACAAAGTGGCTTTGGGATTAAATGTTATGATCACAGAATTCTTGTACAGCCGTTGTAAGATCTATCAGCAGATTTTTGAAAAGTTTTGTTGTCGCCAGATTTAACTTCTGAAGTCAAAAACCTCGAAATCATGACACTCTCAGACTAACTCAATTGTTTTTGTGCTAGATTGGACCAATGGCAGTAGAGTTATCAATCTCAGAAGGGTTTTTTCGAGTTTTTGACCTTTGCGTTAAATCCGGCAACAACACAACAATTGAAAAATCTACCAATAGATCTTACAACGGCTGTAAATGAAAAATAAAATTTTACTCAGTTCACAGAATGCAATAGTGGCTCTCAAAGTGGAACAATAAAATGATGTGTCTAGTAGGAGTCAAACCCACAAACCTCTTAATCCAGATGAGTGCTCTGACCATTGAGCTGTAGACGCTGTATGCCAATCATGTGGGGAGGCAGGTATGGCTCCTAGTATCAACATAGCAGACTAAGAGCATTCACAATTGTCGGGTTAAGTCGCGGGAATAGCTAATTATTCAACTCACCAATTTTGAAATTTCTACAATGGTCAAATTTTAACCAATTGTTAGTTATCTTTGCGACAAAAAATTGGTAGGCTGGGACAAAGTTATCCCAGCCTACCGGCGCATTAGCTAACTCGGTGCCCTCAAGAACACACCACCGCACTTCATCCTTCTTCCATTGCCCTCTACCCACTCACCAACTTCAAAGTTTCAGATCAATCAACCACCAACTCAACCTTGACCACACAATCAACCACACAATCAGCCACTCAATCAACCTCTCGGCCAACCTCTCAATCAACCTGGATTGTTTTTTTACCATCGTTTAATAGCCCATTAGGTTATAAACAAGTAGCAAAAAAGGATTGATTTTGTTTTATTCATCTTTCTCATAAGATTATAACTGAGTAGGAATGATGAAATAGTTCTATTTCGTTTATCTTTTCTTGGATGATAAACAAGTAGCAAGGATGGAATAATTTTATTTTATTTATTTTATTTATTTTTTTGATGGATTGTAATTGCACTCAATAGATTATACCTATGTAGGAAGGAAAATTGAAATGAACTGGATATCTTAAAGACTTGAAGGCTACATTTTTGAGGATTGAGTTGATTTGGATGTATCTTGACATCATGCTGTGATTGATAATCGATTATCATTTGATTGACTTAGCTCTTGCCTAGTGCCAGCCACTGTGGAACCAGGCTTTGAAGAGTGAGTTAAGTGTTAGCTAATACAGCTTTGACACCAACGACTGTGGGATTTGTCTTGAAATTAGTTGACCCCGGCTAAAGATTGTTAACTTTGGGTTAACTAACACCAAATTCAACACAAACAATTGCGGATGCTCTAAAACCCCTATATAAAGTTGTACCGGTACAGTTACGTGGGCACATAACAACATACACTCCAACACCCAGTTGATTTTTGGAAGTAACTTGGTGTATCAACTTGACATTTGGTGATAGCTTACAGCCAAAAAGTCAACTGGGACAAGTGGGTTTTTTGAAAACTGGGTTACTTTGAGAGCCACTATTTTCCTCACTTTCCTAGATGCAATTTCTCACCACAAATTGCTTAGGTGAACACAGCAATTGTTCCAAATTTACATGGACTCAGTCTTCCAAGTCCATAGGTAATATCTTTCTGATATATTTTTTGGAAATTTTAAAATCCAATGCAGTCCCTCCACAAGATCTCATGTGTGGAGAGCCCTAAAATTTAAAAGAATGCACAATAAAGATGGCTAGGGTGTTATGTATGATTGCACTTGATGAATTCTTGTAGCATAACACCATATGATGGACAGACCGGTTGTGGTCAAGTGTTTGAAATTCAAGTCTTGACCCATACCATTAAAAGTGCACCACCAAACAAATATACTTCTGATATAGTGATAAAGATCTCTCACAACAGATGTTTTTTCAATCCAGATGATGATATAGATGCACATAAAATTCATAGAAGTACACAATGTCTTGAAACTGACTTTGTAGCTTGAGTGAAGTGACATTCACATAGTCAAGAGCCCATTTTCAATCTGAAGTAAGTTCTAAATTATTTGGCTTTGTTGTTCACTTGTTGTGCTTTTGAAAAAATCTGAGAGGATATTAGAGTGGGACAAACTCAGGATATTCAAGTTGAAAATGTCTTACACACAAAGAGAAACTACTACGTATGATCTTGGTGCATTGATGTATTACATTGAAACGAAAGTACGACTTATGAGATTGATGGGAGTCGGTACGAGTATTGACCAACGGGAATGGGTTGAAAGGCGACCGGGTAGTGAAAGCTCACGGGGTGGAACCATAACGTCCCATCCTCTCTGGCGGAGATACTTCCATCTCACGTGCCTTCAGAGGATGGACATTAGGATGCAAGTTCTGCAAAACATCATTTCCCTAAATACCCATCACGGTGTGAGGAACTCTTTGTCCCACATTTGAAAAATTTCTTATTAAAAATTTTCCTACTTTCCGTTAGCTTTTGTCCTACTATAAGCCTTTTGCATCGTTATTAGCTCAAACAAAAATTCCTCAATTTTTTTGTCAACCTCCCACCCGCCCAAACTATGCTATAACTCAACCATGCAACCTGGTCTCTATCTCTTCACAGAACAGTCCACAGGACTACAAAAATGTGTTGTGCAATTTTTTCAACTATTGTTCTCCGTCTCTTCTTTAACTCTCTTATATTTTTCACTTTTCTCATCAAAAGGCTCATAAAAACTTGTCAAACCTTAGCTAAAAATGTTCCGCCCGCAGAACTTTCTTCGTTTCTCTAGCCTGTCAGGTCCTCGGACCAGTTTTTTCTGTTATCTTCTTCTCTTTCAGTCTTATGCACGTTTTTCTCCTTTTTGCACGCTAATAAGACAATTTGCCTCTCGGCAGTCAAGCGTAACCCAGCTGCTGATCAGCCCAGAGCCAGACCCATTCCCACTGGTGACCAAAGGCACGACGTCATCGGTGAGTTCCATTGGGACAGATGACGCGGTGTATGAGTCAAAGGAGACAGGGCCGGGACAATACCCGGCCTGACGATGCACGGGCGATACAAACTGTGAAAATTTTTCATCTTCACAAGTCTGTACGCCTCAGAACACTCATACACCTCAGTCTCCAATCTATAAATCTAAGATTTAAGCTTCTAGCAGAAATATAGAATATATTTCCTTTTTCAAAGAACCGTGTCACCCACCCTACAAAGAGTCACAGCAAAAGAAACAGAGAGAGACAAGCTAATAGGAAAGAATAGTAACAATGAAACAAAGGGCAAAATAAGGATGATGATCTCAGATATTCAGACAAAAGTGAGATAAAAACAAGGTAATAAAACAAACAAAAGAAACGAGGTAAGAAAGTTATCATGGGCCACCCACCCGCCCCCGCCCACGAAAACCTTTCTCAGACGAGCAGTCCGCGGCCTGCGGCCCCCCCACACACCAGGTCGGAGCCTTACAAAGGCAAAGACCTACACTGAGATTGCTTGAATAAGAAAGGCTAGAAAAATTATGAGAACTGGACAAGTCATAGTCTAGAGATGGAACCCTATTCAAAGATCAAAACCCTTGCATCAAAAACCAGACAAAAGCTTTGTAAAACACAATTTATTGGCCATAGAGGGTAAAAAAGAAAATAGTCAAGGCCTATGATAATGAAAGCGGGATTTTCCTATAGTGACCTCCTGAAGCTTCCTGATATGACAGTTCAAAGCCGTGCGCATTCTGCCAGATGGTAGTCTCAATGGAGTAGTTTAAACGGCCGCTCTATGATCCACATCAAGAAGAGACTACAAGAAAATGGATCAGACAAAAACAAGACTAGTCGTGAATGGGTATGGAGCGACTGAGCCCCCCGGTAGCTTTGAAAAAAAAATCAGGAATCCTCGTCATAAAGAGATTTGAGAGCGTGCTCCTCTTGTATCGGGGCTGGTGTAGGCGAAAAGACCATGATGCATGATATCTGGTAAGTCACAGTTGCGTCGATCACGAGAGACCACCATCAGACATAGGGGGAGTGAATTTTTACACATAAGGTGCAACAAGAGTATGCACAAAACTACTAACCACACCCAAAGAGATACCCAATCCGCAATTCCAGATGACGTTTTGCCATACGACCACGATCACTTGAAAATCCAAGAGTCGAGTACGACGAGGGACATCGAGAGCATTGGTGACTAAACACAGTGTTGGGTATGAGGCAAAATGATCTCAGATTATTACACATTTGTGGTGCTTGTGTGAAAGTGAACCGAACTTGCCCGTAATCATGGTGAGTGACAGGTACGCCGATACAGTCACGATGATCAAGGTTGCCTGACATAGAGCGTTAGAAGCATACCGTCGTAGGGAAGCATGTTTTTGTTTCAGTATCAGCTCATCGATTTTTTCCCAATCTTCTCGGCGGTCTTCAAACAGACTGGATTGCCATAACGAGTCAGTCACTTCGGCGTTCCACACCGACCCTCGGTGACAGAGATGTATTTGGTCAGTCAATTCTTCGAGTGTAGGGGTTTCCTGGCGAACGTTTTGGTTGATTGCAGCTGACAATAAGCGTCTACGTGAGGCGCATTCTCGAAGCGTTCTGACTTGTGACCAAAGTGCGTCCATGATCCGCCAGGTCGCTGAAGAAAAGGCGCATAATAATATTACTTGAAAAATCATCAAGCCGAAACAGATATACCGCGAATTAAGCAAAATGCCCTCGCCGAGGGCTTGAAGGGTCCCTAGTCGCCGAATCATATCGGATTGAAGAAGATTTGTAAGATTTGTCAGTTCAGAAGAGTTTTCCGATCCGGGTAAGCTGTGTAATGATGTTAAGATTTCATGTTTCCGAACACACACCGCCCAGACACGATGGATCTCATGAACGTTCTTGGCGTTGATTATCGTGAAAGGTAAGATGTAGACAAGCGGGATGATGTACATCGCAATATTACCGACATTGAAGAGTTTCGGTCCCAACGATCTGCGATAGTTATAATTTGTAGACGTGGGTTGCCGCTGGGGATCCAATTGAAAAGCTGCTGGGGGCGCCGCGTAGGAGAAGGACCAGGCTTTTGCCGCGCGAGAAAGCCAAACATTAGATTGTGATGAGGACTATCAAGACCAAAACCCTTACTTCTTGACCAACCTTGCCGAACAAATAATGCTCAATCAGTAACTGGTCATCACTAATACACTTTGACACTGTCCAAAGTGTTGTTTGTCAATTCAACAAATGCTGCAAGACTCACCAAAACAGAGCAAAAGAGGATGCGTGCAATGCTGCAGGACCATGGTATGCCACTTAAGAAAAGATGAGAAATCCATCTGCATGCATACGAGGACTGCGAGATTGACTAGAAGTGGGAAAAATGTGGAAATCGGAATTGTTACATCGTAGTCACATCAGAATTGACCTCAAAGCTGACCAGCCGTGAAAATACACCCCCAAATTGGGATGACCAAATGTCCGTTTAGATACATGTATCCGCCGCGGTCTATCCTGACAAGCCATCGAGTATCTCTATCACAGAGCCGTTTTACACCGCTTATTACGTATAATAGCCCTATCAGGGGGCACAACACGGTCGATGCCTTAAAAACTGAGCGCTGGAGAGAGGATGGGTGTGGATATATCTGCTTGCGTGCCAGTTCGTATACGACCTCCCATGCCGGAGAAGTAGCCGTTGGCTCGATACTCATCGGGATATATAGCCTTTCCCCTTGAAGTTTGAGTGCGCGTGGTTGTATTATAAATTATGATACGAATGGAAAAGAAGTCCGATGGGTTAAAATGAGTGACCAAAGGATGTGCATCTCGCAAAACTACGAACGCATCAACTTCATCAATCGTTGTGAGATATCGACGAGCTCCAGCCGTTCACATGAACTTGACTCTACTCGACTTTAAGCAAGTAGT
This sequence comes from Melampsora larici-populina 98AG31, assembly GCF_000204055.1. Classification (NCBI taxonomy): domain Eukaryota; kingdom Fungi; phylum Basidiomycota; class Pucciniomycetes; order Pucciniales; family Melampsoraceae; genus Melampsora; species Melampsora laricis-populina. Next base: position 628,820 of record NW_006768765.1, on the reverse strand, counting down.
AATGAGCAAGAGAGAGCAAGTCAGCCCGCAATCAATTGTACTGAAGTCTATCGCTACTTCATGACATCTGTCAAAGACGTCCTTCAGCTTCCATCAGGAATGGAAGGTGCCAAGACTGAGGCTCTTTAGACAGCTTTAGACTTTGAGGCCTCCGGAAGAGCTGCGGCCAAAAGCCGCTGTCTGACCCGGGCTGGGCATATCGGCGGAAACCGGTGTTCAGGTAAACTCAACAGAATCCCACCAGGTAGCACCAGGTCCCACCCAAAAATTCCACGAAGTCTCATCTTCACAAAGCCCTGAACAATCACTTACTCATAAGGCCCTCTGCGTGGTCGCGGCCGCGCGGAGAGGGCTTTGTTAAGCCAAGTCTCTCCCCGAAGCCTCACGAGGGGGAGTGAATTTGTTATGTACAATAGCACAGTGGACTCCTGCGAGACCTTGCGAGACTAACTTAAGAGCATCCGCAATCATTTGCGTTGAATTTGGCGTTAGTTAACCCGAAGTTAAATATCTTTAGCCGGGTTTAACTAATTTGACAACAAATCCCACAGTTGTTGGCGTCAAAGGTGTATTAGCCAACACTTAACCCACGCTGGGAGCCTGGTTCCACAGTGGCTAGCACTAGGCTAGAGCTAAACTCTCTTCATCTTTTGTGTCACATCCATTTTTTGATTTGTAAAATGGGCGCCTCAGAAATCATTCAACAGCAATTGAACATCATTAATCAAGAAGAAGACGAAGATTATGACGATATGATCTTGTCATTCTTTCTTCAACCACACAGAATCAACAAAACACCCCGAACACGCACAGTCATTAACCATGACCAAGTTGCTGCCAACCACAATCTACGACGTGACTACTTTCAAGACTCGCCACTGTACCCTCGTGCTTATATTGAGAGAAGGTTTAGAATGAGTCCTGAGCTTTTTAGCAGGATGGCTGCTGAGCTACAGGAGCACAATATCTATTGGATACAACGTTGGGTAAGTGCTCTATGTTTAACATTTTGAAATCAATCATGATGGTGCTGATTTAATTCAAACATGACTTACATAGGATTGCTATAAGAAACTTGGTCTTTCAACTTACCAGAAGATGACGGCTGCCCTACGACAACTAGCCTATGGAGTTTCTGCTGATGCATTCGACGAGTACCTCAAAATTGGAGAAAGTACAGCTATTCAATCTATGAAGATATTTGTAAATGACATAATAGACATATATGGAAAAGAGTACTTACGACCTCCAAACTCTGATGAACTTGAAATCATATTGAAAGAGAACAAGATGCAACAATTCCCTGGATGTAAAGGGAGCATTGATGGAATGCATTGGCTATGGAAAAATTGCCCTCAGGCATGGGCAGGTCAGTATGAAGGGAAAGAAAAATACACATCAGTGGGTCTTGAGGCAGTTGCTTCAAAGAGTCTGTGTATATGGCATGCATTTTTTGGCACACCAGGAGCGCTTAATGATATCAATGTGTTATAAAACAGCCCACTCTTTGATAATTTGGTCAACAGTCAGAGTTTTTTTACACAAATCCATTTTGATCATGAGTTAATCTCAAGTAACTTTCTTTCTTTGAATGTTAAAATGATCAGGTTCATTTCAAAGTCAGCGGACATGAGTACACTCGGGGATACTACCTGGCCAATGGGATTTATCTCTCATGGCCAGTCCTCATCAAATCAATCCATCGTCCGGGTGATGGAGCCAGCAGGCCCTTTTCAAATCTTCAGGAGGCTCTCCGAAAGGACATAGAGCGGGCTTTTGGTGTTCTTCAAGCACAATGGCACATCCTTTGTGAACCATGTCGTCTTTGGGATTTAATGGATATGACCAAAGTCATATTATGTTGTATCATAATCCACAACATGGTAGTTGAAGATAGAGGCAAAAGAGATCAAATAACCATTGATTATTGATCTCAACATGACGTTGACATACATCCAAACCAGCTTGATCCTCAACTTGGTTACACTCTTGCTTGGTACTATGAAACCATGGCTGAGCTGAAAAACCAAGATAAACACTGACAATTAGTGGAAGATCTCAAGATTTCAATGTGGATGAAAAGTGGTGGGGTCAATATTTAGTTTGAAAGGGTCAAGTTAATCTCATGTTTCTTATGAGCTATTTGAAGAAATTAGATATAATTCATCAAGAGTATAAAGAATATAAATTGATTTCTTGTTTCCTACGTGTTCATAATCTTCAAAAAAGATAAATAAAATAAAATCAATTCATGTTTCCTACCTGTTCATAATTTAAAACGTTCTTGAAGTGCTTGCCCAATTTTTCATAGAACTTGGCTCCGGATTGATCGTTTGAAAACACTGCATCTTGGCTGATGGCAAGCCACAAGATTGCCAGCTGTTTGTCTTCAGGCATCACAAAGTTGTCACCACGCTTCTTGGTGGTAGCAGGTGGTGGATTGAGTGGTTGAGGTTGAGCTGGTGGTTAATCCATCTGAAGCTCCGAATTTGGTGAGTGGGTAGAGGGCAATGGGTGATGCGGAGGTAGTGCGGTGTGTGTTGTGTTTTTGAGGGCACGGGGTTAACTACCGTGTCGGTAGGCTGGGATAACTTTGTCCCAGCCTACCAATTTTTTGTCGCAAAGCTAACTAACAATCAGTTAGAATTTGATCATTGTGGAAATTTTGAAATAGTTAAGTTAAATACCTAGCTATTCCGGCAAGTTAACCCGACAATTGCGGATGCTCTAACAGCCGCAATTTGGGTGGGATGGAAGTCAAGAGAGCTCAATGCCAAGCACAGCAAGTTTTTATTGTAATCTAGCCAATTGAGCAGCGGGTGCCACCATTTCTTATTCTGAGCTTACTGGAAATTTAAAATGTTTTCAATGGTATGGAAAGCTGAAGGGAAGGATATAAGTTGCTGATTTTAAGTAATGCACCAACCCGGCCCGGAAAAACCGGGTTGGTCTCAGGACCAGGACCGGGTCAAGCGGGTCTCAGTGCACCTTTGAGGAAGATTGGGCTGACCCAGTCCGGACCGCTGATAAGAAAACAGGCAAGTTTTTGTGAATTCATCCTCAATTTCCACCGGAAAGGATATCATCCATTCTACTATCTATGAGTGCAAGAACTTTGTCTGTAGGGGAGACTATCTCTAGATTCCTTAAATCCAACGAGCTCTGCGTTTCCAGATTCTTCCTTCAATTCTCTTACGAAGATTCTAACTTAACATGCTAGTTCTACCAATCCTTCTACTGTCTCTTCCTTGAGATCAGTAGACCTCGTGGTGTGGGGGTAGTCCTGGAGTAGGGGCAATCAGGTATGGGGATAAAATTCCCCGTCTTAGAAGCTCCTACCCCAGGGCGAGAACTGGCCTGAGAAGTAGACTTCTCAACCCCCTGATCTCACGAAGGTTACGAGACGTGAGCCTTGAGAAGTCGAACTCCCCAACCTCTACCGGAGTGGTAACTTACGCTGGTCTCTGTTACACAAACGCGTTGACTCACGTTCCAGTGTCTAAGAGGCATCGCGTTCTCCTTCTATCCACCCCGACTCCTCTTAGATGTGACTAAACAGTTCAGCGACTAGATGTCAAGGTGAGTCACTTTAACTCAATTGGATCTCATACAGTCCTATTGAGAACTTCTCACATCTATGCATGCCACCTGTAATTTGAACTTTAATTTAAAGTTTCCCGGTTCAACATAGTTCTAAGAGATCTACACACAAGTATCGACACACATAGTCACTAAATTAAATCTAAACCCGAAAGCAGACGAGGATGGTACAAGTAAACCATCTCTTTTCACGAAACAACACTCAACCCGCTTTCAATTGTCTAGGCGTAAGACCTTTAACCATTCGATTGTCTCTTTTAACTCCTTGTCGTTGAATTTCCGCAAATAGATTTGATACGCATCAGACGCCCATCGACCATTAACTTTCACTTCTTCCCTCGAGGCCCCTAGATTCCAGCGCAGGGAAGCACCTCCGATTCGAAATGAATGGCCGTACAACAGCTTATGTCTCACCGGCCTGTACATGTTCCAGAAATCACAAAGTCTATTTATCACGAACTGCTTCTTATAAACTATCATTCGACCATCCTTCTCACTAGCAAAGCCGAACACCGGATCGATTGTTCTCCTCGGTCTAAACTCATATAAGCGCTTCAGCATTCGTACAGGATCTAGTTCCGATTTTTGTCGATGTAAGTATATGATTTGTATCTCTCCCGGTTTGGCCGTCTTCGCCCCGTGGATCTTGATCTTGACATACGAATAATCTGATGCCCAGACTACATCTCCCCAAATAGGCATCCTCTTCGAAACATCGTCGGATACTAGTTCGCCCAATCTTGCGGTGCCCCAGAAGGCTACCAGAGCGATGGCGAAAATGGCTAGGTCTTTCTCATTGGTAAGACAGATATGTTCTAGTAAAACAGCTAAATCCGATATTAACACTGGCGGGCGCAATTTCTGTTCTTCTAGTAGGCGTTGCTCAACAGTTTCAGAGGCCTTTAACAACAACGCTACCGTGCTATCTTTGTCGGAAGGGTATTCCTTACGATGGAATTTGTGCCAGGCCTTTAAACCCGCGATGTACGATTTCAGGGTCGAAGGTTTGACTGATTTGTCGTCTTTCACCAGTTCCTCTTCTTTCTTCGAACCCCACACAACGAAACCCAGTAAAACTTCTGAAGAGATGGGTAGCAACATCGACCGATTGATTTTCTTGATTTCCGCGTACCAAAGTAATTTCACAACACCCGAGTTGTAATGTTTCAGAGTGCCATCCATCCAGGCTCCTCTCAGAAAGTGTTTCTGTATTTCATCCGAGTCTGACCTATCAATTCCAAAGGCGTCTTTTTTAAAGGTTCCGTACGGTTTCGTTAATTTCTTGAAGTCATCTTTCTTCCCTCTATTTTGCAATTTAGATATGGTTGGTGAACTGTGTTTCGATTTCCTTGTCATGATGACTTGTCCGGCTGGGTCGGGGTAAATTGAAAAAGGAGGTTGGCTAGGTCTGAAGGTACGTCGATCCTCACTTCTTTAAACCACAGCAGGTCCGGTGATAACTTTCCTCTCGAAAGGATATCGGCTTTGTTATCTCGCAATGTAACACGTTTCTGCTTAATGTCGCAGCCTAAATCAGTAAGTAGACGTTGGACTAACTTCCATTCGCCATTCACATCCTTGTCTTTTGACTTCCGTTTACGGATTGCTGACTCGGTAGTTGTGTTATCTGTGTGTACCCAGAACCGTCGACCCTTAACCGGCATCACCTTCATCAGTACTAAGAGACCCAGTCGTATGGCAACTGTCTCAGCCCATGCGATGCGGCGTCTTCTCTCTCTCCTACCTTCTACCTCCCATTCCGCCTTGAATTTGAAGCAAGCCCAAAATTCGCCGATCAGCACCCCGATTCTAAGGAAGTCACAAGGGGTCAGATCTGCCTCAAACCCGATTGTCTGTTCATCCAACTCACCCGAAGGATGAAGCTGCATCGCCTACCCAGCCTACTTCCTCAGCGGCTGGGTTAGGAACTATCCTGCAGGCATCAAAGTGTTCTAGACACGTCTCCCATTCCCTTAGGTCTTCCCGTACGTCCTCTGGAGTCGCACGAGTGGCCTGCAGGTTCTTCCAGGATTTCTTCCAACGATATAAAGAGTTTAGATATGCTGCCATATGAGGGACGATGTGAACTGTATGGCATAGACGCCCGACAAACTTTTCGACATGTGAGTATCTCCATTTTCCGTTCTCTTTCAACATTTCTTTAATCTGGCCTAGTTGTTCATCTAATTTCTCTTTAGGGAGTCTAACCGTGTGTTTTCTCCCGTTCCAGATAAATCCCAAGAACTTTTGTTTGTCCGCGAACTCGTGGTTCTTCTTGGGATTTGTCTTCACCCCCAAGGAGTTGCTTAGGTGAGTGATATCAGATAAAGAGGTCTTCTCTTCCGGTCGTCTTAAGATGAGGTTATCATCTACCCACCGGAAGATGACTGGCAGTCTTAATTTGCTAATCATGATCTTCTTCCAGACTTCTGCTGGAGCTCCGAACACACCACAGCTCGCGACGCCTCCAAAACCGACTGCCAAGTCCACCCATAACCGACCTCGAAAGTCCTTGATGATGAGATACTTCCGCTGGCTATGATGCACCGGGAGTTGACGGTAGGCCTTGGCCCAATCGAACACCGCTAACAGCCATTCACCCGGGTTTTCTCGAAAGAACTTGGCTACTCGCTTGAAGTCGTCCCAAGACGTCTCGTAATTCATTTTGTCGACGAATGAATTAACTGAAGGAATTTCCTCGTCGTCTTTGGGAAAGGACAAATCATTTATCAACCTGATTGAACCATCGCCGTTTGTAGCGCTTCCCATAGGATTAGAACGAAAGAAACCGAAACGATTGTACAGCTCGTCGTGTGAGTAAGGTCCGGCTATTCTTCCTTCTCTAAGTTCCTTAGCTAAAGTCTTCTCTATTTCATCTTTGACATCTAACGCTCCTGAATGGTTATTGGGTGTGTACCACCTCTTGTTACCAATTGAATGCTGAGGAATTCCTAAGCAGAAGCCTTCTTTGAAGCCTTCTAGTATATAGGGGATGTCGTCATGCAGACCTGCTTCACTCATCATCTCCTTCCATTTCTCTATTAACATGTCGCACCGAACTGGAGTTGGCCATTTAGTCACGAATTGTTCTTTGAACAGTTTCCTTTTACTGAGAGGTAGGATTGGTTTTTCTTCTATAGTGGAAGATGACTCATCTGAAGACGAGGAATTTCCATCTTCCTTTTCACTCACTTCCGGTAATAACGCGTCATTCGGCTTAGGTGAGTCTAACTGTACCCTTTCTTCTGGCCAAGACTCACACAGATCTACATTCTCTCTCAGGACTAGTCTGTCATTTTCCAAGACCCATTGGCGTGGGCCACGGGGGCTATGCGTCTATCAATCGGACACGGGGGAGAAGTCAAGGTAACACATTCAAACCGTCATTATCATTGCTAGTTGTTTCACATGACTAACCCAACAACACAGAAAGGAAAAACAACAGAATCATCTTTGTACCATCATGGGTAACAAGTGAAAAGTAGCGACAAAGGTTGTGTGCAACATCAGACGTGGGAATAGGAGCGGAATGTGATTGAATCGTGATCGAAAAAGGTGGACAGTGGATGGTATCCCAGGGGGCGTCCAACAAAGTCAGTTCTATTTCACTCTCCTGAGCTTGAAAGTGTACTCGCTCACCACTGGTTATGATCTTGGGCTTTGCCCTTCCCCTTCTGGTTTGCTGTTTGCTTGTTCGCATGCTGCTGACCATGGGTGATCCAGTCTTGACCTCCTTGGCCATAATACGCCGTATTATTCGGGTATTGGGAACTGAACTGGTGATAGTTCTGGTTGTACATCCCCCCACCCTGGACACCTTGGAAGTGATTTCCCCAAGAGTTTCTAGGGGCAAAATAGGGTTTTGGCTGGTGAAATCCTCCTCCTTTGTTTCCCCTACCACGATTCCCTCCTCGCTTTCTCTTATCTGGTCTGTCCTTTCCACCCCAGTTCCCGCTCTCATTCTCTCCTTGCTGATTATCCGGAATCTTCGACGTACTCGCCACCGGGTTAACTCTCGTAACGGGTTGACCAGTGTAAAAATCAAAACCGAACTTTGCTTGGCCCACGGCGTAGGGATTACCTTTGAACTTCAAATCACCTGCCGTTTCTGCATCCCACTTGGCTCTAGTGGCTGCCTCCATCTGAACTCCATCCGGTAAAACGACCTTCTCTACCCTCTTCCCCTTTTTCCCATTTTTCCTCCTCTTATACATGATCTTAGATCTCTTCCTGAAGATCAAGGCTCGAATGATTAAGTGATACCTAAGTGCGACCATCCAACACTTATGTTGGACCATGAGTTGACTAACCACCTCCTTGTGTTTTGCGATATACTTGGCATAGGCTTCGTGACCGTAAAGTTCGTCCGCGTATCTGGCCTCTAGGTCACATGCCATGATGAAATCGCCGTAGGTCATTTGTTGTTCAAGGTCACGCTCTGAAGTCGACAAGTTGAAACTTTTCTTTCCTTTCTTTGAAATATCATCCACATTAGAGTGGTAATCGTCTACAGTCAACTCCCTCTAACTTGATATCCCTGTAAGTGCATAATTCTCTATGTGCATAGGATTTTTTGCCGCCAAAAAGGGGTTTGCCAGCCAAAATGAGGTCTATAAGTGCATATTCCTTTAAGTGCATGAGAAAACCACCCGCCAAACTGTATGTAATTAGAGGGAGTTGACTGTATGTAGGAGCGTTTGAACACGGATAGAGGTACATATCGTTTCAGCTTCTTGAAACATTTATCCCAACGTTCTGGGAGGTCTGGTAGATCCAAACCTGCAATGGCATTAAGTTCGAATTTAACATTGGCTTTCTGCATAAAGATGTTTTCCTCATTCGAATCCGACGAAGAGTCTGAAGAGCTGGACGAATCCGAGTCGGACGAGGAAGAGTCTGAAGAGTCTGATTCAGACGAAGATGAAGAAGAGGAGCTGTTGGAGTCTGATGACGACGAGCTACTCGAGCTAGAAGAGGAGGATGTTTTCCTCTTTCTTTTGCTCTTAGGTCTTTTGTGAGCTTTCTTCCTCTTTCCCGATTTCTTCTTTCCTTCTTTCTTCTTTCCCGTTTCCATGACTTTCTTCTTCGCCTCTTTCTTGTGTTCTTTCTCTAAGTTCTTCACTTCCATCTTTAACGTGTTATGTTCCTCCTCCTTAACCATTTCTCTTCTCAAGGTCTGGATTAAGTCCATGTCTACTCCGTCAATGGCCTCCGCTAGGCGTTCAATGAGGGGACGGGTATCGACCAAAATGGACGCCTTCCGTTTCTCAGCCTGGATGGTCTTCGGTTCTGGCGGTAAGGTGGTCTGTGTTTCTTGGGTCAGAGGATAACCTAACTGCTCTGCCGTGCCTACTACCAAATGCATAAGAACCCCATGTTAACCATCAGTCTTGAAACTCTTTCTGTTTGGATTAGGTATAAGGTTAAGGAGGTCTTAATGACAAGAGTGTGAAGCTACGACAACCATAATTGGAGCTTCCTCTATTATAGATCCCCATAAATTCTGGTGGAACTAGCGATGGCCAACCCACTGCTACAACCTACTGGATTAGGGAGCGTTGTTAATACAGGGATTTCCGGCAGTGCGTGGTTATATCTCCTTTAATTGAGGGATGTCGGTCTAGGAGTTTCCTGACTTCTACTTGATCTCTAGGACGTGGGAGCTGATTATGCTGCTACCAACATTTAGTCTTGGGAAAGATACCTAGTTTCTTTGCAAACTGATCATAATGGATAATGGGAGCCACGGTGGGCTACTACCTAGGTGTTTACAGGAGCTATCTTGGGAAGCTACAACTTTCTTTTTCCATGACATTAAGACCGGAAGTGGGGGAGGGGTTTCTGTGAACTAGAAAGACTTACTATGATCATGTTCGATCAAACCTTCAAAGAGTAATTTCTTCTTCTTCGAGGCGTGTTCATCTTCGAGTAAGTCTGTCACTTCCACACTCTTTCCTCTTTTCTTTTTCTTTCCTTTTGATTTCTTCTTCTTCTCTAAGCTTTTCCCACCTGTCTTTCCACCTTCCATTTCCGATGATGATGACGATGAGTCGACCTCTTCTTCATCACTAAGACTAATCACTAACTTTCCATCTCCTCCCGTCTCTCCGCCGATGTTCGCTCTTTCATCTGACACACTCTTTCTCTCCAGGTTGGTTCCCAACGTAGAAGGCGTATCTTGGTCTCCCAATGGGGGGCCTCCTTGGTCCAACAGCGATGTCGTAGCTACCGATATCGAAGGCGGGATGTTTGCGTTCGGATCTCTGGAACCTGCCCTTCTTTCTCTTTCTTCCGCTTGCTCTTTCAATCTTAAGGCGTGGGCCTTCTTCTTCTCTTCTTCGATCTTTGAGGCTTCTAACATTTTCTTAGATTGAATTGAATTTGTAGACTTATTCCTCTTAAGTGTTCTCCACATCCACAATTGTTAAAGCTATTAGAAGAATGGATTTGCTATAATCTGAAATCTGAGATCTAAATATCTGACAGCTGAGATCTAAGTTTGTGTGGAGTTTCCTTTGAAAAATTCGAGAAGAGCGAAGAAAGAGATCTTGCACGAGTGACAAGGTTCAGTAGTGAGAGGAGAATTCGTCATGGAGGGGCGGAAGGAAATTTTTCCTTCTCACCTTCCAAATTCGTGGGTGGTGGGAGTGACATCCCATCACCTTCTGTGATATCCCCACTACGCCTGTCACCCTTCTCATTCCTGCGAATGGAATTCTTTGTACCGTCACAGGCTAGGAACAAGCTCAATTTCTTCAAATGTTCAGACTTTTATACATTATTTTTGCCATCCAAGGCTCTTATAAATGCATCTGAAGCGCAATTTAGGATTTGAGCCTATACCACATCAATTTCATGGGTCATTTGTTTTTTTTGAAGCCATCATCAAGTTTGGGCTACCGGACCCGGCTGACCTGGTTTGAAGCTGAGCTGGTCCCAGGCCAGCTGAGAATTTCCAGGTCAGGTCCGGGTCGATGCATTAATTTGAAGTAAACAACTTCAGAAGCAATAGCCAAACTTAACTAAGTCCCAACCTGGACCTAACCACCAACTCCAGGGAGGGACCTATACCCTAACTTAACTAAGTCCCTCTTGGACAAGCGAGTAGTTGAGAGAGGGACTTATGGCTTAGCCTTTTACATGAAATTTGGTGTGTGAGCCAATTTGCCTTGGCTGGGGACTATTTCAACCCTGAATAGCTCCATCCCTTGCAAATAAATATCCTCTGGACCTAAGAGAGACCTTGTGCGCCTGCTCAACCTACACATATTGGGTCTTTTAAATTTATTTCTTGGGTTTCAGAAAGTGCTAGACACCAGAATTGAAAAATTGAGTTGTGTGTAACAATCCAGCTTGCCTGGTGTGAGGTTTTGACACATTGAACAGCTTTCTCAGGTATTATGGTGTTTTTTCCAAACTCTACCCTCTCATGACTCTGCAATAAATGGGCAAGATAAGGAGTGAGATACATTCAGGTGTGTAGAATCAGCAGGCGCACAAGGCCTTTCTTGGGCCCAAGAGCTATTCAGGGTTGAAAAAGTCCCCAGCCAAAAAAAATTGGCTCACACACCAAATTTCATGTATAAGCCATAAGTCCCTCTCTTGACTACTCGCTTGTCCAAGAGGGACTTAGTTAAGTTAGCTTATACCCAATGTGCAGATTTTGGCGTGAGTTCTGTTGGGGGATTTCCACAAAATCTGTGATCTCCTCTGCTTGCATAAATCACAAGCCAAAGACCTTAATGTGTATAATGAAAAATAAGTGCAGGCACCCTATCTATATAGTGCTGCTCCTGGATTTGTTCAATCTAAATCCCTTCAAAAGTTATCTGTTGCTGGTTAAGTCCAGGTTGGGACTTCATTAAGTTTGAGCAATAGCACTCTATATACACTGCCAGCATTAAATAGGTTCCCTGGTTGGAACATGACCTAGGCTGGGAATATCATTGAGAGAAGAATGGAGAATCAAATCATCTTGCACTGCACATCTGAGCCATAAAGCATACACTACATATGTGCAAACATCTGAGTAAATCCTTAGCTATCAGCTACATACAGGTCCGCTCAGTTATCTGCTCATCTAGATAAGAAAATCATGTGTAATACATGCTGTAACTTTGTTCAGATTGAGACGCACATTTCAAAATATTGACTACATATATCACAATGGCTACTCAGGAAATATTCATGGAACTGTGTAACAGTAGCAGAATGGGAATCTGATCACTAGGACCTGTATTCCCATCTGGGAACCTCTTTAATGCTGGCAGTGATACCTTGCAGTACTCAAAGCTACACATGTACATATATGTAGTTGTCATATACATATACTTTTATTGGTGGAGGAAAAATATACTTTTGGACTTGTTTTCCCCGCCAAGAAAAGTATGTACCAAAAATATGTACATTTATTTACATACTTGCTTTGAGTACTGCAAATATATATTAACATATGGATCTTTGAGATATGGTATCAGTACATCAACAGAATTGGATGAGCTTGGGAACCTTCCAGAAGTAAAAAACCAACTTGGGCTCAATAGGGTTCATATGTTACACCATGTCAGTATCCTTGTAGCACATTGAGGTACACACATGGAGAGTTTGGAGACAAATTTGAAAGCATTTTGGTTGGATTTAGACTGAGATTGTTGTTGAGCCCCTTTTGAGAATAAAATATGATCTTCCGGATCCTTTGTCAGCAGCTGGGGTTGACTGATTTTCAACATTTCAATTGACAAAGGGAAGAGATACCTGTTGTGGAGACATCTTTGAAGGGTCTTTTGAGTGTCTATCAAAATTCCTTTGTGTGTCAACATTGATGTGCTACAAGGATACAGACATGGTGTCATCCACTTGATTGGACTCATGTCAAAGGTTTACTGATCAAACAATTCCTTTGAAGCTCCTGCTTTTGAGAACAATGGAGGTCAATCCTTCATCATGCGCTCATTCACACATTCAAAATACTTGTGATTTTGTCAAGATTTCATTGTATTCAACAAAAAACAGGTGTAGCAGGTTTGTGATTTTTCAAAACCAATTTACTTTAAATCAATCAGTTTGAGTTTAAAAGAATAAGTTTGGAATTTAAATGAATTAGTTTGAATTTGAATGAATATTATTTGAATTTGAATGAATCACTCTTTAGTTTAAATTAATAAGTTTTGAATTTAAAAGAAAAGAGGCAACCAGTGGAAGCCATTTGAGGGAAGAGAGTAACACATTGTTATTTTGAAGAAATTGAAAAAGGGATTGACTAGATGAGTGAAAGGGATAAATGTATTGAGTTTGAGGTTAGGGTGCTGGTGAGCTGATTTTGTGCATGATTGGAGAGAAAACAATAGAAAAAAACACAGGAAAATAGACAGACAAGTCCAAAAGAAACTCACTGTGATGGGTTGAGGACCAAGGGCAATAGAGAGTCACACCTTGTTGCAGTTGAATATGTCAAACAATATGACTTCTTTTGTTTTCAAGAATGCACAAAATTTTTGCACATATGTGCAAAAGTCTGTGTGTGCCTTTTGACACAATTGGCATTAGGGGGTTTCAATTTTAGTTTTTCTTACATGTTTTTTAACAATTCAGACAAGTTGTCCAAAAGGAGTCTGTGTAAAACAGGTGTTTCTTTGATTTGGGACACCTAAAATGTGTTCTGATTTAAAAAATCTACACATATTTTACAACAATGGGCAAGTTGTTGTAGCATTTAATGACATGAAAACAGCCAACTTGAAACCCCCTATTACCAAATGATGTTTTTGTGCTGCATATGCATCCAAAATCACTGTGTCTCTTTGGTGGTGTGCACTCAGTTGCACCACACACAGGCACCAAAGTGGGTGTACAGTGTACATACAATTTTCTGGATATTTATCCATCATACAATCATCATCATCATCATCATCATATGGGTTTTTCAGCCCCTCGTGTGCGGAGCGCAGGCTGCGCTATATTTATCCGCGTATATAGCGGATGCATCAACCGCTCCGCAACCGCTATATGCAGCGGAGCAATTCCGGTATTGACTGGGACATTGAAAGTCAGTTGACCCCAGTTGATGACAAAGGATCCCGCAAATCCTATGAATAAACCACTATTCACAAAGGGTGCTCAACAACAATCTCAGTCTCAATCCGACCAAAAGACTTTGAGATTTGTTTCAAAACTCTCCGTGTGTGCACGTTGCCATGCTGCACACATATTGACACGGTGTAGCATTGTTTGGCGTAAGTCCATTTTCATAAAAAAAATGAACAGGAATTGAATTGTCCATGGAAGAGAGGAAGTATGACAAATTTGAGGAACAGAAACAAATGGAGAGATATTGTGATCTTTAGTTTGACAAAGAAAAGAGTGAGGCAAATCAGAAAAAGCCTCAGGCTCTAGATTCCAGTATCTTTTCTGCCGCAATCTCAGCAATAGCATATATTGATAGTTGAGGATGAGTAGCTATGTGAACCGGGAAGATACTTTGTGCAAGCAAAATAAATAAATATCAATTTTGGTCAGTTGGAATTCAACTCCATCATGAAGCCCCTACTGAGAACTGTAATTTACCTTGCATCGATCACTCTCAAATTATGAGTGCCATATACTCTTAAATCGGGGTCCACCACACCGCCCAGCTCTCGCGGTAGCATTGCTGCTGTACCCACAGGGTGATCTAAATAAAAAGAGCGACTTTAATCACTCTTCAGAATCACATTAATAGCAATAGAGACTTACAAAATGTGTCTATGTTTTTGGCTGCAAATCGCCTCCAATCTTCATCAGTATGAACCGTGTTTCCCGGAGATATCTCTCCCAATATCACATCATCCCACTCTTTGCCTTGCATGATCTTCCTGGAATGCTTGCATGCCTTTGCAAAGAGCCACAAACCAAACGGGTGATTGAGAAATCCTTCATGTAGCGACCAAGTAGAAGGACAAGTCAACTTTCATCCTACCACTCTCATCACCGGTGAATTCAGCTTACCGGTGTCAATCAGAGGTGGCTCTGTTGGATCACGGCTACTGATGTGTGATGATCCACGTGAGAATGGATATTGTAAAGATGACGCAATAGCGATGCTGGAAATAAAAAAGTTGAGGTGGACTTTAGCTCTTCTTTTTTTCATGATCGGAAAAACTCATCATTCAAAAGACCTACTATGAGACGTTCTGAGATGCGGAAAAGGCCGATGTGCCCTATTTTTCGGTCCAATAGTCAATTTTAGCATAAATCACGTAAGCAAGTCAACTCACCTCGAGTTGGGCTGAGCCTTGATTGATCACGAGAAATTCAAATGGCGTGCCACTTAAGACCTGCTCCTTGATAGCTTCAAAAATCTGCGGAGGCAAGGAAGTGGAGTTATGCTCAAGATATTGAAGACCTTCTGAAATTTCTTCTTCTGTCAAAACAACACGCAAAGGCTCAAAGTCCAAGAGCGAGACGACCTGGGTTAATATCCCTTCACGACGAGTGTTATAGAGATCCAATTGTTCGGCTGCGTAGGTAGCATTGCGGGCAAGTTTATCTGAGGAAAAGAAACCGGGTTTGAGTTGGTGGACGTTTAGGTTCATTGGGTGATCGATTAAGTTTGCTCCTACACCCGGAAGGTTGAGGAGGACTGGAATGTTGAACTTTTTCAGCACGGATGAATCACCCATCCCACTGCGCTCTAGAATGGCAGGAGAGCCAATCGAACCCGCACTCAGTATGACCTCTTTACGAGCAAAAGTTGTTCTAATCAAGCCTTCAGAGATATATTCCACGCCTCCGACAGTTACCTCCTCTGTCTTTGAACTTGAGACCAAGAGACGATCAACTTCAGATTTCACTCGAACCACCAGGTTCGGCCGCGAAGCAATTGGAAAATCTATGATTGTGTTCACCAATGAGGCTTCTATGCAGAGATCGAGTTAGATGGAAGTGGGACTCACAATAAGCACTAGCACTTGTTACCCGTTCCAAATTGTCGTCAATGGTCAAAGGTACATAAGCAGGCCCTTTTACATCTCCTTTGAAATTGTCCGTGAAAGTTCTCACATGACCAAGCTTCTTGATTGCAGGGAAATATTTTGCTACAATTGGAGGAAGAAACTTTGAAAAAGAAGTCTTGACAGGACCATTTTTGCCGTGGTACTCGGTTGAAAATGAAAAATTCGCAGATGGAGGAGGGATGAGAAGGTTTTCGGACTTTTTTGCAGCACGATCAAATTCATCCCATCCCCTTTTGAACCGATAAATTAAGTCGGTGTATATCTTTTAGTTTGAGATGTAGATCTTACGGACTGATGACGAGAAATATCCTACCATCCTGGATTTCCTAATTTCTCAAATGTATTGTAGTCGTGGCGAGATGCTTTGGTAGTTAGCATAAAGTTGATTGCAGAGGAACCACCCAAGACCTTTATCAAAGGCAAGCGCAAGTTTCACGTAAGCGAGCTTGTTTCGCGCAATTCACTGACTGTGTGTCAACTCACCTTACCACGAGGGTATATGATAGAACGATTTTCAGCTTGCTTCAGAGCAATCGTCGAATAATTCCAGTCTACTTGAGTCCTGAAAGTGCTACCTCCAGGGTCGGAATATATATTGAGTTTCAAAGTAAGTCTTTTTGAGCGGACAAAGTGTACCCGCAAGACCAGGGATAGAGATCCCAATGTTCCCCATGCCGCGATCACCAGCCTATTTGATCAATATTTTTTCAGAAGCTGAAAGGCAAATGACTCTTCATAAATACAGTTATCACAGAGATCTAACCTCAAGGACCAAGACCGTGATGTTTGGATTCTCTGAAAGTCGTGAAGCAACCGCTAGTCCTGGGATTGAAGAATTTTGTCAGTCTTGTTATTATCTTTGATATATGGTACACAAATATCGTTCTGGCAATTTCCAGAAGGTTTTTTCCAGAACTCCAGAACCCTTCGGGAAGCGTTCTGGCGTTCTGGAAAAAACACAAATACACACATAAACTTTCTGCTGCAGCCGTTCATTCCCCACATGCATCACCTAACAAACATGGATCAAGTGATCAGCAACGACTACCTCAAGCCAACCCAAGAAGATCAAGTTATCACGCCGTTCACTTTACAAATTCACCCATCTGCGCTTCAGGCCTTTTAATCGACCTTCAATTTGAACTTCAGATCACCAAACTTCTATACGGAACCCATTCCAGGTATCGAGAAATTTTTATTGGCTTGAGATGGGTCATTCACCGTGAATCAATTAATACTCAGAGGCAAAGCTTTCACTGCAATCCAATCGATACATAGAGGCCGTTTTATTCTTATGATTTTCATCCACTTTCTCCCGGTTTTCAAGCACAAAAATCGATTGATACAGGTATCATCATATTGAGATTCTTTCTTAAGTCTCAATTTGTACTCTTTGTACTTGTTAGTTAGAAAGCTATATAGAAGGAAACTAGAAAGAAAACACAAAAGCTTGAAAACTAGTGAAACAGCGACACTAAGATGAAAGATAAAATGATTATTGTTCCCAAGCCCATTTCAAACACTTTGAGTCGCAATAGATTGAGTGAAAAAAGCATCTTGCCGCGTAGTATCTTGCCCGGATTCATGAACATCAGTCGTTTGTGCGATGGGTTTGGTGCAAAGAGGCCTTAAATGTCCTGTCGATTGAAACAGGCGTTCAGAGTTCTTCAATCGCTTTGAACTTTCAACTCGGCAGGCCAATCTTCCCCATCTGCCTTTGAGAAAGTATGTAATATTATACATACATGAATCTTTCAAGTTGAGGTTGGGTTTTTTTGAGCCATAATCGAGAAGTGAGAATGGAAGTGCTGAGATGGGAGAGGGATGAGATTTGGTGTCCTAGGGGATGAGGGGAGTGCCAGCGGAGTAGGTGGTGGTTTGGTTCATGGTGTAGTCGGGCTTCTGGAATTCTGGAGTGTGGGGCATTCAAAGTTGCAGAACACCAGAACGCCAGAACACACCAAACAAAAAAACTTCTGGCGTTCTGGAAAAAGCGTTCTGGAAATTTCCAGAACAATATTTGTGTACCACAAATGACCATGAGCTTACGTTCGGAAGGTGTCATTGACTCTGATACAATCACCTCATCAACTAATACAATAGTTGCTCAACAAAAGGCTTAAACCATCATCACAGGAACTCTTGCTTCAAGTCAGTATCACTCATTGTCGTATTCAATGCTTCATGATGGAGACTGAAAAAGTTTTGAAATACATTCAATTTGATTAGCATTTGTAGGATCAACTTATGGATCCATTCATTATGTTTGTCATAACCTTTCACCTACCTTTCCAGAAATTTCGAAATATCTCTTGTTCTAACATTCTTCAGTAGGTCTTCATTTCAGCTACACCGTTTTTAGGATACAAACCAGGTTGATGAATTGTGACCTTGGACAACTGTCCTTTTTTTTGTCACAAAGGGTTTGGCGCTAATTTATGTTTTTGCTGAAAAACAGGGCCTTTTGAAAATGTGTTGTAGAGCAATTCTTGACCAAACAACTCCAACAACTCAAACCCACAACCCTCATCTGATTGGCGTATTACCTACCATTATCACTGCTACTATGTTTGGTGGTTCCATCAATGGTTTTGCCTGCCAGATCTCAGTTGATTTGCTGACGTGTTTTCTTGCTTCTCGCAACATACTAAAATAGATACTGGGGTGATTTTCTCACCGGAAATGTTTATGTATCAAGGTGGTCATCGCACGATCCTTTGAATCTCAATCACTACCTCATTGGTCTGTAGCTCGATCAAATAAACCTGAATGAAATCGACTTACTTTGAATCGGACTCTTGTCATCACTATTAGGGATCTATTGATCAAAAGCATAACCTTCAAAAAATCCATTGTTGCCTTTACATAGCTAACCCGACCAAATCGATCAAGGACAAGATGATTCAACAGGTAAAGCCAAGTCATCATCATGATCCGTAGATTGAGCTCATCTTATTAACTTTGACTGCAACATCATCTGATAAACTTGAATGAAGAAGATCAATTGAAGGTTTTTCAATCATCTCATCTTGAATCTGTTCGTTTCATCAATGATCAACTCTTGGTTTTATTTTCAAATCTTCATTCTTCAATCGAATCAGCTATAAACTCATTGGGAACTTCACCATCTGATCATATCTTACCACCACATCCGATTCAAAGTAAATTAAGATTAGTGAGATCAAGATGAAAAAAATGATTAGAAGCACAATCGACTTATTATAAGCCATTTAAATCAAATTATAGAACTCGTTATGATTTAGAACCGCCAAAATGAGTCAAAGAAGGGTTTACAATTGTAGCAAATGATGGGGTATTATTAGTAGATTAATTTGATGGATTGATGAATGGTTTGAAACCTTTTAGAATGATGGATCCAGATGAATTGATTAGAAGAACGATTCAAATTTCTAGAATGCCAATTTTTTTGCTTTGAATGTAATCACACTCTACTCTATCTCTCATTATGATCTTATTCTGGAAATCTACAAACTGATTTGCTTCTTTTCTTTTTGTTTTTAGCTCGCAGCTCATCATGCAGAGTTTGATGGTCAAAACTATAGAGGTGATAGTCAACATTGTATTCATCATCATTATGGTCTAGGTATAGAAAGAGTAGAAGGTTTAGAATGAATGGTAGATCATCATATCAGTGGTAAGTCATTCCCTCTATTTCTTTAAATTTAAAAATCACACACTAATCTTTTCCCGAGTTATTTTCTATGATCTCAGAAACCCTTTCATAAGAAATTTGGTCCAGATAGAACCTTTGTAATAGTGTCATGGCAAGATCAATCCAACATATCACAAGATTTTGTTTTATTATCATCAAGTGAATTGGTAGAAGTCACATAACATGAACAATCAGAAACCAAACTTGACAAATTTATTACCTACACTTAGGTTTATTGGATCAGGTTCATGATGGAACTTTATACAACATCATGTCCACCAGAATCAAGTTATCAAGTTTGAAAGTATAATTTACATAAAAGAAAAAAATAAATCCGGAAATCAAGTACATAATCTCAATGAATTAGAAAAACCTTTGATTGGATTTCATGGACATTTTCAAACTGGACAAATCAAAAGAAGGCCAAGTCAATATGACTTGCATCTGAATAGCAATGAAGATACATCTCAATTTGTTTCAAACAATAATGGTAACAATGAAGATGATCAGATCCAATCAGATCCTACCGTTTCTTGTGTTCACATTGATGGATCAAAACAATTTGAATTTGTAGAGATTGGGTATAAATGTCTTATGTATTCTCATCTTTGTTTAAATTCAAGGTGCATTATTTATTGTTAGTTTTTTTCAAATCATCTTTCTTGAAAACTAATTTTTACACTTCTTAACACTCATAAATTTACAAATTGATCCAAATTCAAATATCAATCTGAAAATCAATCCATCTCTCAACACAATCCTGGCTGGGTATTAATATAACCAAATTAGCTCAATATCAACTTAATACAAACTTTATAGACAGTAAAACTTCACTCTCAAGAACATTATTGTACTTATTCTTCTAGCTTAAATTAGATTATTTTCTTACAAAATAGAATACAGCTGGCATTATTCAACTTTCAATCTTTATCACTTGTGATTTACCTTATCATCTGTACATGTACTTGCTTATGATCAACAGCTCCAAGTTTAATTGATACAAATAAACATGAAAAAGTGTATGGATTTCACTATTTCGAGCCCTCGGTGCAGTATCCGCAGCCCCATCTCGGACCGGACACCGGGCTACACTCGTCTGGCAGCCCTTTATTTAAAAACATAGGGGCTGCATATCGAAGAAGGGGCTACATTTTGGTTTCAACTTTCCATGTTTTCTCAGCTAGCTGCCTGTCTGAAAGTCACAAGACCACCGAACTAAGTGCGGCATAAATAGGTTGAATTATACATAAACGCATAGGGGCATACAGCATAGCTAGCAAAATAACATAACATAGAGAACGGTGAGAGGTTCATAGATACAACAACAAACAACACAGAGTTAAGAGCATACAACCACCAAGCAAGGTTAAAAAGAAAAGAAACGCAGAAAAACTACGGACTTCTCTCTTATCGATTAGCCCAAAGGTCGAATTGAGCTTGACAACTACAAATCCATTCAGGGATTTTGGTCAAAGTGATGCTTGCTGATTGGGCCTGACCGTATATATCTGGAAATGGAACCAAACCACCGCCGGTGTCCAAAGAAACAAAATGTTCATCATTTACAAAAGCAAGAATGATAGGATCATTCTTGTTAGGTGGTGTGCGGTAAGGGAAAAATGTATAACAGTTCGTTTCGACCGGATTGAAAAGAATCACCGGGCATTCATAGGCACTGGCAATGACGTAGCCTGAATAAGGCATGCGCATCCAGTATTGTTTAGTACATTCCAACCCCTGGGGTTCAAATCGCATGAGCAGGTCGTCGACTATTTCGGTGGCATAAGGTGCCTTACTGCGAGTCTTCATACCGCTAGCCTTCATTCCAAAGGCAGTCGATATCAGCTGTTCATGGACTTCTTGATGCTTGAACAGCTCTTCGTGTAAGTGGTGACGAACCCAAGCGTAAGATTCCTCATCGTAACATTGGAGGGCTTTAGCAATGGCGAAATATCCACAGTTACCGTACGCTGGTGGATCAAATACAGACTTGATGTAAGGAACAGTGATAGGCGGCAGTTGTGCTATAAATTTTTGTTCCGCAGCTTTGACCACATCAGACAATTTCGATTTCGTGACGGAAGCCGAAGCAGTTTGAAGAGTACCTTGCAAAGGTGCGGGTTTCTTGATTGACGCCAAAGTCGTTTTCTTGATGGAAGATGAGGCACTCTTCAAAGGTTTAGAGGTGATTTGAGACAAAGAAATATCGGCCGAGGTGATCGATTTCTCGGCCGAGGTGATTGATTTCTGGTGAGGCTTCTTTTGAATTTTGCGCTTTTGACCTTGGAACTCATTCTGATCAATTAAATCATCTCTCATTGGAAATACTACAACACCGAAAGCACGACTGGCTTCCAAAGTCACCTTAACCTGAGGATCCTTCCGATCTAACTCCATATCTTCAGCTATTAGACAAGTAGCAAGTTCGGGAATAAGAACTTTTTGGAGAAAATTCTCGGGACTGAGAGGGGCTGATCTTTGCGCATCCAGGTGATTAAGGGATTTATGGTCTTTTATAAATATATTCTCCAATGTCCTTACGATGATCTCATAACCTTGATATCCGTAACTGAAAGGACCAATAAAATACCAAGGTTAGTGATCAAGATCAAGAAAAGTGATGACAAAGATATCAAGAAAGTGGATGGATGAGTGAGGAACTCACTATCCAGGTTGCTCCACCTCAAAGTTGCCTAGCTGACCTGGCACATTGCAAATTTGTTTCGATTTGAGCTTGGCTTCTTTGAAGTAGACAGAGGTTTCACTCTTGTTGACGATATTGTTCAAAAGATCTGTAAACTTCTTGATGCGGCTGTGTGGATAGATTTAGTAAGACCGTTTATTTTTCAGTAAGGTTCAGTATCAGTAATGAATCAAGCGCACATACATGTCTAAGCCATCGAAATCGATGACCGTAGGCCAACCTTTGCTGATACCCAGCGGAATCACCTCACGTTCGGCGTGATGTAAGTGACAAAAATCAGCCGTCTGTGTGAACTTTTTGAATCGAAAAATGCAGAACAAGTCAGGAACATCCATGATAGTGGAACGATAAGTTGTTATGTACTTACGGGCAAGGTCATCGCTCCGGCGCGGCCAATGCCCTTGCGGATGTTTGGCAAGGCCAAAAGAGTAGCCTTCAATTCAATCAGCTTAGTTGAGGGTGCCGAAGGGAGTAGATTGTCGCAGAAAGGACAAAGATCTTGATCTTGTTCTGATTGGCTACATTGATCATATGAATCATCTGATTCATAATGAATGAGTTCGTAATCTGAGTGTGAGTGCATGGATGCTGAGTCGTCTGATGCTGAGTTGTCTTCATCTTCAAGATCATTAGGTTGGTGGTCGGTGACAGCGGACGGACCAGCAACAGCAGATCCTGACATCGGATTGGAGCTAGTTGATTCTACTCTAGTCGCATTTGCAGGACGGAGGGGACAGGTAGTGATATTGTGGCCGGAAGTAAAGCACAAGCTACATTTACTAACGCGAGGTCGTTTAGCAGCCTCGGCTATTTCAATATCTGGTTTCCATCTTCCTTCAGGAGAAACTGGGCGTTTACCTTTCCCCATGTTGGCACGAGGTCGTCCTCGTGTATCTAGTTTAACCACGGCGTTCAGAATTGTGACAAGAGAATACTGTCCTGATTCAAGCAATCCGATTTCGCCATATAGCTTTCGGAGTGTGTGTTCTGGTAGTTCAAGTAACTGATCAAACCTTGCACGTGCTGCCACTAGGAGGCCTTCGTGTGATTCGGGAGCCACTTCCATGATCAATTTCCACTGGTTGTGTACCTCGTCAGGGGAGAGGTAGTCATGAAGATCACGTGCTGTAGCTATTTCGTGTGAACACGGTAGTCCCCAAGCACCGCGAAACGTGTGAGTGCAAGGTTTCTGGAGTGAGTCGGGTAACAAAAGATACTGCTCCTTCATCTTCTTGAGGGCAAAGTGAGATACAACTCCGTTGAGGTCCTTAAAGAATACGGGAAGGTCTTGAAGTCTCTTTGTCTTCTCAATACCCACTGATATCGTTATCTCGCTGGTTTGATGTTCCTCGAAACGCTTGAAGGAGTTGAAGCAAGTGATAAAGTCGTTATTTCGTCCTTCTAGGAATCGTTTGGCTTGGAAATGACTGCCTTCAACTCGTGAGGTAGAAGAGTTACCAAAGTGAAGGGTCTTTGAAGTGTGTAAAGTGACGAATTTCTCAGTTCTTCGAAGCCATGTACTGTCCAGGTAACCAAATATGTCATGAGATCTTGCCACCTTGGTTACCGCTTCAAGATTTGAATCATAGTCTTCTTGAGTGGTGGAGGCGACAAAGATGTTCCACAGTTTCATGAACTCGGTCCACTCAGTGTCCGAAAATTTACTCTTGCAATTTTTGGCTATGTTGAGATTGATATGCCAGACACAAAGTATGTGTACTGACTCGGGGAAAACAGTTGAGATGGCGTTGAACAGTGCTGGCTCGGCATCAGTTGCAAAGGTTTGAGGCAAATTGAGTGTTTTTTGGTCATTTTCGTCTTGAAATACAACTTCTTTTAGCTGTGATAAGGCCCATTCATATTGAGACTTGACTTCACTGTTCATGAAACACATAGCCACAGTGAAAGACCGATTAGTGTTGGTTGTGCCAACGATATGTAAAAGGGGTAAGTTAAATCGATTTGTTTTGTAAGTGCAATCCAGGGTGAGAACGGTGGGGAATCGACGAGCTAGCTGGATACCTGAAGGACTAGCAAAAAACAGATTGAGAAGGGTACCATCGGCGGAAGTGAGAGTCCGATGTGCCCATTTACTAGCAGTGATCAAGTCAAACAATCCTTGAATGGCAGTTCGGCCGTTCAGCCAATTGTTCCTCAAACGCGACCTGAAATTGTGTATATCGCGCACCAAGGGCTGCGAACCTGGATCGACTTGGATCAATGACCTGATCTGTGCTGCGCGACAGCCAGTTGATGATAAGAGCTCAATTTTTTGCTGTGTTGCTGGATCAAATCTGCGGTAAATGGCCAAGTTGTGCGGTTTCTTGAAGGGCTCGTGATTGTGGCAGAGTTTGTCAGGTTTTGAGGTGTCTTGAGTGACAATCCATCGGTCCTCAGTGGTACGGTAGTTGAGTGAAACCTCGAAAAGACACCCAGTCTTTTTGGAAGAAGTCGTTCGTTTTGTGGCTACAGTAGGATCTCTGTGACCAAGAGAACAACGGAGATAAACTCGCACCGTGTTATGATTTTTCTTCTTATGACTTTTGGTTGCGAGAGAATAGCCTTGATGGCGAGCAACTGCGTTAAGGTACATCAAACCGTTGTCCATCATTAGGAACTGTTTACCAGTTTTTGGTCCGTGAAGCAGGCAAATCGGGGTGGCTCCTATTGGTTGGATTAGAGAAAGAAGGAGAAGAAAAAATCATACTATCAGCCGTTGAACTTGAGACTTCTGGACTGGAACTAGATGATTGAAATATACGAGACAGTTGAAAGAAACCCTTTACATACCAATTTCGGGCCAATCCTCATCTCTTTCGTTGTGTACTTCTTCATCTTCGACCTCTTCAATACCTGAATGATTAGTCGGTTGTGTAGGTGTAGGTTCACTGGTGTCCGGTTGGTTTGACTCAATTGCGCTGGTTGCGGCAGACGTTGAGGTACTAGTAGAACTGGTGTTGCTGGTTTGAGTTATGGTTGCAGGTATAGTTGCAATTGTGGGTGTGTCATTGACTGCTGGGGTTGCATTCATAGCTGGAATGGGATAATATGGGTTCATTGCATAGTACGGATTCTGAGCTGGATGATACGGAGCTTGGCGCCAGTATGGATGGTCGACAGGATAAGGTGTTGAGTAATGATTGATGTCAAACACTCCTGTTGCTGTATGATTTCCTGAAAGCGCAAATGTGCTGCGATGTGAATACGTTGGTGGGTAAG